>NC_086445.1:594381295-594731295 GCF_028390025.1 Pseudophryne corroboree | reverse complement strand
GAGTATCTGGCTTCTTGGTGTCCACCGGTCTGTCGTTTGGGATTCTGTCTGTCTTCCGGTTCTGAGAGTCTGTGTCGGCTACATTGGAGGTTCCTGTCCGTTTGCCAGTATTGGTACCGGTTCCGTGAGTAGCGGCTTTGCCGCGTCCGTCGACCTAGGCCGCAGTATTCTTTGGTTATATTTTGTTACTGGTGTTTTGCAGAGGGTTCTGCTTATGCTGTCACCGCCGGTACACTACAGTATTGTGTCGGCGAGTGGACAGCATTTCCTTTGTTGTTCTTTTCCTTTGGCGGCGTGCCGCACATATTTTTAGTTTTTGGGTTGTTAGTAGCCCCTAGCCTTCTGTTTGCTTTAGTTAGAGGTCCCCTTGTTATTATCCTGTCTCGGTTCACGCCTTGTCTCACTCTAAGACCTGGGGGCATCGGAGTTGGGCAGACCTAATCCGCCCTTCAAACGCGGCTGCCGTGGGCCCAAGAAACCATAGTCACTCAGGCGTGAACTGACCACACGGGTGAAACAATGGAGGTAGGGTGCTAGGGGCTATTTCCACACCACACCTTATTTCAGCGTCACGTTCTGGTGCTCTGGACTCACTACGCAACATCTCCCTTGTTCTGAGCACCAGGAACCTAACATTATCACCAGCCATACAACAAAAAAGAAACAAAGCTAAATAGTAGTTTTTTTCTTTTTTGGTCCAGTGTCTAGTCTAGAATCCAGTCCTGTCAAGAATTCAGTCCTGTCTAGAATTCCGTGTGCAGAATCCAGTCCGGTGTTTAGAATCCAGTCCTGTCTAGAATTCAGTGTGCAGAATCCAGTCCGGTGTTTAGAATCCAGTCCTGTCTAGAACTCAGTGTGCAGAATCCAGTCCGGTGTTTAAAAATCCAGTCTTGTCTTGTCTAGTTTAAAAATCCAGTCCAGTCTTGTCTTGTCTTGTCTAAACTAGTCTTGTCTTGTCTAGTTTGAAATCCTCCTATGCCTACTATGCAAGCCCTGCAAGCATCTCTCTCAGCCCTGAACTCTGCTTTCAGTGCTTTGAAACCTGAGCAGCTGGAAGTTTTGCAGCAATCCTTAAAGCAACTGCAAAACCTTCTGACCAAAATTTTGCTTATTTTGCTAGAAGTAGTTGAGAGTTCATTCTCTAAAGAGACTCTTGTTCACAGTATGGTGACAAGTGAATCCTCAGGTTTAATTAGAGAGAAAAAGTTTGAAAGTTTTCTGCGGCCCAGGCTCTCAGAAGAGGAGCGTCTGCGTCACAGAAACTTAGATTTATGCCTATATTGTGGGGGTTTAGGCCACTATCTGCAGACCTGTGAGTTGCGCAAGCCAAAGTTGTGGCGACAAGTCCTGCCCTCTGGCCAAGTTGAGTCAGGATACAAGACCTACTCCTGTCTCTACTGTGGCAGAGGTACTTGTCACACAACCCACACTAAAAAGCACTATGTCCTATAAATGGGGTCCTTGGGCTAGGGAGCCCCATTATAGATTCAGGAACCAAAGGAGAATGTTTCTCTCCTCTCTTGATTTTCCTGTTGAAGCAGAGTTGCAAACCCCTGGAGCGGTGCCCGATGCCCGGGGTCCTGGAGTGGTGCGCGATGCCCGGGGTCCTGGAGTGGTGCCCGATGCCCGGGGTCCTGGAGTGGTGCCCGATGCCCAGGGTCCTGGAGCGGTGCCCGATGCCCAGGGTCCTGGAGTGGTGCCCGATGCCCAGGGTCCTGGAGTGGTGCCCGATGCCCAGGGTCCTGGAGCGGTGCCCGATGCCCAGGGTCCTGGAGCGGTGCCCGATGCCCAGGGTCCTGAAGCGGTACCCGATGCCCAGGGTCCTGAAGTGGTACCCGATGCCCAGGGTCCTGGAGCGGTACCCGATGCCCAGAGTCCTGGAGCGGTACCCGATGCCCAGAGTCCTGGAGCGGTACCCGATGCCCAGAGTCCTGGAGCGGTACCCGATGCCCAGAGTCCTGGAGCGGTACCCGATGCTCTAGGTTATAGAGGGACATCGAATATTATAGCTCAGGTGTCAATACCAGAAGGGGTCTCAGAAGCTGTTACCCCAGGTAGAGACTTGAAAAGCGCAACTCCAGAGAAGGTGTCTAAAACCATAGTTCTAGAAGGGAACTCGAGAAGCAAAACCCCAGAAGGGATCTTTGAAGTAATATCCCCAAGTTGGGGCTCGAGAGACAAAGCCCCAAAGAAGGGTCTAGAAGTCGCTTCCCCAGGAAAGGACTCAAGAGGCATAGCATTAGTGGAGGTTCTGAAGGTTATAGCTTCAGCAAAAGTCCCGGAAGTCATTGTCCCGGGAGAAGTTTCGATAATTATCGACTCTGAGAGGGAGGCTGACGGCCCGGTCCCAGAGAGGGAGGCTGACGGCCCGGTCCCAGTAAAAGAATCCGAGGTGCTGACCCCAGCGGGGTTCCCGAAGGCCACTGCCCCAGCGGGGTTCCCAAAGGCCACTGCCCCAGCGGGGTTCCCAAAGGCCACTGCCCCGGTTGGGGTTCAGAAAGTCACTGCCCCGGGTGGGGTTCAGAAAGTCACTGCCCCGGGTGGGGTTCAGAAAGTCACTGCCCCGGGTGGGGTTCCGAGGGCCACTGCCCTAGGTGGGGTTCCGAGGGTCACTGCCCCAGGTGGGGTTCAGAAAGTCACTGCCCCAGGTGGGGTTCAGAAAGTCTCAGCCTCGAGTAAGGTCAATAGTGACCAGGTCCTAGCAAAGCACTCTAGTCAGTCAGATGGGAAGGAAGCAGATCCTGACTCTGTTGATATCTCAACATCTATAATCTTTGATGGGGACTTAGTCCAATTTCTGGCGCTTTACAAACACTATTACACCATTTTGTTGTCTAGACCATTTCTGGGCATCACTTCAGAGAACCTAGTGCTCTATCTGATATATTCCTTTAGAGGAGAGCCTTTTGAGTGGGCGACCAGCCTAATGAAAGCTGAAGATCCCATTCTTCAGGATCCCCCAGCATTCAGTGATGCAGTTATTAAAAGATATGGTTCCAAAGAAATTGGTTCAGGTTCCTCTAGGTCACCTGTCTTATCTGCTGAGAGTTCACCGTATACTGTAAACTCGGCACAAGAGTCTCAGCCCGTTGTTTTGACTGCAGGATGTGCTTTTCTGTCTTCTTCTAATAGTAGTACTTTGCCTGAAAGTTCAGTTCCCAAGGTTAAGAAACCAATCTCTGATTTGAACCCAGCCTTGCTGGGAGGTACCATCAGTTCAGACAATGTTTGGGGAATTACCTTGGTCAGACCTCAAGAACTTTGTAAAAATAAGAAGAAGAAAAAGAAATAATTATTGACTCTTGCCTTGATATAAATAAAAAAAAGATTTTTTTTTCTCCCTTGTCTTGTGTCCAGTGGCCACCGTCAAGGGGGGGGCACCGTTACAAGCTGTTGCCACAGCTTGTTTCTGTTAGACCAGTGTGTCAGGTTTTTTTTTGTATCCCTTGTTTTGGAAAGTCTGAATTTTGGGGTCCTTTGACCCCTCCTCAAGGGGGGGGGGGTGGTACTGTTATGAGCCACGGCTGTGGCTCATTAATGTTTTGCATTTTGATTATGTATTTTATGTTATACTTCTGTTTATGTTCCCCGTGGGTGTCATGGGGTGTTCGGAGCTCACCCTTAAGGAGAGGGTACTGTTATGAACCACAGGTAGTGGTTCATTCCTATTCTATGTTTATAGTTGTCTTGCAGGCCAGGATTTCCCGTTGCTCTGGTTTGAGAAGACTCTTGTTTGCTGCCGGTGGTGAGTCTGTGTGATTGCAGCTCTTCCCATGTGTTCAGCCTCACCTGTCTGTTGATTGCACCTCTCAGTTGTGCAGCAGGGCAGCTGCACGACATAATTAATTAAGACTCTCTGTTATATTCTGGCTCTGTGCAATTCACAGACGCTGGTGATATTTCCAGAGTTCCAGAGTTCTTGAGTTCTGAGCTAGTCCCTGCCAGTTCCTGAGCTCCAGTCTAGCAGTGTCTGTCTAGCTGCTTCGAGTGTCGGTTCCTGTGTCGGTTCCTGTGTCGGTTCCAGTGTCGGTTCCAGTGTCTGATCCCGTATCCTGCCGTGAAGCGTTCCTGTCCAGAAGTCCTGTGGCTTTGTCTGTGCCTGGTCGAGTATCTGGCTTCTTGGTGTCCACCGGTCTGTCGTTTGGGATTCTGTCTGTCTTCCGGTTCTGAGAGTCTGTGTCGGCTACATTGGAGGTTCCTGTCCGTTTGCCAGTATTGGTACCGGTTCCGTGAGTAGCGGCTTTGCCGCGTCCGTCGACCTAGGCCGCAGTATTCTTTGGTTATATTTTGTTACTGGTGTTTTGCAGAGGGTTCTGCTTATGCTGTCACCGCCGGTACACAACAGTATTGTGTCGGCGAGTGGACAGCATTTCCTTTGTTGTTCTTTTCCTTTGACGGTGTGCCGCACATATATTTAGTTTTAGGGTTGTTAGTAGCCCCTAGCCTTCTGTTTGCTTTAGTTAGAGGTCCCCTTGTTATTATCCTGTCTCGGTTCACGCCTTGTCTCACTCTAAGACCTGAGGGCATCGGAGTTGGGCAGACCTAATCCGCACTTCAAACGCGGCTGCCGTGGGCCCAAGAAACCATAGTCACTCAGGCGTGAACTGACCACACGGGTGAAACAATGGAGGTAGGGTGCTAGGGGCTATTTCCACACCACACCTTATTTCAGCTTCACGTTCTGGTGCTCTGGACTCACTACGCAACATCTCCTTTGTTCTGAGCACCAGGAACCTAACATAGTGTGCACTGGCTCCTCCCTCTATGCCCCTCCTAACAGACTCAGTCTAGAAACTGTGCCTGAGGAGACGGACATACTGGGGGTAATTCCAAGTTCATCGCAGCAGGAAATTTTTTAGCAGTTGGGCAAAACCATGTGCACTGCAGGGGAGGCAGATATAACATGTGCAGAGAGAGTTAGATTTGGGTGTGGTGTGTTCAATCTGCAATCTAAATTGCAGTGTAAAAATAAAGCAGCCAGTATTTACCCTGCACAGAAACAAAATAACCCACCCAAATCTAACTCTCTCTGCAAATGTTATATCTGCCTCCCCTGCAGTGCACATGGTTTTGCCCAACTGCTAAAAATATTCCTGCTGCGATCAACTTGGAATTACCCCCACTGTGAGAGAAGGATAGGTAAGGATAGTGGTGAGAGTCCGAACCAGCACACACAACAAGAGGAAAGCCATGCTAACCAAACATGAAACAGGAACACTAACAGCTGAACCAACACTACTTAACCAAGTAACAGTGCAGAAATGCAGCACCGGGCGGGCGCCCAGTATCCTCTACAGACTACGAGAAAAGGATTTACCGGTAGGTAATTAAAATCCTATTTTCTCTTACGTCCTAGAGGATACTGGGGTTCACATTAGTACCATGGGGATGTACCAAAGCTCCCAAAGCCGGTGGGAGAGTGCTGAGGTTCCTGCAGAACTGATTGACCAAACTGAAGGTCCTCAGAGGCCTGTCACGATCCGGGTATCTGGACGCCATTTCTTACCCATCAGATGCCTCCTAAGGCTGGCTCAGCGCTCCAGGACCGGATCCCATCTGTTATCCTAATGTTCACATTCCTGCATCCTCTCCTGTCTCTCTGAGACGCTGTCACAGTAACGCCTTATTACATCTGGCATGGCGTCTCCCGCGGCCTCCGCCGCCGTCCCTGAGCTTCTGCATGCAGAGTGTCAGAGTGGCGATTACGTCAGCCGCGGCCTCCGCTGTGTCCGCGTGGTTGGATGTGCACTTGTCAGCCTGGCGTCTCCTGTCTCCAGTGGCCGGCGCCGCCATTACTGTTTTCATTACCACATGGATTACAAACCAAACTTCCCTCCAAGTGTCTGCATGGGCGCAGCCATCTTGGATTCTGTCAGCTGATCATTTCCTCCAATCTGTTGTCAGTATTGTTAATCTGCATAATGGCCTAGCCAATCCCTTCCTTGCTGCAGGTATAAATACACTGTGCCTGAGCAAGGAAGGCGTCAGTGCTTTGGTTGTCAAACCTAGTTCCTGTTTGTCTCTCTCCTGTGATTGTCTTCCAGGTTCCAGCTCCTGTCTCAAGACTTCCACCATAGAGACCCGCACCAGCATTCCACCTGCGGTGTAGCCTGACTCTCCAATCCATTGTGGATTCATCTGTTTCCAGCTACAACATTACCTGCTTCCAGCTCAGCTTCCAGCAGAGTACAGCTTCCCTTAAAGGGCCGGTGTCCTTTCTACACTTTACCACTCTCCACCGGTATTATTATTTCTCCGCTCTCAAGTTCTACATTTCAGTTCATATTTCATCGCTCCCAAGTTCATTTATTATTTAACTGGTTCCAGCCAGTATCCACTCCGTGCTAACAACAGTCTGGTTCCAGCCAGTATCCACAGCAGCTGTTTTACCTTCAGCAACCCAGCTTTTCCTGGAACACCAGCTGGCACAATCCTGGGTTATCTCCATTGCTACAGTCGGGCCTGGTAAGGACTTTCCATCTAGAAGATCATAAGAACTATCTCACACTACCAGTGCCCTGTGGCTCCTGCCATCCTGTAGTACCCAGGAACTGTATTTATTATTTGCTGACTTTTACGTTTTCTATTACTGCTGCTGTGTTGCGGAGTTGTCATAATAAACATCATTGACTTTTATCTAAGTTGTCGTGGTCACGCCTTCGGGCAGTTATTATTCATGTTACTTACATGTCCAGGGGTCTGATACAACCTTCCAGGTTCCGGTACATCTCAGCCCCTACAACTGAGGCTGCCTCCCGTCAGCTCAGGCCCTCAGTTGTGACAGTAAGCACTGACCTAATGAATCCAGCCGGAGACCAGGATCAAGCGGCCAGGCCGATGCAAGAACTGGCAGCCCGACTAGAACATCAGGAGGCTGCACAGGGCCACATCATCCGCTGTCTCCAGGATCTCTCTACTCGGCTGGATGGGATTCAGACAACTCTCCGTGGATCAGGCGCATCTGGTGCGTCAACCACAGTGACTCCAGCTATAACCCCACCCACCTTACCCATTTCTGCTCCACGTCTTCATCTTCCAACGCCAGCAAAATTTGACGGATCTCCAAGATTCTGCAGGGGATTTCTCAACCAGTGTGAGATTCAGTTTGAGCTACAACCTGGCAATTTTCCCAGTGACCGTACAAAAATTGCCTACATCATCTCTCTTCTCAGTGGCTCCGCCCTTGACTGGGCATCACCGTTATGGGAGAGGTCCGACACCCTGCTATCTTCTTACACTGCATTCGTGTCAACATTCAGGCGCATCTTCGACGAGCCAGGCCGGGTAACCTCAGCTTCATCCGAGATTCTCCGTTTACGCCAGGGGTCACGTACTGTAGGACAATATCTGATACAGTTCCAGATCCTGGCATCCGAACTGGCATGGAACGACGAGGCCCTGTATGCTGCATTCTGGCATGGCTTATCTGAGCTTATTAAAGATGAGTTAGCTACCAGAGACTTACCTTCTAAGTTAGATGAGCTAATCTCACTCTGCACGAAAGTTGATTTACGTTTCAGAGAGAGAGCAACTGAGCGTGGAAGATCATCTGCTCCAAAATCTTCTGCTCCTCCTCCTCGTCAACTGTCACCATCTAAAGATGAGCCCATGCAAATTGGTCGTTCCCGTTTAACTCCTGCTGAGCGCCGAAGACGTCTCTCTGAGTCTCTTTGTCTTTACTGTGCAGCTCCGTCTCACACCATCAATGCCTGTCCCGAACGTCCGGGAAAACTCCAAACCCTAGCTCGCCCAGGAGAGGGCCGGCTAGGAGTAATGATCTCCTCTCCATCTCCTCATGATTGTAATCTCCCAGTCTCGCTTCAAGTTGCTCAACGTTATCGGAACGTCATTGCTCTCCTTGATTCCGGAGCAGCTGGGAACTTTATTACTGAAGCCTATGTTAAACGGTGGTCCCTACCCACCGAGAGACTTCCTTCCTCCTTTTCCTTAACTGCCGTGGATGGCAGTAAAATTTTTGATACTGTTATTGCTCTAAGGACTCTACCAGTTCGTCTGAGAGTGGGAGTTCTTCATTCCGAACTTATTTCACTTTTAGTGATTCCAAGAGCCACACATCCTGTGGTCCTGGGCCTTCCATGGCTCCGTCTTCACAATCCTACAATTGATTGGACGACTACGCAAATCCTGGCATGGGGTTCCTCCTGTGCAGAGACATGTTTGTTTAAAGTATTGCCTGTCTGTTCTTCCTCCCCCAGGTCGTCTGATGTTCCACCTCCTCCATATCAAGATTTCACGGATGTGTTCAGTAAAGCTTCTGCTGATATCCTTCCTCCTCATAGAGAATGGGACTGCCCGATTGATCTCGTTCCAGGGAAGGTTCCACCTCGAGGCCGAACTTATCCGTTGTCTCTGCCTGAGACGCATTCTATGGAGGAATACATTAAAGAGAACCTAGCAAAGGGGTTCATTCGACCTTCTTCTTCCCCAGCCGGCGCAGGCTTCTTTTTTGTAAAAAAGAAAGATGGTGGTCTGCGGCCGTGCATCGACTACAGAGGTTTGAACGACATTACCATCCAGAACCGTTATCCTTTACCCCTGATTACTGAGCTCTTTGACAGAGTTAGCGGAGCTACCATCTTTACAAAGCTGGACTTGCGAGGTGCATACAATCTCATCCGGATCCGTGAGGGTGACGAGTGGAAGACCGCCTTTAACACCCGTGACGGACATTATGAGTACCTCGTCATGCCCTTCGGATTGAGCAATGCTCCAGCTGTCTTCCAGCATTTTGTCAATGAGATTTTCAGAGACATTCTATACCGTCATGTCGTGGTCTATCTAGACGATATCCTCATTTTTGCCAACGATTTAGAGGAACATCGTTTTTGGGTTAAAGAGGTTCTGTCCCGTCTCCGTGTCAATCATCTCTATTGCAAATTAGAAAAATGCGTCTTTGAAGTCAAGTCCATTCCGTTTCTAGGGTACATTGTGTCCGGTTCCGGACTAGAGATGGATCCTGAGAAACTACAAGCAATTCAGAATTGGCCGGTACCCTTAACCCTCAAAGGGGTCCAGAGGTTCTTAGGGTTCGCCAATTATTACCGAAAGTTTATACGAGACTTTTCCACCATTGTGGCGCCTATTACTGCTTTCACCAGGAAGGGTGCTAACCCGTCCAAGTGGTCTGAAGAAGCCATGCAAGCTTTTCATCTTTTAAAACAGAGGTTCATCTCTGCGCCTGTCCTGAAACAGCCTGACATCGACTCTCCTTTCATCCTAGAGGTGGATGCCTCCTCCGTTGGAGTAGGAGCGGTGTTATCTCAGAGGGCTAAAGATGGCCATTTACATCCTTGCAGTTTCTTCTCCCGGAAGTTCTCCCCAGCTGAGCGCAACTATGCCATTGGCGACCAGGAGTTGCTAGCCATCAAGCTCGCTCTAGAAGAGTGGAGGTATCTGTTGGAGGGAGCTTCTCATTTAATCACCATACTTACAGACCACAAGAACCTTTTATACCTGAAGGGCGCACAATGTCTCAACCCTCGTCAGGCCAGATGGGCACTTTTCTTTTCCAGGTTCGACTTTAAACTCCAGTTCTGTCCGGGCTCTCAGAATCGCAAGGCCGATGCCCTTTCCCGCTCATGGGAGCAAGAAAATGAGTCAGAGTCTTCAGACAAGCATCCTATTATAAATCCGTTGGCATTCTCCACGGTAGGGATGGACTCTACGCCCCCATCAGGGAAAAGTTTTGTGAAGCCGATGCTAAGGAAGAAGCTCATGCATTGGGCCCATGCTTCCCGTTTTGCCGGACATACAGGTATCCAAAAAACCCTGGAGTTTATCTCTAGGTCCTATTGGTGGCCAACTCTGAAAAAGGACGTCTTGGAGTTTATTGCATCTTGCCCAAAGTGTGCCCAACATAAAGTATCCCGCCAGTCGCCTGCGGGGCAACTGGTTCCACTATCCGTTCCCCGTCGACCATGGACCCACTTGTCGATGGATTTCATTACAGACTTACCCATGTGCAACAAGTTCAATACCATCTGGGTGGTAGTTGACCGGTTCACCAAGATGGCACACTTCATTCCTCTCACCGGTCTTCCGTCAGCTTCCAAGTTGGCTCAAGTATTCATACAAGAGATCTTCCGACTCCACGGTCTTCCTGAAGAAATTATCTCAGATCGAGGAGTTCAATTCACAGCCAAATTCTGGCGAAGTTTATGTCAAGTCCTCCAAGTCAAGCTAAAGTTTTCCACGGCTTACCATCCTCAGACCAATGGTCAAACCGAGAGGGTGAATCAGGACTTGGAGGCCTTCCTCCGCATCTATGTGTCCTCCTCTCAAGATGACTGGGTTCAATTACTTCCCTGGGCCGAGTTCTGTCATAACAACCAGTATCATTCTTCATCTGCTTCAACACCATTCTTCACTAACTTTGGATTCCACCCTAAAGTTCCTGAGTTCCAACCGCTTCCAGCAACTTCTGTTCCCGCAGTGGATATCACCTTGCATCAGTTTGCCAATATCTGGAAGAGCGTACGATCAGCTCTGCTCAAGGCATCGTTCAGGTACAAGAAGTTTGCGGATAAGAAGCGTCGAGCAGTTCCTGCTCTCAAGGTGGGTGATCGGGTATGGTTATCCACAAAGAATTTGAGGTTAAGAGTTCCCAGTATGAAGTTTGCACCTCGCTATATCGGTCCTTTCAAGATTGAACAAGTCATCAATCCTGTTGCTTACAGACTCCAGTTGCCTCCCTTCTTAAAAATACCCAGGACATTCCATGTTTCCCTGTTGAAACCGCTGATCTTGAATCGGTTTCATTCCTCACTTCCTCCAACTCCGAAAGTCCAAACTCAACGAGGCGTTGAGTATGAAGTGGCCAAGATCCTGGACTCACGTCACCGTTACGGTCAACTACAATATCTTATTGACTGGAAGGGTTATGGTCCTGAGGAACGTTCATGGACCAATGCTTCTGATGTCCATGCTCCTGCCTTGGTCCGGAGATTCCATTCCAAGTTTCCTCAAAAGCCAAAGAAGTGTCCTGGGGCCACTCCTAAAGGGGGGGGTGCTGTCACGATCCGGGTATCTGGACGCCATTTCTTACCCATCAGATGCCTCCTAAGGCTGGCTCAGCGCTCCAGGACCGGATCCCATCTGTTATCCTAATGTTCACATTCCTGCATCCTCTCCTGTCTCTCTGAGACGCTGTCACAGTAACGCCTTATTACATCTGGCATGGCGTCTCCCGCGGCCTCCGCCGCCGTCCCTGAGCTTCTGCATGCAGAGTGTCAGAGTGGCGATTACGTCAGCCGCGGCCTCCGCTGTGTCCGCGTGGTTGGATGTGCACTTGTCAGCCTGGCGTCTCCTGTCTCCAGTGGCCGGCGCCGCCATTACTGTTTTCATTACCACATGGATTACAAACCAAACTTCCCTCCAAGTGTCTGCATGGGCGCAGCCATCTTGGATTCTGTCAGCTGATCATTTCCTCCAATCTGTTGTCAGTATTGTTAATCTGCATAATGGCCTAGCCAATCCCTTCCTTGCTGCAGGTATAAATACACTGTGCCTGAGCAAGGAAGGCGTCAGTGCTTTGGTTGTCAAACCTAGTTCCTGTTTGTCTCTCTCCTGTGATTGTCTTCCAGGTTCCAGCTCCTGTCTCAAGACTTCCACCATAGAGACCCGCACCAGCATTCCACCTGCGGTGTAGCCTGACTCTCCAATCCATTGTGGATTCATCTGTTTCCAGCTACAACATTACCTGCTTCCAGCTCAGCTTCCAGCAGAGTACAGCTTCCCTTAAAGGGCCGGTGTCCTTTCTACACTTTACCACTCTCCACCGGTATTATTATTTCTCCGCTCTCAAGTTCTACATTTCAGTTCATATTTCATCGCTCCCAAGTTCATTTATTATTTAACTGGTTCCAGCCAGTATCCACTCCGTGCTAACAACAGTCTGGTTCCAGCCAGTATCCACAGCAGCTGTTTTACCTTCAGCAACCCAGCTTTTCCTGGAACACCAGCTGGCACAATCCTGGGTTATCTCCATTGCTACAGTCGGGCCTGGTAAGGACTTTCCATCTAGAAGATCATAAGAACTATCTCACACTACCAGTGCCCTGTGGCTCCTGCCATCCTGTAGTACCCAGGAACTGTATTTATTATTTGCTGACTTTTACGTTTTCTATTACTGTTGCTGTGTTGCGGAGTTGTCATAATAAACATCATTGACTTTATCTAAGTTGTCGTGGTCACGCCTTCGGGCAGTTATTATTCATGTTACTTACATGTCCAGGGGTCTGATACAACCTTCCAGGTTCCGGTACATCTCAGCCCCTACAACTGAGGCTGCCTCCCGTCAGCTCAGGCCCTCAGTTGTGACAAGGCCAAAGTATCGAACTTGTAGAACTTAGCAAATGTGTGCGAACCAGACCAAGTAGCTGCTCTGCAGGGCTGTAAGGCCGAGACACCCCAGTCAGCCGCCCAAGAAGAACCCACTAACCTAGTAGAGTGGGCATGTAAAGATCTAGGAACTGGCAAACCTGCCGTAGAGTAAACATGCTGGATAGTAAGCTTGATCCAGCGAGCAATAGACTGCTTGGAAGCAGGACACACAATTTTATTGGGATCATAGAGTACAAACAGCAAGTCCGATTTTCTGTGACGAGCTGTCCGTTTGACATAGATTTTCAAAGCCCGCACAACATCCATGGACCTTGAAGTGGAAGAGGTGTCAGTAAGCACCGGAACCACAATAGGCTGGTTGATATGAAACGCAGACACCACCTTTGGAAGAAATTGCTGACGAGTTCTGAGTTCAGCTCTATCTTCATGAAAAATCAAATAGGGGCTCTTGTGAGACAACGCCCCCAATTCCGACACACATGTTGCCGAAGCCAAGGCCAGCAATGTAACGGTCTTCCACGTGAGAAACTTTACATCAACCTCCTGTAAAGGCTCACACCATTCAGATTGTAGAAACTGCAACACCACGTTGAGATCCCAAGGTGACGTGGCAGGCACAAAGGGCGGTTGGATGTGCAGAACCTCTTTCAAGAATGTCTGGACCTCAGGGAGCGATGTCTGGACCTCAGGGAGCGACGCCAACTGTCTTTGGAAGAAAATGGACAAGGCCGAGATCTGGACCTTTAAGGAACCCAGGCGTAGGCCCACATCCACTCCTGACTGCAGAAAAAGCAGAAAACGACCCAGCTGAAATTCCACCTTAGGGAATTTCCAGTTTTCACACCAAGACACATACGTCCTCCAAATCCGGTGGTAATGTTTAGACGTTACCCCTTTTCTGGCTTGAATCAGGGTAGGAATTACCCTGTCCGGAATGCCTTTCTGGGCTAAAAGTTGACGCTCAACCGCCATGCCGTCAAACGTAGCCGCAGTAAGTCTTCATAGACGAACGGCCCCTGTTGCAGAAGATCCTCTCGAAGAGGTAGAGGCCACGGATCCTCCGGCAGCATGTCCAGGAGATCTGCGTACCAAGCCCTTCTTGGCCAATCCGGAGCAATGAGAATTACTTGAACCTTTTCTCTTTTTATTCTTTTGAGAATTCTTGGGATCAGTGGAAGTGGTGGAAACACATACACCATCTGGTAAACCCATGGAGTCACCAGAGCGTCCACCGCCACTGCCTGTGGGTATCTCGACCTGGAAATATATTGCCTGAGATTTTTGTTGAGATAAGAGGCCATCATGTCGATTTGTGGAATTCCCCACCACGTGTCACGCGCCCGTACACCTCCGGGTGAAGGCCCCACTCTCCTGGGTGGAGGTCGTGTCTGCTGAGGAAGTCTGCTTCCCAGTTGTCTACTCCCGGAATGAAGACCGCCGACAATGCCACAGTGTGTCTTTCTGCCCAGTGGAGAATCCGTGTTACCTCTGACATTGCTGCTCTGCTCTTCGTTCCGCCCTGTTTGTTTATGTACGTTACTGCCGTCACATTGTCCGACTGAACCTGGATTGCCTGATCTTGAAGAAGATGGGCTGCCTGCAGAAGGGCGTTGTATATGGCCCTTAGTTCCAGAATGTTGGTTGGAAGAATGTTTTCCTGATTTGGCCATTTTTGAAAGTGTGCCCCCTGGGTGACTGCTCCCCTTGATGCACCATTTATATCCAGAGACAGCAAGAATTCCCCTTCCTCCAGACTCGAGATCACCACTCTCAGAGACTCCATCTTGAATTTGAACACCCGTAAATACGGGTTCAACGACTTGAGGTTTAAAATGGGTCTCACGGAACCGTCCGGTTTCGGTACCACAAATGGGTTAGAATAATAACCCCTGGTCAGTAGCTGAGGTGGAACTGGAACAATGACCTGAGTCTGTACCAGTTTTTGAATTGCATCCTGTAAATTTATACTTGCCTCCTGAGAAGCTGGTAAGCCTGACTTGAAGAATCTGTGAGGTGGGAGTTCCTGAAACTTCAGTCTGTACCCCTGGGCGATGACCTCTTTGACCCAGGGATCCTGGCATGACGTCACCCATATGTGACTGAAATCTCTTAATCGGGCTCCCACCTGCCTGTCTCCCAGGCAGAGAGGTCCACCGTCATGCTGAAGGCTTCGAGGAAGCAGAACTGGAGCTCTGTTCCTGTGAACTTGCAGTTGCTTGTTTTCTGGGTTTACCTCTATTGCCTTTGAAGGCTGTAGAAGAACCCTTGGCTTTGTGTTTGAATTTTGCTGTCCGAAAGGACTGCAGAGTCGGAGCAGAGTAGGTCTTCCTAGCTGGTAGGGCTGCGGAAAGAAGATATGTAGACTTACCCACCGTAGCCTTGGATATCCACGTATCCAGTTTGTCACCAAACAGGGCCTCGCCTATGAAAGGTAGGCTTTCCACACATTTCTGAAATCCGCATCCGCCGTCCACTGACGTAGCCATAGGCCCCTGCAAGCTGACACTGCCATGGCAGTGAAGCGTGCATTGAGCAATCCAATTGCTTTTATGGCTTCCACCATAAAATTTGTAGAGTCCTGTATATATTGCAGGAGTAAAATCATCTCACCTCTTGGTAAGGAATTTAACCCCTCAATAGGTTACCTGACCATTTTGCAATGGCCCTAGTGATCCAAGCACAAGCAATAGTGGGTCTCTGGGCCACCCCTGCAGCTGTGTACAGAGATTTGAGAGTTGTCTCAATCTTGCGGTCTGCTGCATCTTTTAAGTAGGCTGCCCCCGGGACCGGTAAAACTATTTTACGTGATAATCTAGATACCGATGCGTCAACAATCGGTGGGTTTTCCCATTTTTTTCTATCGTCCTGAGGAAAAGGGAAAGATGTGAGTAACCTTTAAGGGATCTGAAACTTCTTGTCAGGATTAGACCAAGTTTCTTCAAATAAGGAATTTAGGTGGTCATTCCGAGTTGTTCGCTCGCTAGCTGCTTTTAGCAGCATTGCACACGCTAGACCGCCGCCCTCTGGGAGTGTATCTTAGCTTAGCAGAATTGCTAACGAAAGATTAGCAGAACTGCTACTAAATAATTCCTTGCAGTTTCTGAGTAGCTCCAGACCTACTCCTAGATTGCGAACACCTCGGTCTGTTTAGTTCCTGGTTTGACGTCACAAACACGCCCTGCGTTCGGCCAGCCACTCCCCCGTTTCTCCAGCCACTCCTGCGTTTTTACCTGGCACGCCTGCGTTTTGTAGCACACTCCCTGAAAATGCCAAGTTGCCGCCCAGAAACACCCACTTCCTGTCAATCACACTACGATCACTCGAGCGTTGAAAAAACGTCGCTCGAGCTTGTGTAAATCTACAAAGTTTTGTGTTAAATTACTAAGTGCATGCTTGCTGCTTACCATGCGCATGCGCATTTTCCACCTAATCGCTGCGTTGCGGAATGACCACCCTAATTCCTTAGATGCAGGGAAAGTAGCAGAGGATTTCTTTTTTACATTAAAATAAGATTCCTCATCCTCTGATACCTTATCAGGGATGTGCAGGACATCTCTAATAGCTTCTATCAGGGCCTGTATACCCTGTGACACCCCTCCCGAGTCCACCTCACCCTCCTCAACGTCTGTTACATCATCATCAGTATCCGCCTACATGATTTGGGCCAGTGTACGCTTTTGTGGACAATTGGCAGGGGTATGAGACACTGGAATGACCACTGAATCTCTATTCATCAGGTCATCCACAGATTGCCTTAAGTATTGCGTCTCCTTCTCATTTTGGGATAATTTATTTGAGATATTTGAAATCATCCCTTTTAATGAATCTAACCATACTGGTTCAGATCCACTAGCCTGAGAATGTGTACTATCCTGAGTACACTGTAGGAATCCCCAAGTGAGAAAAACACTGCTGTGCATGATACACACTCCTTTGACATAGTAAAATTTAAAAGAACACACACACACATATAGGATGAATAGGTTAAAAGCACAGGTAACCCACACAGAGCCCCCTAGGGAGACACAGAGTATGATGGAGCCAGCCACACAGCGCCCCTATAGCTAATTATAAGGTTAACTGGGTCGCAAATTAAGCCCTCTTAATAAAGGCTTAGTATTCTAAAACTGCTCCCCCCTTTTGCTATGACCCCCTGGTACCGCTGAGGCAAGCTGGAGTCCTTGTGGAGGGGCTGCGCTTCCCTACCAGTCTGTCTGTGTAGAGCTGCAGAGGGAAAATGGCGCTGGTGAGCTGCTGGGTCCGCTCATAGTGAAGCCCTGCCCCCGTAATGGCTCGCGGTCTTCCCGCTTTTTTATACTGGCTGAGGTATGCATGGTGCTTAACAATGGGTTAGAACCCCTGTAAGCTACTTTGCCAGTGTGGGTAATGTCAGTAGTGGCTCAGCGCGCCCCTCACAGCAGAACACACACACAGCATGTCATCCTGAGGGGTGGTATTCATGTGACCGCCGGTCAGCTGACCGACAGTCACATGACCTCCTCCACCAGCCCGACGGCTCACTATCCCGATGGTCGGCATGCCGACCAACAGGGACTATTTCCACTTGTGGGTGTCCACGACACCCATAGAGTGGGAATAGAAGCCGTGGCGACCGCAGGTCGCCACCGAGCCCGCAGCGTGGCGAGCGCAGCGAGCCCGCAAGGGGCTTGCTGCACTCGCCCCTCCCTGCCGGGATCCCGGCGTCGGTATGCTGCCGGGATCCCGGCGTCGGTAAGCTGACCGGCGGTCAGGAGACAGTCACATGACCTCCTCCACCAGCCCAACGGCTCACTATCCCGATGGTTGGCATGCCGACCAACAGGGACTATTTCCACTCGTGGGTGTCCACGACACCCATAGAGTGGGAATAGAAGCCGTGGCGACCGCAGGTCGCCTCCGAGCCCGCAACGTGGCGAGCGCAGCGAGCCCGCAAGGGGCTTGCTGCGCTCGCCCCTCCCCGCCGGGATCCCGGCGTCGGTATGCTGACCGGCGGTCTCCTGACCACCGGTCAGCAGTACTACACCCCATCCTGAGCCCTGAAGCGCAGCCTGTCTGTCAGTGCTGCGCTCCACACCCTTATGCCGCCATTTCAGTCGGTGACCCGCTAACCCACCTACTCACCACTCTTCTTACTTCTGGCTGTTAGGGGTGGCGGCGTGCTGCGGGCCCGTACGCTCGCTGTGGTGGGGCTTGCGAATAGGACTCTCAGGAGCTCAGTGTCCTGTCAGCGGGGAACAGGACCATTCACCTTGGAGGAGGTTGGGCCGTTCTTTGGGGGTCATTCCGAGTTGATCGCTCGCTGCCATTTTTTGCCACGAACAGGTTATTACTGCGCATGCGCACGCGCGCATCGTACGGGTGCAAAGCGGATCGTTGCTGGGCGATGGATTAAATGAAGAATTCATTTGCACAGCCGATCGCAAGGAGATTGACAGGAAGAAGACGTTTGTGGGTGTCAACTGACCGTTTTCTGGGAGTGGTAGAAAGAAAAACGTGTCCAAGCGTTTGCAGGGCGGGTGTCTGACGTCAATTCCGGGACCGGACAGGCTGAAGTGATCGCAAGGGCTGAGTAAGTCCAGAGCTACTGAGAAACTGCAAAAAACGTTTTCGTCCCGCTCGGCTGCACAAGCGTTTGCACACTTGCAAAGTGAAAATAAACTCCCCTAGAGGCGGCGACTATCTGATCGCTGCTCTGCAAAAAATTAGCTAGCGAGCGATCAACTCGGAATGAGGGCCCTCCCCCTAAGTCCCACGAAGCAGGCAGGCTGTTGCCAAACAACACTGTCTGAAAATAACAAACAGAAAAAATAGGATTTTGGTACTTACCGGTAAATCCTTTTCTCTTAGTCCGTAGAGGATGCTGGGGACTCCAACAGGACCATGGGGTATAGACGGATCCGCAGGAGCTTGGGCACACTATAAAGACTTAAACTGGGTGTGAACTGGCTCCTCCCTCTATGCTCCTCCTCCAGACCTCAGTTAGAAACTGTGCCCAGGAGAGATGGACATTTCGAGGAAAGAATTTATAAACACAGTGAGTGTCATACCAGCTCACACCACGAACACACCGCAGAACGTGGCATTCAATAGAAAACCAGCCTACGGCATGAAAAAGACACAGCCACATGCTGAAAGAATATGTAACACAACCTGTGTGCTAACACAACCAATAATAAGACACCTCATGCCATTGCCTGAACAGCATCAGCAACAGTCTGACAGAGAAGAAACACCACGAAAGTATAACCAAAAACAATAACTGCAGACACAGTACGCACTGGGACGGGCGCCCAGCATCCTCTACGGACTAAGAGAAAAGGATTTACCGGTAAGTACCAAAATCCTATTTTCTCATACGTCCTAGAGGATGCTGGGGACTCCAACAGGACCATGCCAAAGCTCCAGAACGGGCGGGAGAGTGCGAACGACTCTGCAGCACCTATTGAGCAAACAAAAGGTCCCCCTCGACCAGGGTATCAAACTTGCAGAGCATAGCAAAAGCGCTTGAACCCGACCAAGTATCCACTCGGCAAAGTTGACCCGCCGAGACTCCTCGGGCATCCGCCCAAGAAGAGCCCATCTTCCCAGTATAATGGGCCTCCACCGACTTCGGTGACGGCAATCCAGCCGTAGAACGAACATGCCAAATAGCATCCAGATCCAGCGTGTAACCAAAATGGCGACCTAAATATTCAAAGCCCTGACTACCTCGAGGGAATTTGAATCAGCTAATGCCTAAGTAACCACCGGCATCAAAATAGGCCCAATTCTGGGAAACCCAGAAACCACTCTCGGCAGAACTACTAAACAAGTTCTCAATTCCATTCTATCCACACGAAAGATCAAACAAGGCTCTTGTGAGACAAAACCACCACATCCGACACCCGCTTTACGGATGTCAAAGCCAAGAGCATGACCACTTTCCAAGAAAGAAGTTTTCGTAAAGAAATTATTAGGCCACACTCCCAACTCTAAACTTGCCTCCACACCGGTTTGTAAAGCATGGATAAGAACGACCTAGCTGAAAGGCTTCCATAGGAGCCTTCCTGGATACACCCAAAACACATAGTTACGCCCACTACAGTGGTAAAGCTTAGCCGTTACTTCTTCCTTAACTTAACGAATTAAGGAAAGGACTTCACTGGGAACACCCTTTCGGATTAGGATATGGCAGTCCACCACCAAGACGTCAGACGCAGCCGCGGTAAGTCTTGAAACATGCCCTGATCCTGTTGTCACAGATCCTTACGTAAAGAAAAAAGTCAGGAATCTTCTATGAGTAAATCATGAACACCTGGATAGCAAACCCTCCGTGGTAAGACCGAATCCAAGAGGATCGCCTGAACCTTAGTTCATCCCACGTTCATCACCTTCAAACCAAAATGAAAGCGGAGAGGCCACCTAGACCGACTAAAAACCACGTGTCACGAGGTTGTCCACTGCTATAGCTTAAGCGTCTCCTGACCTGGAACAATAACCCTGAGGCCTCTCCTGGAGGCGAGACGCCAACATATCCAATTGCGACACTCCTTAAAGACTTGTCACGACTGTGAAAACTCCTCGATGACGACCAAATTTTTTCCCGGATGGAGATCACGGCAGCAGAGGAAATCTATTTCTCCGTCGTTCACCTCCGGAACGAAGCTTATTAATATAGTGGTTACCAGACTCTCCACCCAACGGCAAAACTGTGCATCTACTGCCATTGCCGCTTTGCTCCTTGTTCCGCCATAGCGGTTCACTTATGCCACTGCTGACAAGACGTCGAGCAGAACTAACACGGGCAGAACACGAAGAATACGTTTGTCGAAACTAACTCTTAATTCAAGCAAGTTTATATCAGACAAGTTTTCCAACTCTACCCTATCCCCTGGAAACACGTCCCTTGCAAGTACTGCTCCTCCATCTCGGAGATCTGTATGCACGGACACCAGGAGTTACACCCGGAACCCGAACCTTCATCCCTCTAGAAGGAGAGAACCGAGCAGACACCACAGGAGCGATGTCCTGGCCGTTAGGCTTATATTCATGTGCGTGTGCAGGTGAGGCCCGGACCACCTTTTCAACTGGTCTCTTGAAAACCACTCCGGCAATAAAGCCTCTCACCAAAAAAGGCCTCTCCGGCCGCAGCCAACCGGTTAAGTAACTGAACACCTTGATGGAGTGTCACAGGAAAACCAATCCAACCCTGGATCTACAGACTTCTTTTCACATGGAAAAACCCTGAACGTTTACCGGTCATTATCAACTCTGAAAAAAACACCTCCAACCTTTGTGTTGTTGGAAATAACAGCCGATCCCTGTGTCAAGGAAAAGTCAGAGAGAAACAACGATTTTCACCTTTATACAGGGACCACCGGACAATGTTCTGATCCTGACGCACCTCTGTACGGCATTGTGTTCTATCTTCCCTTCCAGAATGGAATGGCAAGAACTATTAGAAAAACAGTAAAGGGAAACAACCGTAATTTATTTTTATTTTTTTTACCCAGGAAATACCGTTGATGCCGAAAGGGCATCCCCAAACAACTGTATCTCCGCTATCGTGTTTACTGTTTTAATCACACAAACACCAATTTGCCAATACTTAATTTCCCGAATCAAGTACTGCCATGCGCCGGCGAAGCCGACAGTTACCCCCACAGCAGCTTGTGACAAAGCCCTCACACCTGCCGACATATGTCGACTAACCAATAGTGGGTACAAACAGGGAAACCGTGAATATATGTAATTATGCGCCCATTATCAAACCTAAGGCTATATGACACCTATATAGCTTTAAAACACTGTGCCCCCCCTCCAACTCACTATCCAGCAAGTCCTGGCGGGGATCTGAGGAAAATGGCGCTGATTTCCCTGTGAGACCTAAGCTCCGCCCCTTCCCGGCGCGCTTAAGCCCGCTCAAAATATAAAAATATATAAACCCAAAAACTAGCTTGGGACCCTATATACAGGGGGTAACCCCCTGTATAACTCGCTTTATGTCCCAACGCAGCCCAGGGCGCCCCCCCTGCGCCCCGCACCCACAGAAGCCGTTGGTGTGTGGGAGCCATGGACCGCAGCGTGCACGCTGCGGTATCCTGGCGGGGCGAAGACACCCGGTGTCCGGGTATGTTCCCCCGCCCGGGATCCTTTCATAAATGCCGCCCAGGGCGCTCCCCCCCAGCGCCCTGCACCCTGCCAGAGACGTTGGTGTTACCTCCGTTACTGAAGTCTTCTGCCATCACTGAAGTCTTCTTTTCTTCCAATACTCACCCGGCTTCTTTCTTCCGGCTTTCGTGAGGGGATTGACGGCGCGGCTCCGGGAACAAGCAGCTAGGCGAACCAAGTGATCGAACCCTCTTGAGCTAATGGTGTCCAGTAGCCAAGAAGCAGAGCCTTTAAACTAAGAAGAAGTTGGTCCTGCTTCTCTCCCCTCACTCCCACGCTGCAGGAAGCCTGTAGCCAGCAGGTCTCCCTGAAAATAAAAAACCTAACATAAAGTCTTTCAGAGAAACTCAGTAGAGCTCCCCTAGTGTGTCCCATCACTCCTGGGCACAAAGTCTAACTGAGGTCTGGAGGAGGGGCATAGAGGGAGGAGCCAGTTCACACCCAGTTTAAGTCTTTATAGTGTGCCCAAGCTCCTGCGGATCCATCTATACCCCATGGTCCTGTTGGAGTCCCCAGCATCCTCTAGGACGTATGAGAAAATAAATGTAGAAAACTCTTCAGGAGCTTCCCTAAGCGTGACCGGCTCTTCTGGGCACATTTTCTAAACTGAGTCTGGTAGGAGAGTCATAGATGGAGGAGCCAGTGCACACTATTGATTTCTTAAAGTGCCCAAGGCTCCTAGTGGACCCGTCTATACCCCATGGTACGCTGCGGTATCCTGGCGGGGCGAAGACACCCGGTGTCCGGGTATGTTCCCCCGCCCGGGATCCTTTCATAAATGCCGCCCAGGGCGCTCCCCCCCAGCGCCCTGCAGGCCGATGGAGAGCGGGAGCAGAGAGCGCAGCGCTACCGCTGCTGCTCCCTCCCGTTCGCGGCGCACTGGCGGGGCGGGCACCGAAGTATGTCCCCCCGCCAGTGATCTACTAACTATACGTATATATATATATCCACATGCTATATGCTGCCCAGGGCGCTCCCCCCCAGCGCCCTGCACCCTGCAGGCCGGTGGAGTGCGGGAGCAGGGAGCGCAGCGCTACCGCTGCTGCTCCCTCCCGTTCGCGGCGCACTTGCGGGGCGGGCACCGAAGTATGTCCCCCCGCCAGTGAACTACATATTATATGCTATATGCTGCCCAGGGCACTCCCCCCCCAGCGCCCTGCAGGTGATGGTGTGTGTGGGAGCAGGGAGTGCAGCGCTACCGCTGTCTCTCCCCCCTGTGGCACCCGGGCGGGGTGAACATACGCTGTGCCCAGGCACCAAAATCTGTCCACCGCCAGCATTGTAGACCCTCAGCAACATGCCCCCAGGGCGCTCCCCCCCAGCGCCCTGCACCCTGCCAGAGACGTTGGTGTTACCTCCGTTACTGAAGTCTTCTGCCGTCACTGAAGTCTTCTTTTCTTCCAATACTCACCCAGCTTCTTTCTTCCGGCTTTCGTGAGGGGATTGACGGCGCGGCTCCGGGAACAAGCAGCTAGGCGAACCAAGTGATCGAACCCTCTGGAGCTAATGGTGTCCAGTAGCCAAGAAGCAGAGCCTTTAAACTAAGAAGAAGTAGGTCCTGCTTCTCTCCCCTCACTCCCACGCTGCAGGAAGCCTGTAGCCAGCAGGTCTCCCTGAAAATAAAAAAACTAACATAAAGTCTTTCAGAGAAACTCAGTAGAGCTCCCCTAGTGTGTCCCATCACTCCTGGGCACAAAGTCTAACTGAGGTCTGGAGGAGGGGCATAGAGGGAGGAGCCAGTTCACACCCAGTTTAAGTCTTTATAGTGTGCCCAAGCTCCTGCGGATCCATCTATACCCCATGGTCCTGTTGGAGTCCCCAGCATCCTCTAGGACGTATGAGAAAATAAATGTAGAAAACTCTTCAGGAGCTTCCCTAAGCGTGACCGGCTCTTCTGGGCACATTTTCTAAACTGAGTCTGGTAGGAGAGTCATAGATGGAGGAGCCAGTGCACACTATTGATTTCTTAAAGTGCCCAAGGCTCCTAGTGGACCCATCTATACCCCATGGTACTAATGAGGACCCCAGTATCCTCTAGGACGTAAGAGAAAGTAGCATTACTACATGTGTAACAGGCCCACAAGTGAAGATGAATAGGCCCCGGAGAACACATGAGAAGTAAGGGAGACTGAGGGCACTATAGTGAGTTGCTAGATGGAGAGGAATGAAGATCTAGGAATAATTTTCATAGAAAGATATTAAGGAACGTGGAAAGCAGCAGGGCCGGATTGGGAAATAAAAGTGGCCCTGGAAAAATTTCTAGAAGTGGCCTCATGTGGGCGGCACCAAATCAACTGTAGGCGGAACCAATACCAATGTAGGCGGGATTACTACTTTAAAATGTAATATAGGCGGAGTTACACCAACAAAAGGCAGAGCATGGCATATTAGCTGGATCTAACACATTAAAACATTTAGAAAGTATTGTATTGTAGCAGAAGAAGTTAAGAAATTAAACTTGAGGTGACATTTAATCCTCTGCACACTCCCTAAATACATTTTAAAGCAATTATAGCTACTTTATGCTATACTCTATTACAGTGATTCGCAAACTTGGTCCTCAAGACCCCAAACAGCTCATGTTATCCAGGTCACCTAGCAGATGCACAGCTGTCTTCATTACTCACTAACACATTTTAAAAGGTGGAGCTAATTATTTCACTTGTCATTCTGTGAGGAGACCTGAAAACATGCACTGTTTGGAGTCCTGAGTTTGAGAAAATATGCTCTATTAAAAAACAAGGAATGCCATCACCCCTAACACTTCCCCCGACCTACCACTACAACCCCCACCGGACCTAAGACATCATCATCATCATCATCATATTTTAACGCATACTGTAGGTTGAGCAAGAGACAAATATGCTTCTGTTTTTCAGCCCTGTCTTGGTTGCATTTTCCTCAACACACCCTTACTGTATTAACCGAAAACATATTGGGCCTAATTCAGACCTGATTGCTACGCTGCATTTTCATACAACCTGCGATCAGGTCAGAACTGCGCATGTGTATGCACTGCAATGCACAGGCGCGTCGCACAGGTACAAAGCGGATCACTGCTCAGCGATGGGTTTGTGCGAAGAATCCATTCGCACAGGCACTCGCAAGCAGATTGACAGGAAGAAGGCGTTTGTGGGTGTCAACTGACCGTTTTTAGGGAGTGGTTGGAAAAACGTACGCGTGCCCAAGCGTTTGCAGGGCGGGTGTCTGACGTCAATTCCGTTCCCGGACAGGCTGAAGTGTTCGCAGCGGCTGAGTAAGTCCTGGGCTGTGCAGAGACTGCACAATATCTGTTTGTACAGCTCTGCTACACAAGTGTTCGCAGACTTGCACAGCTAAAATACACTCCCCTATGGGCGGCGACTATGCGAACGCAGGACTGCAAAAAAACCAGGTCATGGCCTCTACCCACCCCTATTCTGCCTCTCGAAGCTTTGTGGTAAATCCACTACTGCCCCCCCAGATAGATCATCATCTCCCTTAGCATAGAATAGCCCCTTTCCCCTCAGACAGATCATTTCCCCCTAGTATGGACTACCCCCTCCCCCATACTGTAGGTCATCTTACTTTAGATATAAATAACTCCCCTCCCCCTCAGACAGATCATCTCTCCCTAGTAGATTCTTCCTCCACCTAAGCCAAATCATCTCCCCAAAGCATAGAATAACCCCCCGCCCCTCAGACAGATCATCTCTTCTAGCACAGAATACCCCTCCAGATTGATCATCATATCCCTTACCATAGAATTAACCCACCCAGATACCCCCTTAGCACCAAAAACCCTTCCCCCACCTACTACAGAATATCCCCCTCACACCCCCGAGACAGATATCCATCAGGGCCGGTTCTAGACCTTGTGGCGCCCAGGGTGAAAATTTGGCTTCATAGGGAAGGGGCGTTACCACAGAACAGTAACAGTTCACATTACACCGCACAGCAGCGTCTGTCAGTCACATTACACCACACAGTAGCGTCCGTCAGTCACATTACACCGCACAGCAGTGTCCGTCAGTCACATTACACCGCACAGCAGTGTCCTTCAGTCACATTACACCGCACAGCAGTGTCCGTCAGCCACATTACACCGCACAGCAGTGTCCGACAGTCACATTACACCGCACAGTAGCGTCCGTCAGTCACATTACACCGCACAGCAGTGTCCGTCAGTCACATTACACCGCACAGTAGTACCCCATAGACACATTATGCCACACACCGTAATGCCCATTATATATTATGCCACACACCATAATACCTATTACACATTATGCCACACACCGTAACACCTATTTCAACTTATGCCACACACAGTAATGTCTATTACATATTAGGCAACACACCGTAATATCCTTTACATATTACGCCACACACCATAATGCCCATTACATGTTACGCCACATACCGTAATGCCCACTACACATTACGCCACACACTGTAATGCCCATTACACGTTGCGCCACACACCGTACTGTTCATTCAGATTACACCATACACTGTAATGCCCATTACACGTTATGCCACTCACCGTAATGCCCCCAACTCCATTTTACGCCCCACACACAATGGGGTCAATTCTATTCGGCAACTTAAGAATAGCGCCGGGAATTAGCTCCCGACGCTATTCAATTCAGCTCCAGTTAAGTCGGCGATGTCCCGTTCTCGCCGACTAAACAGGCTGAATTGTCGGGAGAACGGGCATTCTCCGACTTAACTCCCCGGCGCGAGGCTGATTCCCGACAGAATCAGCCTCGCGCCGGCCGCGAGGCAGCACTTTTGCCGGGTTTCTTCTCTCATCCCCCGGGGATGAGAGAAGAATTCCCGACAATTGCGGGTCACAAGCAGCTGAATTGAATAGCGTCGGGAGCTAATTCCCGGCGCTATTCTTAAGTTGCCGAATAGAATTGACCCCAATGTCTCTTATAAATTATGTCCCACAGCTTCTAATTCTTTTTTAATTACCTGCTCGCTGCCAGGGGTCTCATGTTCATTGCCATGGGTCTCATGCTCAGTGGCAAGGGTCTCTCGCTTGTTGCCAGGGGCCTCATGCTTGTTCCCAGGGGGTCTCATGCTCATTCCCAGGGGGTCTCATGCTTGCTGCCAAGGGTCTCATGTTCACTGCCAGCGGTCTCATGCTTGCTGCCAAGGGTCTCATGTTCACTGCCAGCGGTCTCATGCTTGTTCCCAGGTCTCATGCTCATTCCCAGGGTGTCTCAAGCTCGCTGCCAATGGTCTCATGCTCACTGCCAAGGGTTTCATTCTCACTGCCACGGGATTCATGCTCATTGGCAAGAGGTTTATATGCACCCAACCCACCTGCTCCCCTGCACTTCTTCTGCAGCAGGTGCCCTGGGCTACATGGGGTCCCGCTGCAGCCGATACCATTGAGAGAAACACTCAGATGCTAGAGATCCTACTCAACCTCTAGTGTCTATCTCCTTTCTCTCCTCCAGTTGCTAGAGGTCAAGTAGTGTTTCTCTCAATGGTATCAGCTGCAGTGGGTGCCCATGGCGCCTGCTGCAGCTGGGGTTCAGGCAAGTGCCTGTGTGGTGACTGCGGCCGCTCATTCAGGTCGCAGCGCCCTTGACGGCAC
This sequence comes from Pseudophryne corroboree, assembly GCF_028390025.1. Lineage (NCBI taxonomy): Eukaryota > Metazoa > Chordata > Amphibia > Anura > Myobatrachidae > Pseudophryne > Pseudophryne corroboree. Next base: position 594,704,192 of record NC_086445.1, on the reverse strand, counting down.
CCAGCTTGCCTGCACCTGGAACTGCTGCTGAGCTCTATTTCTCCCTATCATCCAGTACAGCTCAGCAAGCAGCCTGACAGTCTTTTCAAAATAAAATGTGCTGCAAGCTGCATGAATATTGTTGGTTTTTTCAAAACAAACTGCAGCAGGAGCCATTAACAGCGCAATCAGAGGACATCTCCCTGTCAGCCCCGACTTTCCCCATTGTGTCCCCCTTCCTCGCTGCACAGTCTGGAAAGTTGCAGCTGATGGCGGCCCGGGGAGCACAGTGCAGGCTGCTGAACTGATCGCAGCCTCTCTTCCTCCGAGGTACGTGACGTCACTCGCTGGCGTTGTGGCGCTCATACCTCCTTTCAGGTTGGCGGTGGCCTCTTCTGCTGACAGCGGCCGCACTAGTAGCTTTGATTGGTGTGCGGGGCCGCCTGTCATCTGTTTCCCCGCCCCCTTCGTACGTCACCCGCTGGCTGGCTGTAATGCACAAAAGATGTGACCGGGTGAGGCACTAAGGGGGCGGGGAAACAGATGACAGACGGCCCCGCGCACCCATCGGCCCACCGGTAATCTCCCCGGTCGTTGTAGTGGCCAATCCGGCCCTGGAAAGCAGTGATGAAAAGAACTAGGAAGATACATTGGCCCTCATTCCGAGTTGTTCGCTCGCTAGCTGCTTTTAGCAGCATTGCACACGCTAGGCCGCTGCCCTCTGGGAGTGTATCTTAGTTTAGCAGAATAGCGAACGAAAGATTAGCAGAATTGCAAATAGAAAATTCTTAGCAGTTTCTGAGTAGCTCGAGACTTACTCCTACACTGCATCAGCTCAGCCCGTTTCGTTCCTGGTTTGACGTCACAAACACGCCCTGCGTTCGGCCAGCCACTCCCGCGTTTTATCCTGGCACGCCTGCGTTTTTCCGCACACTCCTAGAAAACGGTCAGTTTCCGCCCAGAAACACCCGCTTCCTGTCAATCACACTTCGATCACTTCAACGATGAAAATTCTTCGTTCGGACGCGAGTAAATCTACTAAGTTTTGTGCTAAAATACTTAGCGCATGCGCACTGCATACCATGCGCATTTTTGCCTTAATCGCTCCGTTGCGAAAATCGGCAACGAGCGAACAACTCGGAATGACCCCAATTATACACAGGGGTTAAAGTGAGGGGGAACAGAGTGGAACCGAGTTCGACCACTTGTAATGGAAGGTGGAACTAGTTCCCCCTCCTCCACAAGCCTTCACAGTAACTCCAATAAAAAAGCCCGTCCCACCACCCTTGTCAATTGATGATGCGGACGACGCTAGTGTCACTGACGAGCTGCAGCTACCTCCCCATTCCTAAAGGTCCTGGCAGCTCCATGGTCCTCTGCCTATGGCCCGCACCTCCTGGTACTCACATAAGCTGTGTCTGTATGACGGCATTCATTCCCTCCTCAGGTCCCAGTAGCTACCTTTTCTGGCACGGCGTATAGTTACATAGTTACATAGTCAGTGAGGTTGAAAAGAGGCGAACTGCCCATCGGGTTCAACCTGTATTCTGCATTAATCTATTCATATTATAATGTGTATGCTGAAGTAATGTCTTAGTACCAAATGAAAACAATGATTCTTACCACTCCCAGATAATGTAATCTCAATATGCTAAATGCTATAGCCCTGGATACATTTACCAGTTAGGAATTTGTCCAATCCGCTTTCAAATATATTGACAGTGTCTGCCATTATTACCCTCTCCGGCAGTGAGTTCCAAATCTTTATTGCCCTTACCGTGAAGAACCCTTTCCTATGTTGTGCACGGTTATGTGATGTCATGCCATCACTGCTGCTGAAGTGAAGAAGAGTCATGAAGAGGAACACGCTTTGTGTAGGCTGAAGACAAGGTGAGAGGGGGTTGGAGGGACACAAAGAGGTGGGGAATCTGCTGGAGGGACACAGGGCATAAAGCTGCTGGAGGTACATGGGCAGTGAGATACAGCATAGATTTCAGTTCAGGTTAAATACAATGTGGGTCACATACAGCACAGGCTATAGTGCAGGTCAGATACAGTGCAGGTTAGCTACACCAATCGTGCACTTACTGTAACAGAGGGGTTGTCAGTGAGGGGTTGTCAGCGGTGTCTCCAGCATGGTGGTGCTAGCAGTGTCGGCAGTGCAGGAGTGCCGGCAGTGTCGGCAGTGCAGTGGAGTCCTCAGTGTGGTGGTGCTGGCAGTGTTGGTAGTGCAGGGGTGTCAGTGGTGTCCTCAGTGCGGTGGTGCCGCTAGTGTCGGCAGTGCAGGGGTGTCAGCGATGTCCTCAGTGTGGGGGTGCTGGCAGTGCAGGGGTGTCAGCGGTGTCCTCAATGTGGTGGTGCCGGCAGTGTAGGGGTATCAGCTGTATCCTCAATGCGGTAGTGTCGGCAGTGCAGGGGTGCCTGGGGTGTCCTCAGTGTGGTGGTGCCAGCAGTGTCGGCAGTGCAGGGGTGTCAGCGGTGTCCTCAGTGCGGTGGTGCCGGCAGTGTCGGGGTGTCAAAGGTGTCCTCAGTGCAGTGGTGCTGGCAGTGTAGGGGTGTCAGCGGTGTCCTAAACGCAGTAGTGCAGGGCTGCCAGTGGTGTCCTCAGTGCAGTGGTGCCGGCAGTGTAGGGGTGTCAGCAGTGTCCTCACTGCGGTGGAACCAGCAGTGTCGGCAGTGCAGGGTGCCGGCAATGCGGGAGTGCCGGATGTGTGCTCAGTGCAGGTGTGTCGGCAGTGCCCTTAGTGTAGGGGTGACAGCAGAGTCGGCAGTGCGGAGGTGCAGGGGGCGGTGTCAGCAGTGCAGGCGTGTGTGTGGTGGTGTCGACAATGCGTGCCACAGCACGCGCGATGGAGGCAACCATCTTGCCCCCATTGACTGCATTATACTCAATGGGGACACGCTGATTGACTAAGAGTCGTGACAGACGTCTCTCTCAGACAATCAGCTGTCAGCCCATTGAATACAATGGGACTGACGCCCGAGGCAAAACCTCAGGATCCGACAGCGGGATCCTGAGGTTTTGCCTCGATTGGGGATCCAGGGGCAGGCAGGGAGATCCAAGCTGTGGCTCGGATCACCACGGATCCCCTAGGGGGCTGCCTAGCTGTTCAGGGAGCGCTGGGCACGCCCCCCAAATGATGGGTTAGGCTGCGGGAATGGAGAGTTATGGTTGGGGGGGTAGGTAAATATACTTACCAGCCCCCTATCGGAATTCTCACCATCAGGATGCCGCTGTCTGTCTTTTGACCACTAGCATCCTGAACGCCGGTCATCCATATCACGCCCTCTTAATGCTGAGAGCACTATACAGAGGGAGGGGCCTGTTACGGAGGGCAGGGATCAGGGCCGCGGGGAGCGGTATGCAGAGGGAGGGACCTGTTACGGAAGGCAGGGATCAGAGACGCGGAGAGCGGTATGCAGAGGGAGGGAACTGTTACAGAGGGCAGGGATCAGGGACGCAGGGAGCGGTATGCAGAGGCAGGGACCTGTTACACAGGGCAGGTATCAGGGACGGGATTCAGAGGGAGGGACATGTTACGGAGTGTAGGGATCAGGAAAACTGGGGGGGGGGGGGAGGGGGGAGTGTCCACATCAGGTGGGGGTGTACCAGGACTGCTGTGTAATATGCTGTAGCACTGCATCTCACAAAATCCACATATTTTCTCTCTAACCCCTTTCCCTGACAGGAGGAGCCTGAGAGCTCACACTGCAATCAGTCTCACATGGCAGTACCTTATAGGTGCAGACTTTGAAACTGTGCTGGATTCATCCATGCCATGGCAGCCAGTGAGACTGGAGAACTTCTGTCTCTGTGCCTGCTCCCAGCCTGTCTCTCCTCTGCATGGGTGCACTCACTGCACTGTGCAGGCAGTCCTGTACTTCCTGTTCCTGCCAGTCCCACCCTCTTTTTGCATGATATCATCACACTGTGCAATCAGGGAGCAGGGCCAGCTCTCATAACTGAAAAATACTCAGCACTGTCAACAGACAGTGTATGCAGGGCAGGGGTGCAGATAAGGGGTGGTATGACCTCCTCCACCATCCCGACCGCTCACTATCCCGATGGTCGGCATGCCGACCAACAGGGACTATTTCCACTCGTGGGTGTCCACGACACCCATAGAGTGGGAATAGAACCCGTGGTCGCCACCTAGCCCGCAGCGTGGCGACCGCAGCGAGCCTGCAAGGGTCTTGCTGCACTCGCCCCTCCCCGCCGGGATCCCGGCGTCGGTAAGCTGACCGCCGGTCTCCTGACCTCCGGTCAGCCGTACTACACCATACCTCCCAACATTAGAGTGCAGCATGGAGGGACACTTTTGCGCGCCCGAAATTAGGGGGCGTGGTCTATCTGGAAGGGGCGTGGCCTCGCGGCAAGTGTCGCACTCGCAAGCCACGCCACCGTTTTCGTCATTATGGGAGCATGAACAGCGCTGTGAGAGCTGCTGGTCATGCCCCCTGTCCCTCTCTGCCGTGAATAGACACTGTGCGCATGCGCACAGCATCTATTCACCGTTGCTCTGCTCAGAGCAGCGAGTGACAGGGGGGGATCTCCCAACTGCCCCCCCACCCGCGGGACACTGCGACCCGCGGGTGGGACAGCGGGACAGACCGTAAAAAACGGGACTGTCCCGCCAAAATCGGGACAGTTGGGAGGTATGCTACACCCCAGATAAGTCCACCCTGAACGGGGGGCTGAGGGAGCTATAGCATCGCTAGCTGCCTCCCCAACCCACAGGCTTAATGACGTGAATACCTCCAGGCTCACCTGGCCCATCCCCAAACAAACTTCCCAGGCTGTGTCTCATGTAGGGGGGCGCAGCCAGTTCTCAGCACTGCCTTTATCAGAAGGAGAGGGGGTGTAGAGGGGAGGAGGCAGCACTCAGACACCTAGATACAGCCTGTACAACAGAGGAGCAGAGTCTTCTCAATGTTCGGGACCCGGCCGTGACCCCGCCCACCTCTCCTCCTACAATAGGAAGGAGTCTGCGGTGAGATCAGGTGCGCTGAGCTCCGTTCACGGCAGCCATGCCCAGCCCAACAGAAGGGTGATTGACGGCCATTGAGGGCGCAATGGGACTGGCTCAGCGGGGATTGGCCTGGTGTCCCGGCGGACCAATCTGCCCCTGGCTGCTGGGGAGTCTATGCATGCACGACCGCACATGCACAGTGACCACTGTTGGGGGAACCCACTGCCGCTATTTTTAGATGGCGATAGCTGAAGGGTGGGAATGCTTCACATTCCAGATATTGATAAATAAGGCAGCATCTCATTCCCCATAGAAACCTATAGGTGATGCAGCAGCTGCTGCGGGAATGGAGGGATCGAAGCAGGTATCAGAGATATCTGCTGCGGTCCCTCCTACATACATTCTGGGGATACTAAATATTTGCGGGTAACCCCAAAGGAAATAGCCACAAATATTGTTTTATAATGGGTATGGCGGGAGGCCGGGATCCCGGTGTTTAGATTGCCGCAGGGGGGTGAGCACAACGAAGCCCCTTGCGGGCTCGGTGGTTCACTGCACTCGCCACAGGTTCTATTCCCACGCTATGGGTGTCGTGGACACCGAGTGGGAATAGTCCTTGTCAATCCCCCTACTAGTACAGTAACTATAAACAATACCCAGGCAGTGCTTCCAGTTGCTGCTGGAGGAATAGACTATATTAGTGGTGGCAATCTCCATGACACGTACAGTCAGTGGCTGAGAAACACCTGCTAGGAATGGTCACAAATGGCAGATCTCTGACAGAGAGAGCAATCCCAAGACAGATCTGTAAAATCACCTCCCCTGATAGCATAGCACAGTGAGCTCATCCTCTAGCAATAAATATTCAATAAAACACATTGGCATAAATCAATCTCTACACACAGAATCTAATTTCTGTGAATATTTATATTATCATCATTGATGGAGTTGCCATACTGCTTCCATGGGTGAGGACAAATGAAACTATAAATCACATCCTCTAAAAGAACATTTTTATTATAACATCAGATCAGTGGCCGATCTTGTGAGTGGTGGGCCCACAAGCAAAAATATGCTCATGGCCCCCCTCCTCCACCCCGTTCCTACACCTAGTTCATAATATGCCACACAGCAGAAGGTGACAGAGATCAGCAGTGGGTACGAGGAGGGGGTGAAAATGAGAAACAGAGGGTGACTGGCAGAACGTGATAGGGAGAGGCAGGAAGTGATGCCTGGGAGAGGCATAGGGTGACAGGAGAGAAAGTGAAAGGAAAGATAGTGTGATAGGGAGATGGTGATGCTAGGGAGAGAAAGTGGATGACAGGCAGAGGATGAGGCTTTAGTGACAGGCAAAGGCAGTGTGTAAAGCCAGGGAGTGGCAGTGGGTGATGCCAGGGAGAAGTGACAGGCAGTGGATGAGAGGGTGACATGGAGAAACAGTGTAACACCAGAGAGAGGTGACAGGGAGAAGCAGGATGAGACCAGGGAGAAGTGACAGGGAGAGGCAGGGTGACATTAGTCGGAGATGACAGGGAGACACAGGTCGACACCAGGGAGAGGTGGTAGGGAGAGGCAGCTTGACACCAGGGAAGGGTGGCAGGGAGAGGCAGGTTGATGCCACGGAGAGGCAAGGTGACACCACTCTGAGGTGACAGGGAGAAGCAGGGTGATGCCAGTGAGGTGGCAGGGTAATGCCAGGGAGATGTGGTAGGGAAAGGCAAGGTGACGCCAGGGAGAGGTGGCAGTGAGAGGCAGGGTGACAACGAGAGAGGCAGGGTGACACCAGGGAAGGGTGACAGGGAGAGGCAGGGTAACACCAGTCAGAAGTGACAAGGAGAGGCAGGATGACACCAGGGAGGGGTGACAGGGAGAGGCAGGTGATGCCAGTTTGGTGGCAGGGTAATGCCAGGGAGATGTGGTAGGGAGAGGCAAGGTGACGCCAGGGAGAGGTGGCAGGGAGAGGCAGGGTGACAACGAGAGAGGCAGGATGACACAAGGGAGGGGTGACAGGGAGAGGCAGGGTGGCGCCAGGGAGAGGTGGAAGGGAGAGGCAGGATGACACCAGGGAGGGGTGACAATGAGAGGCAGGGTGACGCCAAGGAAAGGTGACTGGGAGAAGCAGGGTTACACCAGCTAGAGGTGACAGGGAGAGGCAGCGTGACACAGGGAGAGGCAGGGTGACACCAGGGATGGGTGACAGGGAGAGGCAGGGTAACACCAGTCAGAGGTGGCAGGGTGAGGCAGGCTGACGCCAGTGAGAGATAGTAGGGAGAGGCAGCGTGACACCAGGGAAGGGTGACAAGGAGAGGCAGGGCTGACACCACTCTGAGGTGACAGGGAGAGGCAGGGTGACGCCAGGGAGACGCAGGGTGACGCCAGAGAGAGGTGACAGAGAGAGGCAGGGTGATGCCAGGGAGGAAGCATGATGGCAGGGAAAGGTGGCAGGGAGATGAAAGGTGACACCAGGGAGATGTGACAGGGAGAGGAAGGGTGACGCCAGGGAGAGGCAGTGTGATACCTGTACCAGGGAAAGGTGACAGGGAGAGGCAGGGTGACATAAGGGAGGGGTGACAGGGAAAGGCAGCGTGACACCAGGGAGAGGCAGGGTGACATCAGGGAGGGGTGACAGGGAGAGGCAGGATGACACCAGGGAAAGGCATGGTGACACCAGTCAGAGGTGACATGGATAGGCAGGGTGACACCAGGGAGAGGTGGTAGGGAGAGGCAGCGTGACACCGGGGAAGGGTGACAGGGAGAGGCAGGTTGATGCCATGGAGAGGCAAGGTGACACCACTCTGAGGTGACAGGGAGAAGCAGGGTGACACCAGGGAGGGGTGACAGGGAGAGGCAGGGTAATGCCAGGAAGTTGTGGTAGGGAGAGGCAAGGGTGACAGGGAGAAGCAGGGTGACAGGGAGAGGCAGAATGACACTAGGGAGGGGTGACAGGGAGAGGAAAGGTGACGCCAGGGAGAGGTGGCAGGGAGTGGCAGGGTGACACCGGGAGAGGCAGGGTGACACCAGGGAGGGGTGACAGGGAGAGGCAGCGTGACACCAGGGAGAGGCAGGCTGACACCAGGGAGGGGTGACAGGGGGAGGCAGGGTAACACCAGTCAGAGGTGACAGGGTGAGGCAGGCTGACGCCAGGGAGAGGTGGTAGGTAGGGGCAGCGTGACACCAGGGAAGGGTGACAGGGAGAGGCAGATTGATGCCACGGAGAGGCAGGGTGACACCAATGAGGGGTGACAGGGAGAGAAAGGGCGATGCTCAGGAGAGGCAGGATAACAGCAGGGAGGGGTGACAGGGAGAGGCTTGGTGACGCCAGGGAGAGGAGAAAGGGAGGGGCTTGGTGACACCAGGGAGGGGAGACAGGGAGAGGCAGAGTGACACCAGGGAAGGGTGACAGGGAGAGGCAGGTTGATGCCACGGAGAGGCAGGATGACACCAGGGAGGGGTGACAGGGAGAGGCTGGATGACGCCAAAGAGAGGTGGCAGGGTGAGGCAGGCTGGCGCCAGGGAGAGGTGGTAGGGAGAGGCAGCGAGACACCAGGGAAGGGTGACAGGGAGAGGCAGATTGATGCCACAGAGAGGCAGGGTGACACCAATGAGGGGTGACAGGAAGAGGAAGGGTGATGCCAGGGAGAGGCAGGCTGACGCCAGGGAGGGGTGACAGGGAGAGGCAGGGTAACACCAGTCAGAGGTGACAGGGTGAGGCAGGAGACGCCAGGGAGAGGTGATAGGTAGGGGCAGCGTGACACCAGGGTAGGGTGACAGGGAGAGGCAGATTGATGCCACGGAGAGGCAGAGTGACACCAATGAGGGGTGACAGGGAGAGAAAGGGTGATGCCAGGGAGAGGCAGGATAACAGCAGGGAGGGGTGACAGGGAGAGGCTTGGTGACGCCAGGGAGAGGAGAAAGGGAGGGGCAGGGTGACACCAGGGAGGGGTGACAGGGAGATTCAGGGTGACACTAGGGAAGGGTGAAAGGGAGAGGCAGCGTGACAACAGAGAGAGGCAGGGTGCACCAGGGAGGGGTGAAAGGGAAAGGCAGGGTAACACCAGTCAGAGGTGACAGGGTGAGGCAGGCTGACGCCAGGGAGAGGTGGTAGGGAGAGGCAGCGTGACACCAGGGAAGGGTGACAGGGAGAGGCAGAGTGACACCAATGAGGGGTGACAGGAAGAGGAAGGGTGATGCCAGGGAGAGGCAGGATAACACAGGGAGGGGTGACAGGGAGAGGCATGGTGACGCCAGGGAGAGGTGGCAGGGAGGGGCAGGGTGACACCAGGGAGGGGTGACAAGGAGAGGCAGCGTGACACCAGGGAGAGGCAGTGTGACACCAGGGAATGGTGACAGGAAGAGGCAGGTTGATGCCACGGAGAGGCAGGGTGACACCAGGGAAGGGTGACAGGGAGAGGCAGGTTGATGCCACGGAGAGGCAGGATGACATCAGGGAGAGGCAGGGTGACACTAGGGAATGGTGACAGGAAGAGGCAGGTTGATGCCACGGAGAGGCAGGGTGACACCAGGGAAGGGTGACAGGGACAGGCTGGATGACGCCAAGGAGAGATGGCAGAGAGATTCAGGGTGACAGGGAGAGGCAGCGTGACACCAGGGAGAGGTGACAGGGAAAGGCAGGGTAACACCAGTCAGAGGTGACAAGGTGAGGCAGGCTGACGCCAGGGAGAGGTGGCAGGGAGAGGCAAGGTGACATCTTGGGTATTAACCCCAGCGAAGCAGCCGGGAGAGGAGAGTTAGGAGCTGGGAAGAGATGGGATTGTGGCCCCTCCTTTCCTTCCGGCGTGTCATAGAGCTGACAGCAAGTTAGCCTCAGCTGCTGCTGTCCTGCTGCTCATTGTTACTGGTGATCCGCGGAGAAGGTTAGTGTGGCGGTATAATGAGTCAGTGTGAGCAGCTGCATTTGGCCCCTTCACTGCATAAGGCCCCGGTGCAATGCACCGGCTGCACTGGCGCAAGTTCCGCCACTGCATCAGATTGTTATTAAGCATATAACATTGACCATTACCAAAAGAAAACTTGTGCTTTAAATATGCCGTATATAAAGAGATATTTTTTTTTACATCAATGAGATAACAAAGCAAGTACTCATTTACAAACACAGGTGCTAGTGTGTACCACTTCAGCAAGAACCAAACAGCTTGTGTCACCGTAATACATGTGGAACAAATGAAAACAAAATATCAGATTTTTACTGTGGGCTACTGTACAAATGCACCTATGTCATTAATAAGTATACATTGACCTGATTCATGTTTGTAATAAAGCAAATTAGCAAGCAACTGGACAAAACCATGCTGCACTGCAGGTGGGACAGATGTAACATGTGCAGAGTGAGTTAGATATGGGTGGGGTATGTTAAAACTGAAATCTACATTGCAGTGTACAAATTAAGCGGTCTAACATTTGTGTGCTACATGTATTTACCCTGTACAGAAACAATAAAACACACCCAAATCTAAATCTCTCTGCACATGTTACATTTGCCCCACCTGCAGTGCAACATGGTTTTACCCAGTTGTTTGCTTTTTTGCTTTACTTACAAACATGAATCAGGAACACTATCATTTGCTGGGCAATATTCAATTGTTTTGTATCCGCCGCAGTCTCTGTCTAAAGGGAGACCGCGGGGCACAATTCAATTGTGTTTGGTTTTTTTTGCCGCTGATCATGTCCACAAAGATCGGTTTTAGCTGCGTAAAGCAGCTAAACCTGACCAAAGTAATGGGCGCCCAAACAGGTGACTTTTCACGCATTTCAGCTTGCCAGCCCAGAAGGGGTGCGAGCTGAAATGCAGACGTCGGCTGCCATCGCGCCCCAAAAGAGCTACAATTGATTTGCTCCATTTGGGAGCCATCTAGTGGCTGCTGATGGGACAACAATTGAATCTCGCCCACTATGTTGTCTAGGTTTAATTTTATTTTATCCAGTCAATGGTATGTGCATTTAGATGAGCAGAACAGTAGCAGTAGTAGGCACTTGTAGCAAATACAAAAACACCCATGATAGGCATCATACACATCATATTATATATTACTTTATTCATTATTATACATTGTAGTTAAGGATACATATCAAAAAATATAAGAGGGATATATACCACTACTTACTATTCTATGTACCTGATCAGCCATGTGTAAAGGGCCCCCATTAACGTAAAAATGCTGTGGTTAAAGATTAAAAAAAAATCCACTGCTTCCATATTTTCTAGAAAATATTGAAAAAAGGAAGAAATGTAAAAGTGGCATCAAAATGAGATAAAACTTAGTTCATAAGAGTAGTTAATGTTATCCGTTGGCCATCCCATGCTAACTATAGCTGCATTGTTCCTGTCCCAATGCACTGTTATGCAGAGTAATGTATTATGGGGGTCATTCCGAGTTGTTCGCTCGCAAGGCGATTTTAGCAGAGTTACACACGCTAAGCCTCCGCCTACTGGGAGTGAATCTTAGCTTCTTAAAATTGCGAACGATGTATTCGCAATATTGCGATTACAAACTACTTAGCAGTTTCAGAGTAGCTTCAGACTTACTCGGCATCTGCGATCAGTTCAGTGCTTGTCGTTCCTGGTTTGACGTCACAAACACACCCAGCGTTCGCCCAGGCACTCCCCCGTTTCTCCAGCCACTCCCGCGTTTTTTCCGGAAACGGTAGCGTTTTTATCCACACGCCCATAAAACGCCGTGTTTCCGCCCAGTAACACCCATTTCCTGTCAATCACATTACGATCGCCGGAGCGAAGAAAAAGCCGTGAGTAAAAAAACTATCTTCATAGCAAAAATACTTGGCGCAGTCGCAGTGCGAACATTGCGCATGCGTACTAAGCAGAAAAACGCTGCGATGCGAAGAAAAATACCGAGCGAACGACTCGGAATGACCCCCTATAACTGAGCACTCCAAGCAAAATAACAGTCTGCCTCCATCCAATGGTAGGACAATTACTTTACTTTACATTTGAAAACATTTTTGCTGCCTCCCAGGAATATGCAAAAAATAAAAGAAAAAGAAAGTCCTTGCTGTACCCTGCTCTCATGTTACTTATACCCCTTTCAGACCGCCAGGTTGTAACCCTGGTAATTGCACATGATTGCGCAGTAACCTGGGTAGCTGTGCGGTCTCAAGGGGCCCAGGGGAAGTAGCGACCAGGGTTGAATATGGCTTCAACCCTGGTCGCTGTGAGGTGTGAACGAGTTGCCGGATTGATGTGACCCGTTTTTTCCCGTTCACACTGCATGGCACTTAGAGATTATCTGAGCTCCAAGCGTCACCTCCGCACGCGTCACCAACCCGGCATTATGCCGGGCTGGAGACGCCAGTGTGAAAGGAGCCTCAGCGGGTCGCACCCAGGAAGCACCCGTGTACGGCTCCAGGGTGTGACCCATGATAAGCTGTCTGAAAGGAGTCATAGAAACATAGAATTCTGACTGTAGATAAGAACCACGTGTCCCATTCCTCCACCAATAACCTTTTAAGGCAGCGGATAGAAAATGGCATATTGATAGTATGCATCATGCTGCTTCTCCGAGTCCACACAGCTGGAAATAGGCTTGACGGTTAATCACCAATGGAAGAAAGTTTGCCCTTGATGATGGATAACTAATGTTTCCCCACCATCGATGGTACAGAGCCCTCTGAAGTTTTTCTCTTCTACATTGTACTGGTACACAAAGCCTAGCTCCGCCCCCTCTCCCCAGCTGCACCGTCCCCAGATTCTGACTGGCCCGCAGCTTAGTGAGTAATACAGCAGGGATAACCATTGTTGGGTGAAACCATCGATGGTTCTTCTGTGGATGTTTTATACCATTGAGATCAACCAACAATAGTAACATCAATGGTGACCATCAATGGCTAACCGACTGATGGTCAACCCTACTCTAATAAGGGCAATCTTGTAACATCATGTGAATATTCCCATCCCATGTGGGGTGTCGTCACAGCGCCAGCTGTCGGGATATCGGCAGTCTAAATCCCGACACCAGAATCCCGAAACCCACAAGATTCCTGACACCGGAACTCAGAAAGAGCCTTGAGACCGAAGTCGGAATTCTGACAGCCAGCATACCAACAGTAAGTATACCCTGCAGGTCACATTTAGGGACAAAGGGGGGGGGGGGGGGGGGGTTAGGTTTAGGCTCCAGACGGGGAGGGTTAGGGTTAGGCTGTGGGAGGGGGTATAGTTTCAGGGTTAGTCTGTGGGGCGGGAGGGTTAGGCAGCGGTAAGGGGGACTTAGGGTTAGGCACCATGGGGGGAGGTTAGGGTTTGGCTGCAGGAATAGAGGGTTAGCGTTAGGGGTGGGGGGAGAACACCCCAAACTCACTCCTGTCGGGATTTCCATCTTTGGGATCCCAGCGTCAGTATTACGACCGCCGGGATCCCAAGCGCCAGCATTACATTAAAACCCGGTTTATTGCCGTGATAACGTGATAATCCAAACTGGCTAGCTTGCAGAGTTGGTCCCGGGAAAGACGCGGATGAAGGAGCAGTGTAAATGGGTAAGCCGGATCACGTGACCCAGCTCCTATTTAAACCATGTGGAGATTCATGGCGGGGACGCTGCTTCCTGCAGCGCTGTCACACAACCGGAGGCAGGCCAGTGGCATTGGGGGGTGGAGCCGGAGTCTCTACTGCTGGTGAGTCAATGTTGGGCTGCATGCACAGTCTATTTTTCCTTGCGATGCCGATCCCGCGGGACCGCGCATCGGCATCGCAAGGACTTTACACACGGTGCGATATGCACTATATTTTCTTATGATTTTGACTATGTAGTCAAAATCATAAGAAAAATCGCACTGTGTGTACACACATTTACACTGCAGGTTTTGGTGATATACAGGCTTCAGCAGAGATGGTTGAATCAAAATAACTGAAGAGAAGGACTTCCTTCGAGGTATAGTGCATCTAACTTCTTGGTATAACTTAACTACACTGGAGAAAGGCTACCCATCTTTCTAGGTAGAGATTCATTTAATGGGTTATAGATATCCACATTGAGTCAGTCTACTCACTTTATCCTACTATATGATTTTCTTTTGTAGACCAGGAATGTTCTCACTTGACTCTGTATGACCCCTACTTTTGATATTTTTGTATTTCTGTATATGTCTTGTTTATATATACACTTCCAATGTCTTTCTATGGAGCTATAGTTCCCTTTTATTTGCTATTGACTGCCAACCTGTATGCGAAAATGAACTCAAATAATTTGTACTGTTTATATTTTTCAATAAACATATTTGGAAGGAAAAAAAAGTGACAGTTGGTGATACACAGTGCAGCTGCTGAGTGACATGGAAAACGTGAACCATGTGGGGTCCTGAGGACCGAGTTTGAGAACCACTGTGATAAGCCTTTGAGCAGGCATACCCACAGAGCCGGCGCTAACCGCTCAGCAAGGTCTGCAAAGCAGGGAGGCGCCAGGATGGAGAGGCGCTGTCCCCGCTCTGCTACCTTGCTGATGCGCCGTGTTGTTGCTGGCTGTCACTGCACCTGTCATCAGGCAGCGGCGCCGGCAGTATGAACAGATCTCCTCCTGTCCTGTGTGTCACGCCCCCTCCTCTCTCCTCCTTGCTCCTGGCTGCTGCCCATGTCAGGTGGAAGACAGAAGCAGTGGCACCTCCCCCCAACTCGTCTCTTCCCTCCCCTCTGTCACTGAAGACAGAGCAGTCTTCAGCGTCAGATAGGGGACACAGGAAGTCACATGATATACACACATGACTGTGCACTGTCTGACTCTGGACTCTGGAGGAGCAAGCTGTCGAAGAGGAACAGCCAGCCAGTGTAGCAGCCTGCAGCCCTAGCAACCAGCCAGAGGAGCTGACTGAGGTAAATTCTTCAGCTGATAAACAAAGGAAGAGGGGGGGGGGGGTAGTAGTATCATATGCATGTGTGCTGGGGGGAGTACCATAGTCATGTGTGCTGGGGAGGGGGGGGGGGTGTACCATATTCATGCGTGCTGGGGGGTGGGGGGACTACCATATTCATGTGTGATAAGGGGGGGGGACTACCATATTCATGTGTGCTGGTGGGGAGTTCCATATTCATGTGTGCTGGGAGGGGGGAGTACCATATTCATGTGTGCTGGTGGGGAGTACCATATTCATGTGTGCTGGGGAAGGGGGAGTACCATATTTATGTGTGCTGAGGAAGGGGGGTGGGGGGAGAGTACCATATTCATGTGAGCTGGGGAGGGGGGTGTCATATTAATGTGTGCTGGGTGTGGAAAATTAAGTGTGTGCTGTGGGTGGGGGAGAGGACAGAAGGAGAGCGAAATTACTGCATAGGAATGGAGAGAGTTAAACATCCTGTGAGGGGTGGACCTAGCTGTGAGGAAAGTACAGCCCATGGAAAAAGGGGAGGGTTAATAGATATATAGGGAATGCTAGGCCAGCTCGGTCTCTCTTGCTGCTGAATTGCCTTGGTGAGTGCTGCACAGCAGAGTCTCCCCATTGTTGGCCTTTGTTTTGCTTTAGATCCATTTATTAAAAAGCCACTTCCCTTCAATATTTCTCATCTGTCTGTGATGGCCGCATCTCGCCCTCGCCGTGCCGCCGGGACCCCAGCCCGTTACCGCTCATATGGCGGTGGGTCTGGGCCCGAGGACCGGCTGGCTGGCACTGTGGATGGCTTCCCGTCCTCTGGGGCCTACGAGGGCGCTGGTGTGGACGGGGCGCGGCGGACCCGGTCATCCTTGCCGCTAGGTTCCGGGGCCGGTCTTGCCGGCCGGGCGCGGGCGGCGGGGAGGGCTGGGGGTGCAGGCAGGACGCCCGGAGGTGGACGAGCATCGGCCCTCACCTCAGGGTGCAGCGTTGGCGGCTTCGGGCGCCCGCGCGCCACGGTGGGCGGCCGACGGAGGATGCAGTGTCGTCCCCCGTCTATTCCCCCTCGTCGCGCCCGCGAGGCGGTGCCAGGCGAGGGGGGCTGAGCGGGTGGGAGGCGGCGGCAAGTCGGACGAGGCCCGTCGCGGGGTCTCGTCCGTCAGTTCCCCATGAAGGCGCGGACGGAGGGTTAGTGGCGGGAAGAGGCGGGCCGCGCGCACGGGGTGCGCGCACGCCCGTGCTCTCCACAGGTGGCGCCGTTCGCACACGTGTGCGCGCAGCGGCGCTGCTGGTCTCCTTGTCTCCCCGGCTCACTCCCTTGCAGCCGGAGTCCGGCGGGGAGCGGGGGCGGGGAGGACACAGCAGAAATGAGCAGGGCAGCGGGGAGTCACACCGCGGCGCCCTCCCAATGGGCGGAGGGAGCTCCGGCCTGCAGGGGGAGGGTGCGCGCGGGGGGTCTGACAGCGGAGGCAGCGCTGGCACCATAAGGCAGACACTGGGGGGGAGCAGTGACTGGTGGTGGACCGGGCCGCTGGTGGTCAGGGGCGCTGCCGGTTCCCCATCGGGTCAGTCTGGGCTTCGGGCATCGGGCCCCCTGTTGGCGCCTGTCGGGCGTCGGGCAGGGAGGCGCGCGGGGGACGGCAATGAGTTTTGGGGTGGTCAGGACCCCTCCGGAGAGCTGGCGTCGACCCTGTCAACGGTGGTGGTGGCATTGGGTCCGCTGGCCGCTGCCGCATCCCCGGGGGTGGCAAGGCGTTCCGGCACGCATGCAGTAGCAAGCGGGTCCGGTACGCGGGCGGTGTCGGCGGCGCAGCGAGTTGCTCGTGATTGCCACGAGCTGGGGGCGGCCGCGGCGCAGCTGGGTCATCGTTCCGCGCGGGACGAGCAGGGGCGCGAAGCGGGGACGCCTTCGCCCCGGGGTGCTAGGCATGCGCCGCGATTGGTTTCTGGGTCCTTTGCTCCGTCTTCTTCTTCAGGTGATCGCGGAAAAGTTGAGATGGTGGGGAGCGAGGAAGAGGATGTCGCATTTGCCACATCGGAGGATTCCCTGTCCGAGCAGTCGACGGCATCAGGTGAGGTAGAGCAGTCGGGGTCGGGCTCCAGCACGCGTTCTAGTTCTCGCAGCTCTTCCTCTTCTTCTTCTCTGTCGTCGCCGGCGTCCGAAGTCAGTAGCACGACTAGGGCGAAAAAGCGCGCGACGAAATACACCAAGAGGGCGGCGGGTCAGCAGGAGAGGCAGAAGAGACGTAAGCGGCTTAGCGAGGACGCTCGCAGGGCCAAGAAGCGCCACGATTTGCCTGGGGTAGTCCACTGCGATTACACTGCCGTGATGCGGGGACTGAGGGATAGCTGCCGTAGGAAAATCTGCAGGGGCGATTACGTTGATATGTTCGTCTTGACGAAGAAGGACGCAAAGAAGGACTATAAGTCGGCGTCAGCAAAGAAGGGCATCGGGGCCGAGGCTTTCCGTACCTTCGACAACTGGCTGGCCGTTTTTTGTGTCTTCGCGGCTTGTTACCTAGAAGATAGGCCTGACGAACATATGAACGTCATTAGATACCTGCATTTAATACACGATATGCAGCGCACATCATCGGGCATCGAATGGCGGATGTATGACGAGAAATTCTGGGAAAAACAGGACTGCTTGCAGGTGATTGACTTTGGTTGCAAGGACGTGGAAGTCTGGCTCCAAGTCACCCGGGCTTCTCAACCGGCTAGGGAGCCCCA
This sequence comes from Pseudophryne corroboree, assembly GCF_028390025.1. Classification (NCBI taxonomy): domain Eukaryota; kingdom Metazoa; phylum Chordata; class Amphibia; order Anura; family Myobatrachidae; genus Pseudophryne; species Pseudophryne corroboree. The sequence goes on along the minus strand of NC_086445.1, from coordinate 594,686,685 downwards.
GAATCCGGGGGCGGACGGGCACCGCGCAGGGTCGTCCGCCCAAGGGACCGGCGCGGACGGCGGATCGGGCAAGACAGGTAGGTTGGCCGTCCGTGGGGGCGGGGCAGGCCGCCGCAAAAGGGAAGTGCTTCGCATTTAACAATGCGTTCTGTTCCTTCGGCAAGCAGTGTCGGTTTCGACATTTGTGCTTGCAATGTGGCGGCTCCCACCCAGCCTCTACCTGTTTTAAAGGCAGTCGCCAGGTCGCCCAGGGTAAGCAAAGTTACCCAAGACCTGGCGCGAGCGGGAGCGCTCCGCAGAGCACCAACGCCAATTAATTTGGATACAATGGCCAAGTGGTTGGATTGGTATCCAAATAAGGCGGACGCGCAGTTTTTGTTTTACGGTTTTCAGTTTGGTTTTCGCTTGCATGTTGCGAGCAAGGTTTCGGTCCGGGCCCAACGGAATCTCCAGTCTGCTCGTGCCTTGCCGTCGGTTCTGCGGGAGAAAGTGGATAAGGAGATAAGGCTGGGTAGGATGGAGGGACCGTTTATCTCAACCCCGGTGGATGACTTGGTCATCTCCCCAGTGGGGGTAGTTCCCAAGAAGACTCCAGGTGCTTTTAGGCTCATTCAGCATCTTTCTTACCCGTCGGGGTCGTCGGTCAACGACGCGATACCGCCGGCTCATTGCCCCGTGGTGTATCAGTCGTTTGACGAGGCGCTAGAGTTGGACCGTAGTTACGGCCCTGGGGCCCTGATGGCTAAGATAGATGTGGAATCCGCGTTTCGGTTGCTGCCGTTGCATCCGGACTCATTCCGTTTTATGGGTTTTCGGATTGGAGCAGAGTATTTCATCGACAAATGTTTGCCGATGGGATGTTCCGTTTCCTGCTCGTTTTTCGAACGGTTTAGCACATTCCTTCATTGGTGAGTGGAGTCTTCATCAGGGGGTCACGGAGTCGCCCATTACCTCGATGACTTCCTGTGTGTGGGTCCGGCGAATTCACCACGCTGCGGCGACTTGCTGTTCAGCATCCGAGCTCTGTTTTTTCACTTCGGCGTTCCTGTGGCCGAGGATAAAACGGAGGGGCCGGTCTCCTGTTTGTCATTTTTGGGGATAGAAATCGACACGGTGGCGGGATCGTGTCGACTGCCTCCAGACAAGGTTGCGAAGCTCCGCGAGGCTATCTGCCGGTTCGTAAGGTCGCGCAAAGTCACGCTGCGGCAGGCGCAGTCCTTGCTGGGCCTTTTGAACTTTGCTTGTCGGGTAATCCCGATGGGCAGGGTTTTCTGCCGGAAGCTGGAGAGGGCGACTGCGGGGTGTGCCAGACCGCATCATTTCGTACGCTTGTCCTCCGAGATTAAGAGGGATTTGGCCGTATGGGCCTCGTTCCTGGAGGACTTCAACGGGGTGTGTATATGGCAGGCCCCAACAGTCGACAGCGCTGGGCTGCAGCTGTTTACCGACGCGGCGGGTTCCTCTGGGTTCGGTTGCTATCTGGAGGGATCTTGGTGCGCGGCCTCGTGGCCGGCGGAATGGCATCGCGAGGGTTTAACTAAGGACCTTTTGCTGCTGGAGCTTTTCCCCATTATGGTGGCGCTGGAGGTTTGGGGCGATCGTCTGGCGCATCGCAGAATCTTGTTTAGATGTGACAATCTGGGCGTGGTGCATACGATAAATAACCAGAGGGCGAAATCGCTGGTGGTCCTGAGGGTGCTGGGGCAGTTGCTGTTGACATGCTTGCATAGGAATGTGTGGTTCCACGTGCAGCATGTGCCTGGTCTGGAGAACGGAATTGCCGACGCGTTGTCACGAGGTCAGTGGGAGAGGTTTTGTTTGTTGGCACCCGAGGCCGATGAGCAAGGGTTTCAATGTCCCGGTTATGTCTGGCAGGTGATCGGGCCGGACTGGAGGGTCTAGCGATGCGGTCAGTCGCTCCGAACACGCTCAAGGCTTACGGACAAGCTTGGAGCGAGTGGGAGGAGTTTGTCCGAGGACGAAGTCAACAAGGTAATAGCGGGCATCGGATGATGCTTTCTTTTATTTGGCAGCTGTTTGTTACGGGTAGGTCCAGAGCGGTGGTATCCCGGTACTTAGCTGGTATTTCGTTCTTTAACAAAATCAAGGGTGTCCCTGACGTGACAAAGAGCGGGATTCTGCTTAAGGCGATGAAGGGGTGGGCGCACGTGGCGCCGATGCCGCCTGATAGGAGGCGGCCCATTGATGCGGCCTTGCTTCCGGCTGTCATCAGGGCGGTTGGCAGTATCGCGTCGTCTATTTTTGAGTCGCTGCTGTTCCGTTTGGCGTTCTCAATGGCTTATCACGGTGCCTTTTGGGTTTCGGAGCTGGTGGCGCCATCTAAGCGAGCAGATTCGCGCATGCTTCTCGAGGACGTGGTGGTGGGTGAGAGGTCCTTGCTGTGCAGATTGCGTCGCTCTAAGACGGACCAAGTAGGTAGAGGTCGATGGGTCACCTTGGTTTCGGCGCTGGAGGAGAGCATTTGCCCAGTGAGGTTGGCAGTACAATATGCGGCAGTACGGCCCGATGGTCGGGGGTCGTGGTTGCTGCATTATGACGGTCTGCCAGTGACGAAATATCAGTTTCGTTGGATGCTGGGTCGCTGTCTGGCGAGCTTGGGCCTTCCACCCGTTGCTTTCGGGACGCATTCCTTCCGCATCGGGGCTGCGACGTCGGCTGCGTCTTCCGTGGCTGGAATCCAGGCGGTGGGGCGATGGAAGTCGTCGAGTTACAGACGATATATTCGCCCCGTTGCATGATATGTTTGTTTGAATATGGTTTTGTTTATTTGCAGTTGTATAAGTCCTGTTGTAAAGTTCGGTACGTCCTTGTGTGGTGTATCTGTTTGTCTCCCCTGGTTATCCTACTCAGGGATTAGCCACTCGCCGCTGCTGGCAGCGGGGGTCTGGAGTTCTTTTGCGATTTTTTGCCTGACTTGACAGACTGAATTCTAATCTACAATTCGGCTGATCAGTTCTAATCAAAGTCCCTCAGCAGGTTTTTACGCTTTCACCTCCAGCTGAGTTCTTACATGTTTTTCCCATTTTATACCCCCCTTCCCCCCCCCCCCCGTTTATTTTCTTATTTTAATTTTGATTTTCCCATTGTGTGTTTATGTTCTGCTTCAAATTGGCTGGAAGCTTGTGCAGATCGGCTAGGCCGTTACTTCTGCAAGACACAAAAATCTATTTTTTCTTTTGGCAGATCCTTCAGGTTAATGCATTTAATAAACTCTGCTTTAGATTCTTATTAACCGAATTTTTACCCCTTTCCTTCTCTTCAGGTTGGGTAGACGATGATTTGGCAGTCTGGGTGGTTGCCCGCTCTTATATGTACTGGGCAGCCAGGTTTTTAGCCTCGGAGGGGGCGCAGATGTTTCCTAGGGCTCATGGCGTTCGTTGGCTTGGTTGACGGGGAATGATGTGGAAAGATCTGAAGAGTAGATTAGTCAGTCAGGCCAGCGAGCATGGAGTCCCTAGGGTACTGGTTGTCCATTTAGGTGGCAATGACGTGGGGAAGAGGACATCTTTGGAGCTGCGGTGGGCCATGATGAAGGATCTGGCCTGTGTGGCCGCAGCATGGACCAATTGTGTCTTGGTGTTCTCAATGATGGTGCCAAGGTTGAGTTGGCGAGGTGTGGCGGATGGTCGCCTGATTGATGAGGCCAGGCAGAAGGTGAATGGGGCGGTGGCGAAGTGGGTGTTGTTCCACGGAGGCAAAGTGGTTCGACACCCTAGGATTCGGTTTCGAGACAGTCACCTTTTTCAGCCTGATGGTGTGCATCTGTCCAATGAGGGGATGATGCTTTTCCTGGAGGATCTGTTTCTTGTGTTGCAGGAGTTAGGTTGAGGTTATGGTGGCAGTGCGAAGACTCTGGGGAGGAGTCTTTCGCTGTTGGCGGAAAAGAACGGCAGGTTGTAGTTTGTCTTGTTAGCTGTAGTGATTTACAGTTTGGTGTGGTTTAGGTGCACTCACCTCCATTGACTTTTAAGGCCGCTCGACCACCCATCCGGGGGCAGCGGCATCACCCATCAGGGTGGGTAGTCACCGTGGGGGTATGAGTTGGGCACCTATTACCGATTTTATAGTTTGTATTTAAATTAGGATAGTTTTGAATTTTAACGTTTTAAGGTTAGTGTCAGTTTAATAGAGCCGTTCTTTTTTCTGCCACCATATCCTGGCTGAATCGGCATGTTAAATAAATTTTTCAATTTACAGGTTTACTAATGGCTAGGGTACAATAAATAGCTAACAATTTTCTGCCAAATTCAAGTCTCCGTATCATTATTTCTTGGTATTAAAGGTAATGAATGCTTTACTTTTGAATAAGGGGTCCACAAATTATCATTAGGAGGTTTAGGAGAGCGAAATGACTGCATAGGAATGGAGAGAGTTAAACATCCTGTGAGGGGTGGACCTAGCTGTGAGGAAAGTACAGCCCATGGAAAAAGGGGAGGGTTAATATATATAGGGAATGCTAGGCCAGCTCGGTCTCTCTTGCTGCTGAATTGCCTTCCCGCCCTCCCACCCTGTTTGGTAGAGGTTCTGGCACGGAGTGCCTTGGCTTTGAATTGTTAGTCTGGTGTTATCGTTGGCTATTTGTTGGCGGAAAAGAACGGCAGGTTGTAGTTTGTCTTGTTAGCTGTAGTGATTTACAGTTTGGTGTGGTTTAGGTGCACTCACCTCCATTGACTTTTAAGGCCGCTCGACCACCCATCCGGGGGCAGCGGCATCACCCATCAGGGTGGGTAGTCACCGTGGGGGTATGAGTTGGGCACCTATTTCCGATTTTATAGTTTGTATTTAAATTAGGATAGTTTTGAATTTTAACGTTTTAAGGTTAGTGTCAGTTTAATAGAGACGTTCTTTTTTCTGCAACCATATGCCGGCTGAATCGGCATGTTAAATACATTTTTCAATTTACAGGTTTACTAATGGCTAGGGTACAATAAATAGCTAACAATTTTCTGCCAAATTTAAGTCTCCGTGTCATTATTTCTTGGTATTAAAGGTAATGAATGCTTTAGTTTTTTGAATAAGGGGTCCACAAATTATCATTAGGAGGTTTAGTGGCATAGTAACAGAGTGTGCTGCAGGTTGGGTTTTCTGCTTTGAAAGCCCAGCGGTGGGAGGAAAGAAAAAGGGAAATGTTCACCTGCTCTGGCGCTCGTTCCCCGCTGCTGCATTCTCTGACCGTTGTAGTGTGTGGGGAGAGGAATGCAGGGTAGCAGCGATAGTGTAGTTGTGTAGACAAAGAGGGTGCAGGGTAGTGGCAGTGTCGTGTGTGGGGTGCAGGGTAGCAGCGGTAGTCTGCGCGGGGGAAGGGGGGGGAATCCAGGATAGCAGGGGAGGGGAGCTGGGGAGCGGCGGTACTGTAATAATGTAGTGTGTGTAGGGAGAGAGGGTGCAGGGTAGCAGCGGTAGTGTAATGTAGTGTGTGCGGGGTAGTAGCAGTAATATAATGTAGTGTGTGTAGGGAGAGAGGGTGTAGGGTAGCAGCGGTAGTATAATGTAGTGTGTGCGGGGAAAGGGGGAGCAGGGTAGTAGCAGTAATATAATGTAGTGTGTGTAGGGAGAGAGGGTGCAGGGTAGCAGCGGTAGTATAATGTAGTGTGTGCGGGGAAAGGGGGAGCAGGGTAGTAGCAGTAATATAATGTAGTGTGTGTAGGGAGAGAGGGTGCAGGGTAACAGCGGTAGTATAATGTAGTGTGTGCGGGGAAAGGGGGAGCAGGGTAGTAGCAGTAATATAATGTAGTGTGTGTAGGGAGAGAGGGTGCAGGGTAGCAGCGGTAGTATAATGTAGTGTGTGCGGGGAAAGGGGGAGCAGGGTAGTAGCAGTAATATAATGTAGTGTGTAGGGAGAGAGTGTGAAGGGTAGCAGCGGTAGTATAATGTAGTGTGTGCGGGGAAAGGGGGAGCAGGGTAGTAGCAGTAATATAATGTAGTGTGTAGGGAGAGAGGGTGTACGGTAGCAGCGGTAGTATAATGTAGTGTGTGCGGGGAAAGGGGGAGCAGGGTAGTAGCAGTAATATAATGTAGTGTGTGTAGGGAGAGAGGGTGCAGGGTAGCAGCGGTAGTATAATGTAGTGTGTGCGGGGAAAGGGGGAGCAGGGTAGTAGCAGTAATATAATGTAGTGTGTGTAGGGAGAGAGGGTGCAGGGTAGCAGCGGTAGTATAATGTAGTGTGTGCGGGGAAAGGGGGAGCAGGGTAGTAGCAGTAATATAATGTAGTGTGTGCGGGGAAAGGGGGAGCAGGGTAGTAGTAGTAATATAATGTAGTGTGTGTAGGGAGAGAGGGTGCAGGGTAGCAGCGGTAGTATAATGTAGTGTGTGCGGGGAAAGGGGGAGCAGGGTAGTAGCAGTAATATAATGTAGTGTGTGTAGGGAGAGAGGGTGCAGGGTAACAGCGGTAGTATAATGTAGTGTGTGCGGGGAAAGGGGGAGCAGGGTAGTAGTAGTAATATAATGTAGTGTGTGTAGGGAGAGAGGGTGCAGGGTAGCAGCGGTAGTATAATGTAGTGTGTGCGTGAAAAGGGGGAGCAGGGTAGTAGCAGTAATATAATGTAGTGTGTGTAGGGAGAGAGGGTGCAGGGTAGCAGCGGTAGTATAATGTAGTGTGTGCGGGGAAAGGGGGAGCAGGGTAGTAGCAGTAATATAAAGTAATGTGTGTAGGGAGAGAGGGTGCAGGGTAGCAGCGGTAGTATAATGTAGTGTGTGCGGGGAAAGGGGGAGCAGGGTAGTAGCAGTAATATAATGTAGTGTGTGTAGGGAGAGAGGGTGCAGGGTAACAGCGGTAGTATAATGTAGTGTGTGCGGGGAAAGGGGGAGCAGGTTAGTAGCAGTAATATAATGTAGTGCGTGTAGGGAGAGAGGGTGCAGGGTAGCAGCGGTAGTATAATGTAGTGTGTGCGGGAAAAGGGGGAGCAGGGTAGTAGCAGTAATATAATGTAGTGTGTGTAGGGAGAGAGGGTGCAGGGTAGCAGCGGTAGTATAATGTAGTGTGTGCGGGGAAAGGGGGAGCAGGGTAGTAGCAGTAATATAATGTAGTGTGTGTAGGGAGAGAGGATGTAGGGTAGCAGCGGTAGTATAATGTAGTGTGTGCGGGGAAAGGGGGAGCAGGGTAGTAGCAGTAATATAATGTAGTGTGTGTAGGGAGAGAGGGTGCAGGGTAGCAGCGGTAGTATAATGTAGTGTGTGCGGGGAAAGGGGGAGCAGGGTAGTAGCAGTAATATAATGTAGTGTGTGTAGGGAGAGAGGGTGTAGGGTAGCAGCGGTAGTATAATGTAGTGTGTGCGGGGAAAGGGGGAGCAGGGTAGTAGCAGTAATATAATGTAGTGTGTAGGGAGAGAGGGTGTAGGGTAGCAGCGGTAGTATAATGTAGTGTGTGCGGGGAAAGGGGGAGCAGGGTAGTAGCAGTAATAAAATGTAGTGTGTGTAGGGAGAGAGGGTGTAGGGTAGCAGCGGTAGTATAATGTAGTGTGTGCGGGGAAAGGGGGAGCAGGGTAGTAGCAGTAATATAATGTAGTGTGTGCGGAGAAAGGGGGAGCAGGGTAGTAGCAGTAGTATAATGTAGTGTGTGCGGGGAAAGGGGGAGCAGGGTAGTAGTAGTAATATAATGTAGTGTGTGTAGGGAGAGAGGGTGCAGGGTAGCAGCGGTAGTATAATGTAGTGTGTGCGGGGAAAGGGGGAGCAGGGTAGTAGCAGTAATATAATGTAATGTGTGTAGGGAGAGAGGGTGCAGGGTAGCAGCGGTAGTATAATGTAGTGTGTGCGGGGAAAGGGGGAGCAGGGTAGTAGCAGTAATATAATGTAGTGTGTGTAGGGAGAGAGGGTGCAGGGTAGCAGCGGTAGTATAATGTAGTGTGTGCGGGGAAAGGGGGAGCAGGGTAGTAGCTGTATTATAATGTAGTGTGTGTAGGGAGAGAGGGTGTAGGGTAGCAGCGGTAGTATAATGTAGTGTGTGCGGGGGGAGCAGGGTAGTAGCAGTAATATAATGTAGTGTGTGTAGGGAGAGAGGGTGTAGGGTAGCAGCGGTAGTATAATGTAGTGTGTGCGGGGAAAGGGGGAGCAGGGTAGTAGCAGTAATATAATGTAGTGTGTGTAGGGAGAGAGGGTGCAGGGTAGCAGCGGTAGTATAATGTAGTGTGTGCGGGGAAAGGGGGAGCAGGGTAGTAGCAGTAATATAATGTAGTGTGTGTAGGGAGAGAGGGTGCAGGGTAGCAGCGGTAGTATAATGTAGTGTGTGCGGGGAAAGGGGGAGCAGGGTAGTAGCAGTAATATAATGTAGTGTGTGTAGGGAGACAGGGTGCAGGGTAGCAGCGGTAGTATAATGTAGTGTGTGCGGGAAAAGGGGGAGCAGGGTAGTAGCAGTAATATAATGTAGTGTGTGTAGGGAAAGAGGGTGCAGGGTAGCAGCGGCAGTATAATGTAGTGTGTGCGGGGAAAGGGGGAGCAGGGTAGTAGCAGTAATATAATGTAGTGTGTGTAGGGAGAGAGGGTGCAGGGTAGCAGCGGTAGTATAATGTAGTGTGTGCGGGGAAAGGGGGAGCAGGGTAGTAGCAGTAATATAATGTAGTGTGTGTAGGGAGAGAGGGTGCAGGGTAGCAGCGGTAGTATAATGTAGTGTGTGCGGGGAAAGGGGGAGCAGGGTAGTAGCAGTAATATAATGTAGTGTGTGCGGGGAAAGGGGGAGCAGGGTAGTAGTAGTAATATAATGTAGTGTGTGTAGGGAGAGAGGGTGCAGGGTAGCAGCGGTAGTATAATGTAGTGTGTGCGGGGAAAGGGGGAGCAGGGTAGTAGCAGTAATATAATGTAGTGTGTGTAGGGAGAGAGGGTGCAGGGTAACAGCGGTAGTATAATGTAGTGTGTGCGGGGAAAGGGGGAGCAGGGTAGTAGTAGTAATATAATGTAGTGTGTGTAGGGAGAGAGGGTGCAGGGTAGCAGCGGTAGTATAATGTAGTGTGTGCGTGAAAAGGGGGAGCAGGGTAGTAGCAGTAATATAATGTAGTGTGTGTAGGGAGAGAGGGTGCAGGGTAGCAGCGGTAGTATAATGTAGTGTGTGCGGGGAAAGGGGGAGCAGGGTAGTAGCAGTAATATAAAGTAATGTGTGTAGGGAGAGAGGGTGCAGGGTAGCAGCGGTAGTATAATGTAGTGTGTGCGGGGAAAGGGGGAGCAGGGTAGTAGCAGTAATATAATGTAGTGTGTGTAGGGAGAGAGGGTGCAGGGTAACAGCGGTAGTATAATGTAGTGTGTGCGGGGAAAGGGGGAGCAGGTTAGTAGCAGTAATATAATGTAGTGCGTGTAGGGAGAGAGGGTGCAGGGTAGCAGCGGTAGTATAATGTAGTGTGTGCGGGAAAAGGGGGAGCAGGGTAGTAGCAGTAATATAATGTAGTGTGTGTAGGGAGAGAGGGTGCAGGGTAGCAGCGGTAGTATAATGTAGTGTGTGCGGGGAAAGGGGGAGCAGGGTAGTAGCAGTAATATAATGTAGTGTGTGTAGGGAGAGAGGGTGTAGGGTAGCAGCGGCAGTATAATGTAGTGTGTGCGGGGAAAGGGGGAGCAGGGTAGTAGCAGTAATATAATGTAGTGTGTAGGGAGAGAGGGTGTAGGGTAGCAGCGGTAGTATAATGTAGTGTGTGCGGGGAAAGGGGGAGCAGGGTAGTAGCAGTAATAAAATGTAGTGTGTGTAGGGAGAGAGGGTGTAGGGTAGCAGCGGTAGTATAATGTAGTGTGTGCGGGGAAAGGGGGAGCAGGGTAGTAGCAGTAATATAATGTAGTGTGTGCGGAGAAAGGGGGAGCAGGGTAGTAGCAGTAGTATAATGTAGTGTGTGCGGGGAAAGGGGGAGCAGGGTAGTAGTAGTAATATAATGTAGTGTGTGTAGGGAGAGAGGGTGCAGGGTAGCAGCGGTAGTATAATGTAGTGTGTGCGGGGAAAGGGGGAGCAGGGTAGTAGCAGTAATATAATGTAATGTGTGTAGGGAGAGAGGGTGCAGGGTAGCAGCGGTAGTATAATGTAGTGTGTGCGGGGAAAGGGGGAGCAGGGTAGTAGCAGTAATATAATGTAGTGTGTGTAGGGAGAGAGGGTGCAGGGTAGCAGCGGTAGTATAATGTAGTGTGTGCGGGGAAAGGGGGAGCAGGGTAGTAGCAGTATTATAATGTAGTGTGTGTAGGGAGAGAGGGTGTAGGGTAGCAGCGGTAGTATAATGTAGTGTGTGCGGGGGGAGCAGGGTAGTAGCAGTAATATAATGTAGTGTGTGTAGGGAGAGAGGGTGTAGGGTAGCAGCGGTAGTATAATGTAGTGTGTGCGGGGAAAGGGGGAGCAGGGTAGTAGCAGTAATATAATGTAGTGTGTGTAGGGAGAGAGGGTGCAGGGTAGCAGCGGTAGTATAATGTAGTGTGTGCGGGGAAAGGGGGAGCAGGGTAGTAGCAGTAATATAATGTAGTGTGTGTAGGGAGAGAGGGTGCAGGGTAGCAGCGGTAGTATAATGTAGTGTGTGCGGGGAAAGGGGGAGCAGGGTAGTAGCAGTAATATAATGTAGTGTGTGTAGGGAGACAGGGTGCAGGGTAGCAGCGGTAGTATAATGTAGTGTGTGCGGGAAAAGGGGGAGCAGGGTAGTAGCAGTAATATAATGTAGTGTGTGTAGGGAAAGAGGGTGCAGGGTAGCAGCGGCAGTATAATGTAGTGTGTGCGGGGAAAGGGGGAGCAGGGTAGTAGCAGTAATATAATGTAGTGTGTGTAGGGAGAGAGGGTGCAGGGTAGCAGCGGTAGTATAATGTAGTGTGTGCGGGGAAAGGGGGAGCAGGATAGTAGCAGTAATATAATGTAGTGTGTGTAGGGAGAGAGGGTGCAGGGTAACAGCGGTAGTATAATGTAGTGTGTGCGGGGAAAGGGGGAGCAGGGTAGTAGCAGTAATATAATGTAGTGTGTGTAGGGAGAGAGGGTGCAGGGTAGCAGCGGTAGTATAATGTAGTGTGTGCTTGGAAAGGGGGAGCAGTTTAGTGGCAGTAGTGTAATGTAGTGTGTGTGGGGAGAGGGGAGCTGGGTAGCAGCGGTAGTGTAATGTAGTGTGTGCTTGGAAAGGGGGTACAGGGTTGTGGCAGTAGTGTAATGTAGTGTGTGTGGGGAGAGGGGAGCTGGGTAGCAGCAGTAATGTAGTGTGTGCTTGGAAAGGGGGTGCAGGGTAGTGGCAGTAGTGTAATGTAGTGTGTGTGGGGAGAGGGGAGCTGGGTAGCAGTGGTAGTGTAATGTAGTGTGTGTAGGGAGAGAAGATGGAGTGTAGCAGCGGTAGTGTAATGTGTGTGTGATTGGCTGGTACTTTATCCCTCTATGGGGGGGTATTCAAATAGTGCCGAAGTTTCTGACAGCCGGAAAAATCAGCGCTTTTTGCCTGTTTTTAAGTCTTATTTACATTTGACCTATTCAATTAAAGTACCGATTTTTCGACTGTCAAAAAATTTGGAATTGTCGGTAAACACATGGATTGGCGACTTACTCGCAGATCCACCTGTTTTTGTCGAAAACTTGTCCGTTTTCGACTATTTTCTGCGGATGCAGATTCGCCTTTTTAAAAAGTCAAATCTGCACCAGTGGAAATGTGGTAGAAAACGGGTAGCATTGAATAGCTATGTCCGGATTTTTCAGCTAGCCGAAAAATCAGGACATAATTGAATACCCCCCCTTTATCTGTCTCCACATTATCACTTTTTAAGGCTTAATAAATTTAGGCCAATGACTATGATGCGGCCACAGAAGGGCGCAAAATGTATAGTTTGCAGGAGGGCGCCGAAAACCCTAGCATCGGCCCTGCATACCCAAACTCAAGATCTGATCGCAGCAGCAAATTTGTTAGCTAATGGGCAAAACCATGTGCACTGCAGGGGGGGCAGATATAACATATGCAAAGAGAGTTAGATTTGGGTGGGGTGTGTTCAAACTGAAATCTAAATTGCAGTGTAAAAATAAAGCAGCCAGTATTTACCCTGCACAGAAACAATATAACCAACCAAGATCTAACTCTCTCTGCACATGTTATATCTGCCCCACCTGCAGTGTAACATGATTTTGCCCATTAGAGAAACATTTTGCTGCTGCGATCAGGTCTGAATTAAGGTGTGTACACACTGTGCGATGCACTGTACAGCTCCACATTAACTATGCGATGTGGCCGGAGTCCGGCCCCGCCAATATAGTCAATGTTGGGCTGCATGCACAGTCTATTTTTCCCTGCGATGCCGATCCCGCGACTATATTGGTCTACAAAAGAAAATCATATAGTAGGATAAAGCGAGTAGACTGACTCAATGTGGATATCTATAACCCATTAAATGAATCTCTACCTAGAAAGATGGGTAGCCTTTCTCCAGTGTAGTTAAGTTATACCAAGAAGTAAGATGCACTATACCTCGAAGGAAGTCGTTCTCTTCAGTTGATAATGTGAGCACATAGGGCAGCCAAATGTCAAAAAAAGTTTGTGATCGAGATTCTAAATCCAAAGAACAGTCTATCCACTCCATCCTATAAACATAAGCCAATCTCCGTAGCATAAGAGAAAGAGCAATGGGAGTAGAGTGTATCCACTGAAACAAAATAGTAGGAGTGTAGTACCTTTAGTATGGTGTGGGGATGGAAGTTGAGTATAATAATTCCATAATGCCCATGGCATCGTTATAGTGAAGAAAATGCAAAGGATATTGTTTATATAATTTTGGACAGTGGTCCAAAAAGTATGAACCACTGGACAAGACCAGAGGCAGTGGAGAATGTCTGCGTCGGGGAGGCAACATTTAAAAAAATTGGAGTCCTCTGCTACTCCAGTTAGAAATCTCAGTTTGGGAGTATAATATGCTCGATGAAGGATCTTAAATTGCATTTTAGCAAACGAGGAGGAGAGTAACTGTTTATTCAATTTGGTCGAGGCCGTAACAATAGTGTGCATGGAGATATTAGGGGAGGAGTCTTTCCACTTTGCCATACCTGTCGATAAAGTAGTGAGGTCAATTTTCTTCCTAACCTGTTCATATAATAAAGAGGTAGGGAAGGAGGTGCCTAAACGGGTTTTTATCAAAACATCAAACACCAGAGAAAGGTTTGAATGGGTTAGCTCAGATAATAGTCTAGTTACAAAACTACGGGCCTTAAAATAAGCAAATATGGAAATCTGGCTATCAGGAAATATCTCCTTGAGTCTCTCCAGGGTGTGGGTGGTGGAGAGACTATCATCCATCAAATAATATGCTAATCGAAGTCCATGGAGATGCCAAGTTTCAAAATTCGCTTGAGGGTCACCCCGTTGAAAATCACTATTATGCAATAACGGTGAGAATATTGTACGAGTAGAGAACAATCCTAAACGTTTAGGTGATATATGCCATGCCATCCATGGAGTGCACAATAGTGGGTTATCTTTAACCTCTATAGGAAGAGAAAGCGGGGAGGTGTGGAGAGTGGAAATCAGAGAGCCCTTGATAAGAAAGCCTTGTTCAATATCCAAATTAACAAAGGCAGGCAGAGGTTTCACCTATCCAGTCCAGCGCAAATATCAGATTAGAAGCTATTTGTCACGATCCGGGTATCTGGACGCCATTACTTACCCTTCAGATGCCTCCTAAGGCTGGCTCAGCGTTCCAGGTCCGGATCCCGCTGCTCCTGAGTTTCCACATGCAGAATGTCAGAGTGGTGATTTCATCAGCCGCGGCCTCCGCTGTGCCCGCGTGGTTAAATGTGCGCTTGTCAGTCTGGCGTCTCCTGTCTCCTGTGGCCGGCGTCGCCATTACTGTTTCAATTCTCACATGGATTACAAACCAAACTTCCCTCCAAGTGTCTGCATGGGCGCAGCCATCTTGGATTTTGTCATCTGAGCATTTCCACCAATCTGCTGTCTGTATTGTTGATTTGCATAATTGCCTAGCCAACCCCTTCCTTGCTGCAGGTATAAGTAAGCTGTGCCTGAGCAAGGAAGGCGTCAGTGCTTTGGTTGTCTAACCTAGTTCCAGTTTGTCTCTCTCCTGTGGTTGTCTTCCAGGTTCCAGCTCCTGTCTCCAGACTTCTGCTATAGAGACCCGCACCAGCATTCCATCTGCGGTGTAGCCTGACTCTCCGATCCATTCTGGACTCACCTGTTTCCAGCTACAACATCACCTGCTTCCAGCTCAGCTTCCAGCAGTGTACAGCTTCTCTTAAAGGGCCGGTGTCCTTTCTGCAGTTTACCACTCTCCACCGGTATTATTATTTCACCGCTCTCAAACAATCACCTGCTTCCAGCCCAGCTTCCAGCAGTGTATAGCTTCTCTTAAAGGGCCGGTGTCCTTTTCTGCAGTTTACCACTCTCCACCGGAATTATTATTTCACCGCTCTCAAACTCCAAACTTCATTATTATTTCATCGCTCTCAAGTTCGTTTATTATTTAACTGGTTCCAGCCAGTATCCACTCCGTACCAACAACAGTCTGGTTCCAGCCAGTATCCACAGCAGCCGTTTTACCTTCAGCAGCCCAGCCTTTCCTGGAACATCAGCTGGTACGATCCTGGGTTCTCTCCATTGCTACAGTCAGGCCTGGTAAGGACTTTCCAACTAGAAGATTATAAGAACTGTCTCACACTACCAGTGCCTGTGGCCCTTGCCACCCTGTAGTACCCAGGAATTGTATTTATCCTCTGTTGACTTTTATGTTTCCTTTTACTGCTGCTGTGTTACGGAGTTTGTCATAATAAACATCATTGACTTTTATCCTGGTTGTCGTGGTCACGCCTTCGGGCAGTTATTCTACATGTTACTTACATGTCTAGGGGTCTGATACAACCTCCCAGGTTCCGTTACATCTCAGCCCCTACAACTGAGGCTGCCTCCCGTCAGCTCAGGCCCTCAGTTGTGACAGTAAGCACTGACCTAATGAATCCAGCCGGAGACCAGGATCAAGCGGCCAGGCCGATGCAAGAACTGGCAGCCCGACTTGAACATCAGGAGGCTGCACAGGGCCACATCATCCGCTGTCTCCAGGATCTCTCTACACGGCTGGATGGGATTCAAACGACCCTCCGTCGACCTGGCACGTCCGGTGCGTCCACTACAGTGACACCAGCTGTAACCCCACCCACCTTACCCATTTCCAGTCCACATCTTCATCTTCCAACGCCAGCAAAATTTGATGGATCTCCAAGGTTCTGCAGGGGATTTCTCAATCAATGTGAAATCCACTTTGAGCTTCTACCTGGCAATTTCTTCAGTGACCGTACCAAAATTGCCTATATCATCTCCCTTCTCAGTGGCTCAGCCCTTGACTGGGCATCACCTTTATGGGAGAAGTCTGATCCCCTGCTATCCTCCTATACTGACTTTGTAGCTACATTCAGGCGCATCTTCGACGAGCCAGGCCGGATAACATCTGCTTCATCTGAGATTCTCCGTTTACGCCAGGGAACACGTACTGTGGGACAGTATCTTATACAGTTTAAAATCCTGGCATCCGAACTGGCATGGAACGACGAGGCCCTGTATGCTGCATTCTGGCATGGCTTATCAGAACGCATCAAGGATGAGTTAGCTACCAGAGACTTGCCCTCTAAGTTGGATGAGCTAATTTCTCTTTGCACGAAGGTTGATCTACGTTTCAGAGAGAGAGCAACTGAGAGAAGAAGATCATCTACTCCTAAATCTTCTGCTCCTCCTCCTCGTCAACCATCTCCATCCAAGGATGAGCCTATGCAAATTAGTCGTTCCCGTCTATCTCCCGCTGAGCGCCGAAGACGTCTCTCTGAGTCTCTCTGTCTCTACTGTGCAGCTCCGTCGCACACTATCAATGCCTGTCCCAAACGTCCGGGAAACTCCAGATCCTAGCTCGCCAAGGAGAGGGCCGGCTAGGAGTAATGATCTCCTCTCCATCTCCTCATGACTGTAACCTCCCAGTGTCGCTCCAAATTGCTCAACGTTACAGGAACGTCATTGCCCTCCTTGATCCAGAGCAGCTGGGAATTTCATAACCGAAGCTTATGTTAAACGGTGGTCCCTACCCACCGAGAGACTGTCCTCGTCCATCTCTTTGACTGCCGTGGATGGCAGCAAGATTTTTGACGCAGTCATTTCCTTAAGGACTCTTCCAGTTCGTCTGAGAGTGGGAGTTCTTCATTCTGAGTATATTTCTTTTTTAGTGATTCCAAGAGCCACACATCCAGTGGTTTTAGGCCTTCCATGGCTCCGTCTCCACAACCCATCAATTGACTGGACGACTACGCAAATACTGGCATGGGGTTCCTCCTGTGCTGAGACTTGTTTAGCCAAAGTTCTTCCTGTTTGTTCTTCCTTCCCCAGGTCATCTGATGTTCCGCCTCCTCCATATCAAGACTTCACGGACGTGTTCAGTAAAGCCTCTGCTGATATCCTTCCTCCTCATAGAGAATGGGACTGCCCAATCGACCTCATTCCAGGGAAGGTTCCACCGCGAGGCCGAACTTATCCGTTGTCTCTGCCTGAGACACACTCCATGGAAGAGTACATCAAAGAGAACCTGGCGAAGGGTTTCATCCGACCATCTTCTTCTCCAGCCGGCGCAGGCTTCTTCTTCGTTAAGAAGAAAGACGGTGGTCTGCGTCCGTGCATCGACTACAGAGGTCTGAACGACATTACCGTCAAGAACCGATTACCGAGCTCTTTGATAGAGTTAGTGGTGCAACTATTTTCACAAAGCTGGACTTGAGGGGTGCCTATAATCTCATCCGAATCCGTGAGGGTGACGAGTGGAAGACCGCCTTTAACACCCGTGACGGACATTATGAGTACCTCGTCATGCCCTTCGGATTGAGCAACGCTCCAGCAGTCTTCCAGCACTTCGTGAATGAGATTTTCAGGGACATCTTGTACCGCCATGTCGTGGTTTATCTAGACGACATCCTTATCTTTGCTAATAATCTCGAAGATCATCGTTTCTGGGTAAAAGAGGTTCTTTCCCGTCTCCGTGTCAATCACCTCTATTGTAAATTGGAGAAGTGTGTGTTTGAAGTTAAAACCATTCCGTTTCTAGGTTACATTGTGTCCGGTTCCGGACTAGAGATGGATCCTGAGAAACTCCAAGCAATCCAGAATTGGCCTATACCCTTAAGCCTCAAAGGGGTCCAGAGGTTCTTAGGGTTCGCCAATTATTATAGAAAATTTATACGAGACTTTTCCACCATTGTGGCGCCTATCACTGCATTAACCAAGAAAGGTGCTAATCCGTCCAAGTGGTCCGAGGAAGCTACACAGGCCTTTCACCTTCTGAAGCAACGGTTCATCTCTGCATCAGTTCTGAAACAGCCCGACACCGACTCTCCTTTTATCTTAGAGGTAGATGCCTCCTCCGTTGGAGTAGGAGCAGTGTTATCCCAGAGGGCCAAAGATGGACATCTACATCCTTGCAGTTTCTTCTCCCGGAAGTTCTCCCCAGCTGAGCGCAACTATGCCATTGGCGATCAGGAGTTGCTAGCCATCAAGCTCGCTCTGGAGGAGTGGAGATACCTGTTGGAGGGAGCTTCCCACTCAATCACCATACTTACCGACCACAAAAATCTTTTATATCTCAAAGGCGCACAATGTCTGAATCCTCGTCAGGCCAGATGGGCACTTTTCTTCTCTAGGTTTGACTTTAAACTCCAGTTCTGTCCGGGTTCTCAGAATAGTAAAGGCCGATGCCCTTTCCCGCTCATGGGAGCAAGAAAATGAGTCCGAGTCTGCAGACAAGCATCCTATTATTAATCCGTTGGCATTCTCCACGGTAGGGATGGACTCTACGCCTCCACCAGGGAAAAGTTTTGTTAAGCCAGTTCTAAGGAAGAAGCTCATGCATTGGGCCCATGCTTCCCGTTTTGCTGGACATACAGGCATTCAGAAAACCCTTGAATTTATTTCTAGGTCCTACTGGTGGCCAACTCTGAAGAAGGACGTTATGGAATTTATTGCCTCCTGCCCAAAGTGTGCCCAACACAAAGTCTCCCGCCAGTCGCCTGCGGGGCAACTGGTTCCATTATCTGTTCCCCGTCGACCTTGGACCCATTTGTCGATGGACTTTGTTTCCGATCTACCTATCTGCAACAAGTTTAATACCATCTGGGTGGTAGTTGACCGGTTCACCAAGATGGCACATTTCATCCCTCTCACCGGTCTTCCGTCAGCTTCCAAGTTGGCTCAAGTGTTTATACAAGAGATCTTCCGACTTCACGGTCTTCCTGAAGAGATCATCTCGGATCGTGGAGTACAATTTGTAGCCAAATTTTGGCGAAGTTTGTGTCAAGCCCTCCAAGTCAAGTTAAAGTTTTCCACGGCTTACCATCCTCAGACCAATGGTCAAACCGAGAGGGTGAATCAGGACTTGGAAGCCTTCCTCCGTATATATGTGTCTTCCTCTCAAGATGACTGGGTTCAACTCCTTCCTTGGGCCGAGTTCAGCCACAACAATCAATACCATTCCTCATCTTCTTCTACACCATTCTTCATTAATTATGGATTCCACCCTAAAGTTCCAGAATTCCAACCGCTTCCCGCAACTTCTGTTCCAGCAGTGGATGTCACCTTGCGTCAGTTTTCAAATAACTGGAGGAACGTCCGCGCAGCCCTGCTTAAAGCCTCATTCAGGTATAAGAAGTTTGCCGATAGAAAGCGTAGAGCGGTTCCTGCTCTCAAGGTGGGTGATCGTGTGTGGCTGTCCACGAAGAATTTGAGGTTGAGAGTTCCCAGCATGAAATTTGCACCTCGCTACATCGGACCCTTCAAGATTGAACAAGTCATCAATCCTGTTGCCTACAGGTTACAGTTACCATCCTTCTTGAAAATACCCAGGACATTTCATGTTTCTTTGTTGAAACCGCTGATCCTGAATCGGTTTCATTCCGCACTTCCTCCAGCTCCCAAAGTTCAGACTCAACGGGGAGTCGAGTACGAGGTGGCCAAGATTTTGGACTCACGTTTCCGTTACGGTCAGTTACAATACCTCATTGACTGGAAGGGCTATGGTCCTGAAGAACGCTATTGGACCAATGCCTCAGACGTCCATGCTCCTGCCTTGGTCCGAAATTTCCACGCAAAGTTTCCTTTAAAGCCTAAGAAGTGTCCTGGGGCCACTCCTAAAGGGGGGGGTGCTGTCACGATCCGGGTATCTGGACGCCATTACTTACCCTTCAGATGCCTCCTAAGGCTGGCTCAGCGTTCCAGGTCCGGATCCCGCTGCTCCTGAGTTTCCACATGCAGAATGTCAGAGTGGTGATTTCATCAGCCGCGGCCTCCGCTGTGCCCGCGTGGTTAAATGTGCGCTTGTCAGTCTGGCGTCTCCTGTCTCCTGTGGCCGGCGTCGCCATTACTGTTTCAATTCTCACATGGATTACAAACCAAACTTCCCTCCAAGTGTCTGCATGGGCGCAGCCATCTTGGATTTTGTCATCTGAGCATTTCCACCAATCTGCTGTCTGTATTGTTGATTTGCATAATTGCCTAGCCAACCCCTTCCTTGCTGCAGGTATAAGTAAGCTGTGCCTGAGCAAGGAAGGCGTCAGTGCTTTGGTTGTCTAACCTAGTTCCAGTTTGTCTCTCTCCTGTGGTTGTCTTCCAGGTTCCAGCTCCTGTCTCCAGACTTCTGCTATAGAGACCCGCACCAGCATTCCATCTGCGGTGTAGCCTGACTCTCCGATCCATTCTGGACTCACCTGTTTCCAGCTACAACATCACCTGCTTCCAGCTCAGCTTCCAGCAGTGTACAGCTTCTCTTAAAGGGCCGGTGTCCTTTCTGCAGTTTACCACTCTCCACCGGTATTATTATTTCACCGCTCTCAAACAATCACCTGCTTCCAGCCCAGCTTCCAGCAGTGTATAGCTTCTCTTAAAGGGCCGGTGTCCTTTTCTGCAGTTTACCACTCTCCACCGGAATTATTATTTCACCGCTCTCAAACTCCAAACTTCATTATTATTTCATCGCTCTCAAGTTCGTTTATTATTTAACTGGTTCCAGCCAGTATCCACTCCGTACCAACAACAGTCTGGTTCCAGCCAGTATCCACAGCAGCCGTTTTACCTTCAGCAGCCCAGCCTTTCCTGGAACATCAGCTGGTACGATCCTGGGTTCTCTCCATTGCTACAGTCAGGCCTGGTAAGGACTTTCCAACTAGAAGATTATAAGAACTGTCTCACACTACCAGTGCCTGTGGCCCTTGCCACCCTGTAGTACCCAGGAATTGTATTTATCCTCTGTTGACTTTTATGTTTCCTTTTACTGCTGCTGTGTTACGGAGTTTGTCATAATAAACATCATTGACTTTTATCCTGGTTGTCGTGGTCACGCCTTCGGGCAGTTATTCTACATGTTACTTACATGTCTAGGGGTCTGATACAACCTCCCAGGTTCCGTTACATCTCAGCCCCTACAACTGAGGCTGCCTCCCGTCAGCTCAGGCCCTCAGTTGTGACACTATTGCATAGTCTTGTATGTTGGGAAGATTGATCCCTCCCAAGGATACTGGCTGTTGCAGTTTAAAAAGTGATATGCGAGGGTGTTTGCCTGCCCATATGAATTTGGATAAGGATCTATTGACAGTGGCAACATCTTTTTTATTCAATAAAAATGGCAGCATCTGGACTGGATATAAAAACCGAGGGAAAGAAATCATTTTAAATAAATGGCATCTCCCAATATACAATAACGGCAGATGACTCCATTTTTCAAAATCTGCCAACATTTGAGTGACAAAGTGTATATAATTAACAGTATATATAGTGGTAGGATCACTGGGAAATCGTAAACCCAGATACAAGAGATGATTCTGGGCCCAACGAAAAGGAAAGGAGCTACCCCATCCAGATTTAGCCATAGTATGTAGAGCCAAAGCTTCTGTTTTAGTAAAATAGTGAAACCAGATATCAATTGAAAATCTACCAAAATATGTTGTAAGGAGGGGAGGGCTTGTTTTGGGTTACTAAAATACAAAAGCAGATCATCTGCAAAGGCCGATACTTTAATCTCTGAAACGCCTAATCTAACACCTTGCCATGTATTGTCCTTACAAAATACGCGGGTGCCAAATTAAACAACAGTGGCGAAAGGGGACATCCTTGGCGGGTGCCTCTAGACAGTGGGAAAGTTGACAAATTTAGTCCATTAATAGTTAAATAAGCCAATGGATGTGAGTACAACATATTAAAAATACCAATAAATGCCAGCCCAAAGTATTGGGCATGGAGTATACGTGAAATCCTATCAAAAGCCTTGTCAGCATCACAGCTGACAATGATGGCTTCTTTGTTGTTCAATTAACGATGCAATGCCGCTACTAACATAAGCACATTGTGGACCGAAGTTCTGCCCTTCACAAAGCCATTTTGAGCTGGGTGCAATATCCGAGGTAGAAAACTCTGCATACGTTGCGCCAAAAGTTTAGTAAAGAGTTTCAGGTCCTGATTTAATAGAGAAATGGGTCTATGGGAATTGACCTGTGTAGGGTCTTTGCCTAGTTTTGGGAATACTACAATCCTAGCCTCAGTGAAATTAGAGGGGGGTTGTTCTCCAGAAAACAAGAAGTTAAACAAAGTAACCATGTGGGGTAACAAATTATCTACAAGGAGTTGATAGTATTCTGCTCCAAAACCATCAGGACCAGGGGACCTACCTTTAGCCAATGATTTGATCAAAAAGGATAATTCTACATCAGTTACTGGTGTAGTCAATAGATCTCTCTCCTACTTAGTTAGGACAGGCAATTCCGCCTTAGAAACGAATTGCTCACCTTCAGATGGATAATCAAGTGGAGAGGTATATAGCAACCGGTAATCCCTGAAATGATTGGATATTTCCGACGGATCAGTAATCGGGGATCCATTTGACGGGTCAATTTGCAATATACGAGAAGGGGCGTTATGGGAACGTACAAGGTTAGCAAGCAGTCTCCCCGATTTATTGCACCCATAATATTTACTATGCTGGACATCATGGGCAAATTGGGCCCGTTCAGTACATAAAGTATCATAAGAATGTTTGGCATATATGTAATGTTTTCAAGAAGCTAGAGTCCAATTGCAGCATGGCATCGTAAGCTGTCGTCAACAATTTACTGTGATCTTCGATAACCTTTGAAAGTTTCCTCTGTTACCTGGCCACATACTCCATCACCTGACCTCTAATTAAAGGCTTTGTCGCAGCCCAAAACAACTGAATATCATCTAAATGGCCTGCATTATCTTGTTCATAATTACAGAAAGCAGTTGTCAGGTGGTTCCGAATATCAGTAGACTTGGCAAGGTAGGCAGGAAATCTCCAATTATAAGAAGTAATCAGGGGATCTTTAATAGATAGGGTCACCCAAACCGGTGCATGATCTGAAAGAGCAATGGGGCCTATACCTGAGTCCACAACCTCACTATATAGTGTGTCAGAAAGTAACCAAAAATCTATGCGAGAAGAAGTATGATGGGGGTGAGAGTAAACAGTGTATTCCCGTGAAATCGGATGTTAGCATCTCCATATATCACTTAATTTTAAAGAATCTTTCAAAAAGGTCAGCGAGGAGACGTCTCCCTCCAGCCCCCGACCAGAGGAACGATCCAGGCCCCTAGAGAGAACACAATTAAAATCGGCACCAATCAGTAATTCTCCTTCCGCCCATTCCTGCAATTTTGAATATATAGTCGTAAAAAACGGTCTAGTCGAGCCTGTCGGTGCGTAAAGCACTGCTAATGTATATAAGGAGCCCAGAAGTGAGAGCTTTATGAAAAGAAAATTACTTTCTGGATCAGACCACGTATCTTTAATTGTGTACAGCAAGTGTTTCCTAAATAGAATCAAAACCCCCCTACATTTTGCAGTAAATGAAGTAGTCTTAAATTCTCCCACCCAAGGTTCCCTAAGGGTGTTGGGATCTTTCACATTCCAGTGGGTCTCTTGTAAAAATGCAATATCCGGTTTAAGGCGTTTTAAATGTGACAATACTTTGCGTCTTTTAATAGGGGAGTTTAATCCCTCCACATTCCAAGTGATACATTTTAAAGAGGACTGAGTCCTAGTGGAGCTGTCAGTGTGAGTAGTCATATTATCCAACACCTACTCTAGGCCACAAAATTATCATGATTATGGGAAACAGTTGTATCTGACCCATCCCAGCGAGCGGGCGGGGACAGCAATATGAGTACCTAGAGCATCTTGCCAAACCTGTATACAAATACCACAAATCTAACGCAATAAACCAAACAATCAATTTCCAAAATGTCTTGGAACTTTTTTGAACCCATGAGGGCAATCTGCCAGATTGCCAATACCTAGAATAATAATAGCAGGACCAGAGGAGGAGGAACAGGGGAAGTGAAAGAGCATTGAATAACATAACATTAGCAATCGAACAGCGATAATAATGAAACAATAAAACATTGTGAATCCACATATATAGAAAAATCTGCAGCAATGAAAATAAGTAATAAAACTCAAGTGAAGTATAAAATAAGAATTTACTTACCGATAATTCTATTTCTCATAGTCCGTAGTGGATGCTGGGAACTCCGTAAGGACCATGGGGGAATAGCGGCTCCGCAGGAGACTGGGCACAAAAAGTAAAAGCTTTAGACTAGCTGGTGTGCACTGGCTCCTCCCCCTATGACCCTCCTCCAAGCCTCAGTTAAGATACTGTGCCCGGACGAGCGTACATAATAAGGAAGGATCTTGAATCCCGGGTAAGACTCATACCAGCCACACCAATCACACCGTACAACTCGTGATCTGAACCCAGTTAACAGTATGATAACCGTAGGAGCCTCTGAAAAGATGGCTTCCAACAATAAACAACCCGATTTGTTTGTAACAATAACTATATACAAGTATTGCAGACAATCCGCACTTGGGATGGGCGCCCAGCATCCACTACGGACTATGAGAAATAGAATTATCGGTAAGTAAATTCTTATTTTCTCTGACGTCCTAGTGGATGCTGGGAACTCCGTAAGGACCATGGGGATTATACCAAAGCTCCCAAACGGGCGGGAGAGTGCGGATGACTCTGCAGCACCGAATGAGAGAACTCCAGGTCCTCCTCAGCCAGGGTATCAAATTTGTAGAATTTAGCAAACGTGTTTGCCCCTGACCAAGTAGCTGCTCGGCAAAGTTGTAAAGCCGAGACCCCTCGGGCAGCCACCCAAGATGAGCCCACCTTCCTTGTGGAATGGGCTTTTACAGATTTTGGCTGTGGCAGGCCTGCCACAGAATGTGCAAGTTGAATTGTACTACAAATCCAACGAGCAATCGTCTGCTTAGAAGCAGGAGCACCCAGCTTGTTGGGTGCATACAGTATAAACAGCGAGTCAGATTTTCTGACTCCTGCCGTCCTGGAAACATATATTATCAGGGCCCTGACTACGTCCAGCAACTTGGAGTCCTCCAAGTCCCTAGTAGCCACAGGTACCACAATAGGTTGATTCATGTGAAACGCTGAAACCACCTTAGGGAGAAATTGAGGACGAGTCCTCAATTCCGCCCTATCCGAATGAAATATCAGGTAAGGGCTTTTATAGGATAAAGCCGCCAATTCTGATACGCGCCTGGCTGAAGCCAGGGCCAACAGCATTACCACTTTCCATGTGAGATATTTCAAATCCACTGTGGCAAGTGGTTCAAACCAATGTGATTTTAGGAACCCTAAAACTACATTGAGATCCCAAGGTGCCACTGGAGGCACAAAAGGAGGCTGTATATGCAGTACCCCTTTGACAAACGTCTGAACTTCAGGCACTGAAGCCAGTTCTTTCTGGAAGAAGATCGACAGGGCCGAAATTTGAACCTTAATGGATCCTAATTTTAGGCCCATAGACAATCCTGCTTGCAGGAAATGTAGGAAACGACCCAGTTGAAATTCCTCCGTAGGGGCCTTCTTGGCCTCACACCACGTAACATATTTTCGCCAAATGCGATGATAATGTTTTGCAGTTACATCCTTCCTGGCCTTGATCAGGGTAGGGATGACTTCATCTGGAATGCCTTTTTCCTTCAGGATCCGGCGTTCAACCGCCATGCCGTCAAACGCAGCCGCGGTAAGTCTTGGAACAGACAAGGTCCCTGCTGGAGCAGGTCCTTTCTTAGAGGTAGAGGCCACGGGTCCTCCGTGAGCATCTCTTGCAGCTCTGGGTACCAAGTTCTTCTTGGCCAATCCGGAGCCACGAGTATCGTTCTTACTCCTCTCCTTCTTATGATTCTCAGTACTTTTGGTATGAGAGGAAGAGGAGGGAACACATATACCGACTGGAACACCCACGGAGTTACCAGAGCGTCCACCGCTATTGCCTGAGGGTCCCTTGACCTGGCGCAATATCTGTCCAGTTTCTTGTTGAGACGGGACGCCATCATGTCCACCTTTGGTTTTTCCCAACGGTTTACAATCACTTGGAAGACTTCTGGATGAAGTCCCCACTCCCCCGGGTGGAGGTCGTGTCTGCTGAGGAAGTCTGCTTCCCAGTTGTCCACTCCCGGAATGAACACTGCTGACAGTGCTATCACATGATTTTCCGCCCAGCGGAGAATCCTTGCAGCTTCTGCCATTGCCCTCCTGCTTCTTGTGCCGCCCTGTCTGTTTACGTGGGCGACAGCCGTGATGTTGTCCGACTGGATCAATACCGGTTGACCCTGAAGCAGAGGCCTTGCTTGACTTAGGGCATTGTAAATGGCCCTTAGCTTCAGGATATTTATGTGAAGAGACGTTTCCATGCTTGACCACAAGCCCTGGAAATTTCTTCCCTGTGTGACTGCTCCCCAGCCTCTCAGGCTGGCATCCGTGGTTACCAGCATCCAATCCTGAATGCCGAATCTGCGGCCCTCTAGAAGATGAGCCTTCTTGGAGATACCCTTGTCCTTGGAGATAGGGTTATCCGCTGATGCATCTGAAGATGCGATCCGGACCATTTGTCCAGCAGATCCCACTGAAAAGTTCTTGCATGGAATCTTCCGAATGGAATCGCTTCGTAAGAAGCCACCATTTTTCCCAGGACTCTCGTGCACTGATGCACTGACACTTGTCCTGGTTTTAGGAGGTTCCTGACTAGCTCGGATAACTCCCTGGCCTTCTCCTCCGGGAGAAACACCTTTTTCTGGACTGTGTCCAGAATCATCCCTAGGAACAGTAGACGTGTTGTTGGAATCAGCTGTGATTTTGGGATATTTAGAATCCACCCGTGCTGACGTAGCACTACCTGAGATAGTGCTACTCCGACCTCTAACTGTTCCCTGGACCTTGCCCTTATCAGGAGATCGTCCAAGTAAGGGATAATTAATACGCCTTTTCTTCGAAGAAGAATCATCATTTCGGCCATTACCTTGGTAAAGACCCGTGGTGCCGTGGACAATCCAAACGGCAGCGTCTGAAACTGATAATGACAGTTTTGTATCACAAACCTGAGGTACCCTTGGTGAGAAGGGTAGATTGGGACATGGAGATAAGCATCCTTGATGTCTAGAGATACCATATAGTCCCCTTCTTCCAGGTTCGCTATCACTGCTCTGAGTGACTCCATCTTGAATTTGAACCTTTTTATGTAAGTGTTCAAAGATTTTAGATTTAAAATTGGTCTCACCGAGCCGTCCGGCTTCGGTACCACAAACAGCGTGGAATAATACCCCTTTCCCTGTTGTAGGAGGGGTACCTTGATTATCACCTGCTGGGAATACAGCTTGTGAATAGCTTCCAATACTGCCTCCCTGTCGGAGGGAGACGTTGGTAGAGCAGACTTCAGGAACCGGCGAGGGGGAGACGTCTCGAATTCCAATTTGTACCCCTGTGATACTACCTGCAGGATCCAGGGGTCCACTTGCGAGTGAGCCCACTGCGCGCTGAAATTCTTGAGACGGCCCCCCACCGTGCCCGAGTCTGCTTGCAGAGCCCCAGCGTCATGCTGAGGACTTGGCAGAAGCGGGGGAGGGCTTCTGCTCCTGGGAAGAGGCTGCATGGTGCAGTCTTTTTCCCCTTCCTCTGCCCCGGGGCAGGAACGAGCGGCCTTTTTCCCTCTTGCCCTTATAGGGACGAAAGGACTGGGTTTGAAAAGACGGTGTCTTTTTCTGCTGAGAGGTGACCTGGGGTAAAAAGGTGGATTTTCCAGCCGTTGCTGTGGCCACCAGGTCCGATAGACCGACCCCAAATAACTCCTCCCCTTTATACGGCAATACTTCCATATGTCGTTTGGAATCCGCATCACCTGACCACTGTCGCGTCCATAACGTTCTTCTGGCAGAAATGGACATCGCACTTACTCTAGATGCCAGGGTGCAAATATCCCTCTGTGCATCTCGCATATATAGTAATGCATCCTTTAAATGCTCTATAGTTAATAATATACTGTCCCTATCCAGGGTATCAATATTTTCAGTCAGGGAATCCGACCAAGCCACTCCAGCGCTGCACATCCAGGCTGAGGCGATCGCTGGTCGCAGTATAACACCGGTATGTGTGTATATACCTTTTAAGATATTTTCCAGCCTTCTATCAGCTGGTTCCTTGAGAGCGGCCGTATCAGGAGACGGTAACGCCACTTGTTTTGATAAGCGTGAGCGCCTTATCTACCCTAGGGGGTGTTTCCCAACGTGCCCTAACCTCTGGCGGGAAAGGGTATAGTGCCAATAATTTATTAGAAATCAGCAGTTTTTTATCGGGGGAAACCCACGCTTTATCACACACCTCATTTAATTCATCTGACTCAGGAAAAACCACTGGTAGTTTTTTCACACCCCACATAATACCCTTTTTTGTGGTACTTGTAGTGTCAGAAATGTTCAATGCCTCCTTCATTGCCGTGATCATGTAACGTGTGGCCCTACTGGACATTACGTTTGTCTCGTCACCGTCGACACTGGATTCAGTATCCGTGTCAGGGTCTGTGTCGACCATCTGAGGTAACGGGCGTTTTAGCGCCCCTGACGGTGTCTGAGACGCCTGAACAGGCACTAATTGATTTGTCGGCTGTCTCATGTCGTCAACAGTTTTTTTGCAAAGTGCTGACATTGTCACGTAATTCTTTAATTACTACCATCCAGTCAGGTGTCGACTCCCTAGGGGGTGACATCACTAACACAGGCAATTGCTCTGCTTCCACATCATTTTCCTCCTCATACATGTCGACACAATCGTACCGACACCCAGCACACACACAGGGAATGCTCTGATAGAGGACAGGACCCCACTAGCCCTTTGGGGAGACAGAGGGAGAGTTTGCCAGCACACACCAGAGCGCTATATATATATACAGGGATAACCTTATATAAGTGTTACTCCCTGTTATAGCTGCTGTATTTATATATTAGCTGCCAATAGTGCCCCCCTCTCTGTTTTACCCTGTTTCTGTAGTGCAGGACTGCAGGGGAGAGTCAGGGAGCCGTCCTTCCAGCAGAGCTGTGAAAGAAAATGGCGCTTGTGTGCTGAGGAGAAAGGCTCCGCCCCCTTCACGGCGGCCTTTTCTCACGCTTTTTTCAGGAAACTGGCAGGGGATAAATGCATCCATATAGCCCAGGAGCTATATGTGATGCATTTTTTTTAGCCATATAAGGTTTTTATATCGTTTTTATTGCGTCTCAGGGCGCTCCCCCCCAGCGCCCTGCACCCTCAGTGACCGGAGTGTGAAGTGTGCTGAGAGCAATGGCGCACAGCTGCAGTGCTGTGCGCTACCTTATTTGAAGACAGGAACGTCTTCTGCCGCCGCTTTCTCCGGACCTCTTCGCTCTTCTGGCTCTGTAAGGGGGCCGGCGGCGCGGCTCCGGGACCCATCCAGGCTGAACCTGTGATCGTCCCTCTGGAGCTAATGTCCAGTAGCCAAGAAGCCCAATCCACTCTGCAGTCAGGTGAGTTCGCTTCTTCTCCCCTTAGTCCCACGATGCAGTGAGCCTGTTGCCAGCAGGACTCACTGAAAATAAAAAACCTATTTAAACTTTTACTTCTAAGCAGCTCAGGAGA
Organism: Pseudophryne corroboree; assembly: GCF_028390025.1. Lineage (NCBI taxonomy): Eukaryota > Metazoa > Chordata > Amphibia > Anura > Myobatrachidae > Pseudophryne > Pseudophryne corroboree. The sequence continues at coordinate 594,657,773 of NC_086445.1, read as the reverse complement.
GCCACCTAGCTTGCACCCTTCTCGTTCGGGCACAAAAATCTAACTGAGGCTTGGAGGAGGGTCATAGGGGGAGGAGCCAGTGCACACCAGCTAGTCTAAAGCTTTTACTTTTTGTGCCCAGTCTCCTGCGGAGCCGCTATTCCCCCATGGTCCTTACGGAGTTCCCAGCATCCACTAGGACGTCAGAGAAATAAGATTTTACTCACCGGTAAATCTATTTCTCGTAGTCCGTAGTGGATGCTGGGACTCCGTAAGGACCATGGGGATTAGCGGCTCCGCAGGAGACTGGGCACAACTAAAGAAAGCTTTAGGACTACCTGGTGTGCACTGGCTCCTCCCACTAAGACCCTCCTCCAGACCTCAGTTAGGATACTGTGCCCGGAAGAGCTGACACAATAAGGAAGGATTTTGAATCCCGGGTAAGACTCATACCAGCCACACCAATCACACCGTATAACTCGTGATACTATACCCAGTTAACAGTATGAAATATAACTGAGCCTCTCAACAGATGGCTCAACAATAACCCTTTAGTTAGGCAATAACTATAAACAAGTATTGCAGACAATCCGCACTTGGGATGGGCGCCCAGCATCCACTACGGACTACGAGAAATAGATTTACCGGTGAGTAAAATCTTATTTTCTCTAACGTCCTAAGTGGATGCTGGGACTCCGTAAGGACCATGGGGATTATACCAAAGCTACCAAACGGGCGGGAGAGTGCGGATGACTCTGCAGCACCGAATGAGCAAACTCTAGGTCCTCCTCAGCCAGGGTATCAAACTTGTAGACTCTTACAAAAATGTTTTAACCCGACCAAGTAACAGCTCGGCAAAGTTGTAAAGCCGAGACCCCTCGGGCAGCCGCCCAAGAAGAGCCCACTTTTCTCGTGGAATGGGCTTTTACAGAATTAGGGTGCAGCAGTCCAGCCGCAGAATGTGCAAGTTGAATCGTGCTACAGATCCAGCGAGCAATCGTCTGCTTAGAAGCAGGAGCACCCAGCTTGTTGGGTGCATACAGGAGAAATAGAGAGTCAGTTTTCCTGACTCCAGCTGTCCTGGAAACATATACTTTTCAGGGCCCTGACTACATCCAGTAACTTGGAATCCTCCAAGTCCCAAGTAGCCGCAGGCACCACAATAGGTTGGTTCACATAAAAAAATTATACCACCTTAGGAAGGAATTGGGAACGAGTCCTCAATTCCGCCTTATCCATATAAAATACAGATAAGGGCTTTTGTATGACAAAGCCGCCAATTCTGATACACGCCTGGCCGACGCCAAGGCCCACAGAATGACCACTTTCCACGTGAGGTATTATAGCTCCACGGATTTAAGTGGCTCAATCCAATGCGACTTCAGGAAATCCAACACCACGTTGAGATCCCACGGTGCCACTGGAGGCACAAATGGGGGCTGACTATGCAGCACTCCCTTAACAAAAGTCTGAACTTCAGGCAGTGAAACCAGTTCAATTTTGGAAGAAAATCGATAGAGCCGAAATCTGGACCTTAATGGAACCCAATTTTAGGCCCATAGTCACCTCTGACTGTAGGAAGTGCAGAAATCGACCTAGCTGAAATTTCTCCTTAGGGGCCTTCCTGGCCTCAGAGTACGCAACATATTTCCACCATATGCGGTGATAATGGTTTGCATTCACTTCTTTCCTAGCTTCAAATAGCGTAGGGATAACTTCCTCCGGAATTCCCTTTTCCTTCAGGATCTGGCGTTCAACCGCCATGCCGTCAACGCAGCCGCGGTACGTCTTGGAACAGACAGGCCCCCTGCTGCAGCAGGTCCTGTCTGAGCGGCAGAGGCCATGGGTCCTCTGAGATCATTTCTTGGAGTTCTGGTTACCAAGCTCTTCTTGGCCAACCCGGAACAATGAGTATAGTTCTTACTCCTCTCCTTCTTATTATTCTCATTACCCTGGGTAAGAGAGGCAGAGAAGGGAACACATACACCAACTGGTACACCCACGGTGTTACCAGAGCGTCCACAGCTATCGCCTAAGGGTCCTTGACCTGGCGCAATATCTTTGTAACTTTTAGTTGAGGCGGGACGCCATCATGTCCACCTGTGGCCTTTCCCAACGGTGTACAATCATTTGGAAGACTTCTGGATGAAGTCCCCACTCTCCCGGGTGGAGGTTTCTTAGTTGTCCACTCCGGGAATGAACACTGCTGACAGTGCTAACACATGATTTTCCGCCCATCGGAGAATCCTTGTGGCTTCTGCCATCGCCATCCTGCTTCTTGTGCCGCCCTGTCGGTTTACATGAGCGACCGCCGTGATGTTGTCTGACTGGATCAGCACCGGCCGGTGTTGAAGCAGGGGACTAGCCTGACTTAGGGCATTGTAAATGGCCCTCAGTTCCAGAATATTTATGTGTAGGGAAGTCTCCTGACTTTTCCATAGCCTTGGAAGTTCCTTCCCTGTGTGACTGCCCCCCAGCCTCGAAGGCTGGCATCCGTGGTCACCAGGACCCAGTCCTGTATGCCGAATCTGCGGCCCCCTAGAAGATGTCTGCAGCCACCACAACAGCGACACCCTGACCCTTGGAGACAGGGTTATCCGCCGATGCATCTGAAGATGCGACCCGGACCACTTGTCCAACAGATCCCACTGGAAAATCCTTGCATGGGACCTGGCGAATGGAATTTCTTCGTAAGAAGCTACCATCTTTCCCAGGACTCGCGTGCATTGATGCACCGACACCTGTATACGTATTAGGAGGTCTCTGTCTAGAGACAACAACTCCTTGGACTTCTCCTCCGGGAGAAACCCTTTTTATCCTGTTCTGTGTCCAGAACCATACCCAGGAACAGTAGACGCGTCGTAGGAACCAGCTGCGACTTTGGAATAATCAAAATCCAGCCGTGCTGTTATAGCTTTTCCCGAGATAGTGCTACTCCGATGAACAACTGCTCCCTGGACCTCGCCTTTATAAGGAGATCGTCCAAGTACGGAATAATTATTTCGGCCATTACCTTGGTAAATACCTCGGTGCCGGGGACAGACCAACGGCAACGTCTGGAATTGGTAATGACAATCCTGTACCACAATATTGAGGTACTCCTGGTGAAGAGGGTAAATAGGGACATGCAGGTAATCATCCTTGATGTCCAGTGATACCATGAAATTCTCCAGGCTTGCAATAATCGCCCTGAGCGATTCCATTTTGAACTTGAACCTTCGTATATAAGTGTTCAAGGCTTTCAAATTTAGAATGGGTCTCACCGAACCGTCTGGTTTCGGTACCACAACATTTTGGAATAGTAACCCCTGCCTTGTTGAAGGAGGGGTACCTTGCTTTCACCTGCTGGAAGTACAGCTTGTGAATTGCCGCCAGTACTACCTTTCTCCGAGGGCAGCCGGCAAGGCTGATGTGAGGTAACGGCGAGGGGGAGTCGCCTCGAACTCCAGCCTGTATCCCTGTGATACTATTTGCAGAACCTAGAGATCCACCTGTGGGCAAGCCCACTGGTCCCTGAAGTTCCCGAGACGCGCCCCTACCGCACCTGTCTCCACCTGTGGAGCCCCAGCGTCATGCGGTGGACTCAGAGGAAGCGGGGGAAGATTTTTAATCCTGGGAACTGGCTGCTGGTGCAGCTTTTTTCCTTCTTCCCTTGTCTCTGTGCAGAAAGGAAGCGCCTTTGACCCGCTTGCTTTTCTGAAGCCGAAAGGACTGTACCTGAAAATACGGTGCTTTCTTAGGCTGTGAGGAAACCTGAGGTAAAAAAATTTCTTCCCAGCTGTTGCTGTGGATACGAGGTCCCAGAGACCATCCCCAAACAATTCCTCACCCTTATAAGGCAGAATCTCCATGTGCCTTTTACAGGCAGCATCACCTGTCCACTGCCGGGTCTCTAATACCCTCCTGGCAGAATGGACATTGCATTAATTCTGGATGCCAGCCGGCAAATATCCCTCTGTGCATCCTTTATATATAAGACAACGTCTTAAATATGCTCAATGTTAGCAAAATATTATCCCCAGTGATCGCGCTGAGCCAAAAAAAAAGTGGGTCCCAGGGACCCTTCACTTTTAAAAATTGGGGTCCTACCAGTTTTTTCTGGGTCCCATCGGAATGAAGGTTCTTATTAATCTTAATCTTGTTTGGACACTACAACAGTGTTGCAAGGTGGGGGGATGGGGTGACAATGCTGCTGGGCTGTGTAGCATGCAGGACACCCTGCACCAGAGGTGTAACTAGACATTTTGGTGCCCTAAGGCAGAAAGTGAATTGGTGTTCCACCTCCTAGATCGTAAAGCATGGATAGTGCGCGACGCAGGCGCGCTGCAAAATTTTAGGGCCATGGCTTCATAGGGAAGGGGCGTGACCACATAATAGTGTCAATTCACATTACACCACACAGTAGTGCCGCTTATACACATTGCACCGGGTAGAACCTCCTATGCACACTGCGCCAGGTAGAGCACGTTATTCACATTGCGCCAGGTAGAGCACGTTATCATACAAATTGCGCCAGGTAGAGCACGTTATCATACACATTGCACCAGGTAGAGCACATTATCATACACATTGCACCAGGTAGAGCACGTTATACACAATGCGCCCGGTAGAGCATGTTATTATACACATTGCGCACGGTAGAGCACGTTATACACAATGCGCCCGGTAGAGCACGTTATTATACACATTGCGTCAGGTAGAGCACGTTATTATACACATTGCACAAGGTAGAGCACGTTATTATACACAATGCGCCAGGTAGAGCACGTTATTATACACAATACGCCAGGTAGAGCACGTTATTATACACAATGCGCCAGGTAGAGCACATTATTATACACAATGCGCCAGGTAGAGCACGTTATTATACACAATGCGCCCGGTAGAGCACGTTATTATACACATTGCGCCAGGTAGAGCACGTTATTACACACATTGCGCCAGGTAGAGCACGTTATTACACACAATGCGCCAGGTAGAGCACGTTATTATACACAATGCGCCAGGTAGAGCACGTTATTATACACAATGCGCCAGGTAGAGCACGATATTATACACAATGCGCCAGGTAGAGCACGTTATTATACACAATGCGCCAGGTAGAGCACGCTATTATACACAATGCGCCAGGTAGAGCACGCTATTATACACAATGCGCCAGGTAGAGCACGCTATTATACACAATGCGCCAGGTAGAGCACGCTATTATACACAATGCGCCAGGTAGAGCACGTTATTATACACAATGCGCCAGGTAGATCACGTTATTATACACAATGCGCCAGGTAGAGCACGTTATACACAATGCGCCAGGTAGAGCACTGAGGCATATTGCGCCAGGTAGAGCACTGAGGCACATTGCGCCAGGTAGAGCACAGAGGCACATTGCGCCAGGTAGAGCACAGAGGCCCATTGCGCCAGGTAGAGCACAGAGGCACATTGCGCCAGGTAGAGCACAGAGGCACATTGCGCCAGGTAGAGCACTGAGGCACATTGCGCCAACCACTTATGACCTCCAGTCTCCCCCCCCAGTGCCACGTGACACCTTCAGCAAGACCATTCACCAACGACCACACGCAACCTACTGCAGCCCGGGCACACATAAACCATAGCAAAGTAAAAAAAAATATTAACCATAAGCCGAGTAATATTCAAAGAACAAAACATTAGCAAAGTATTAAGAAAAAGAAAATCTGACGGCAACTACTATACAGATGCATCAAATATTACAGCTACCTTCCTCCTTGGGCTGCCAACAGGCCAGTACTGAGCAGCCTGCATAAGCAACCGGCCAAGGTTGCCAGTAATAGGGCATCAGTAGAACATGTATTTCCCAGACACTGTGGCAGTCCTGCTCCAACCCCAACTGCGCGCAGTAGCCCCCCCATAGTACATACAGGCACTCTACCACTACATTGGGTTCTGCCAATAACAAGTGTAAGGGCTGCAGGATGTGGAAGCTCCCCAGAAAAAAAAAAGCTGTGCGCCATCTGCTAGCACGCACCTGCTCCCATGTACTCATGATCTCCCTGCGGCTACACAGGCGCTGTATGGGCGCAATAACTGCAACATGACTGCGCTAGTGCACTACAGCCAGGAATAAGCTCACCCCCTGCCCTCCGTACCAACGCGCCCAGCGAACGTGAGCCATACCGGTAATTATTCTATCTCCCTGTTTACCCGGCTCCCGCCGCCCGAGGTCAGACCCTGACACTGACAGTCTGGGCGGCCTCACATTGCGCACACACAGAGTATGATGCGGAGCTTGCAGCCCCCCGACATCCATCATCTGCATCGGCTACTCTGGGTGAAGCGGGGCGCCACAGCGCGGCTCACTGCTCACCTACAGCGGGAGCTGCGCAGCCCGGGCGGCTCCTGTTGTTTACACCGCCCTCTCAGGGAACTGGACGGCAAATGTCGGGTCTTGGTGGGGCGTTGAGCGGGTCCCGGGATGGGGGGGGGGGAGTAGGGGCAGATCCGGAGCGGTACTCACCGTCGCAGAGGAGGGTGCGGTGCCAGGTATGCGTGGACAGTCTCTTGGTGCTGGGCTGGCGGCGGAGCGTGCAGCGGGGAGGAGGTGGAGCTGGATGAGCGGGGCCAGTCTGTCAGCGCTGCAGCATAGATTCATATGCTGGCAGCGGAGCCCAGGTCAGCGGGCAGAGGGGAGCAGGATTCAAAGCAGGCGGACTGGCGGGACACACTGCAGGCTGTGATTGGCTGGAGACTACAGGAGGTGATTGGCTGAGGAAACAGCCAGTCACCACCTGCGTTCCGCTGACTGGCTTACTCATGCAAACACATATTCAGATGAGCGCGTCCTGTGGGACTCGCTCATCTTCTAAATGTGAGTCCCGGGCGGCCGTTTCTGGGTAAAATACGCGCCATAGCGCGTTTTTGCGATCACTGATCCCTGTCTTAGCGTATTAATATTATCTGACAGGGTATCAGACCACGCTGCAGCAGCCCTATTTATGCTGAGGCAATTGCAGGTCTCAGTATATAACCTGAGTGTGTAAATACAGACTTCAGGATCGCCTCCTGCTTTTTATCAGCAGGTTCCTTCAAGGTGGCCGTATCCTAAGACGGCAGTGCCACCTTTTGACAAACGTGTGAGCGCCTTTTCCACCCTAAGGGATATCTCCCAACGTGACCTATCCTCTGGCGGGAAAGGGTACGCCATCAGTAACTTTTTACAAATTACCAGTTTCTTATCGGGGGAAACCACGCTTCTTTACACACTTCATTCATTCATCTGATGGGGGAACAAAACACTGGCTGCTTTTTCTCCCCAAATATAAAACCCCTTTTATGTGGTACTTGGGTTCATGTCAGAAAATGCGTAACACATTTTTCATTGCCGAGATCATGTAACGGATGTTCCTAGTGGATTGTGTATATGTCTCAACCTCGTCGCCACTGGAGTCAGACTCCGTGTCGACATCTGTGTCTGCCATCTGAGGTAACGGGCGTTGTTTGAGCCCCTGATGGCCTTGAGACGCCTGGGCAGGCGCGGGCTGAGAAGCCGGCTGTCCCACAGCTGTTACGTCATCCAGCCTTTTATGTAAGGAGTTGACACTGTCGGTTAATACCTTCCACCTATCCATCCACTCTGGTGTCGGCCCCACAGGGGGCGACATCCCATTTATCGGCCTCTGCTCCGCCTCCACGTAACCTTCCTCATCCAACATGTCGACACAGCCGTACCGACACACCGCACACACACAGGGAATGCTCTGACTGAGGACAGGACCCCACAAAGTCCTTTGGGGAGACAGAGAGAGAGTATGCCAGCACACACCAGAGCGCTATATAATGCAGGGATTAACACTATAACTGAGTGATTTCTCCCCAAATAGCTGCTTGTATACACATATTGCGCCTAAATTTAGTGCCCCCCCTCTCTTTTTAACCATTTGAGCCTGAAAACTACAGGGGAGAGCCTGGGGAGCTGTCTTCCAGCTGCACTGTGAAGAGAAAATGGCGCCAGTGTGCTGAGGGAGAAGCCCCGCCCCTTTTTCAACTGACTTTCTCCCGCTTTTTCTGGAATACTGGCAGGGGTAATTTTACATCTATATAGCCTCTAGGACTATATATGATGTAGATTTGCCAGCCAAGGTGTCATATATTGCCCTCAGGGCGCCCCCCCCAGCGCCCTGCACCCATCAGTGACCGGAGTGTGAGGTGTACATGAGGAGCAATGGCGCACAGCTGCAGTGCTGTGCGCTACCTTGGTGAAGACCGAAGTCTTCTGCCGCCGATTTTCCGGACTCTTCATGCTTCTGGCTCTGTAAGGGGGACGGCGGCGCGGCTCCGGGAACGAACACCAAGGTCGGGTCCTGCGGTCGATCCCTCTGGAGCTAATGGTGTCCAGTAGCCTAAGAAGCCCAAACTACCACCTGTTAGGTAAGTTCGCTTCTTCTCCCCTTAGTCCCTCGCTGCAGTGAGTCTGTTGCCAGCAGATCTCACTGAAAATAAAAAACCTAAATATACTTTCTTTCTAGGAGCTCAGGAGAGCCCCTAGTGTGCATCCAGCTCAGCCGGGCACAAGAATCTAACTGAGGTCTGGAGGAGGGTCTTAGTGGGAGGAGCCAGTGCACACCAGGTAGTCCTAAAGCTTTCTTTAGTTGTGCCCAGTCTCCTGCGGAGCCGCTAATCCCCATGTCCTTACGGAGTCCCAGCATCCACTTAGGACGTTAGAGAAAAGTAGCTATATCTCACAATCAGCCATATTGTGTCAAACATGAAGATGCAAGTAATGGAGGCCGTGAAAACTAAAAGAAAACGGAAAGACCTGAATGGAAAAGAAGTGTTGAGATAACAATACAAACAATATCACTCATCTTCAATCTTCGTCCGATCTAAGTGCCGAGGATCCTAAGGAGAATGAGTCCACAAAGTTTTTGGCCGCCTGTGGCGAATCAAAGAAATGGGGTTTGCCATTGTGAAAAACACAAAGTTTTGCAGGATACAATAGTGAAAAGCGGCACCCCATATCAAATAACTTCTTACAGGTCGGAGCATATTCACGTCGTTTCCTAGCCACCATATATGAAAAGTCCTGGAACAGTAGCAACTTTACACCATGGTAACGAATATCAGCATGTTTACGATAAGCCTCCAGCAATCGCACTTTGTTGGCATAATTCAAGATCCGCAATATCAAAGGGCGAGGGCGATCCCTGGTAGCCTGTCTATCAGGGCCCACCCAATGCACCCTTTCCACTATTAATGATGAACCAATCGGAACACAGCCCAGTTCTTGTGGCAGCCACTCAGAAACTAGCGACATGAGATCCGTATATTTGACTGACTCAAGAAGGCCGATAATGCGGACATTATTTCTACGATTTCTGTTCTCTAAATCTTCTAGCTTGTCCGCCATGGACAATACCGATTTCTCCTGATCAGATAACGTGGCTTTAGCCGCTGTAAGCTCATCTTCCAAATCTGATATGCGTTGTTCGGCTACGGAGAGAAGTTGATCATGTTTCGTGAGTTGTGAGAGTGCAGAGTCGATAGAATCTTTAAGTGGTGCTAATTTCTGATCCAAAAGTGAGGCTAAAAATAAGAATTTACTTACCGATAATTCTATTTCTCATAGTCCGTAGTGGATGCTGGGAACTCCGAAAGGACCATGGGGAATAGCGGCTCCTCAGGAGACTGGGCACAAAAGTAAAAGCTTTAGGACTAGCTGGTGTGCACTGGCTCCTCCCCCTATGACCCTCCTCCAAGCCTCAGTTAGGATACTGTGCCCGGACGAGCGTACACAATAAGGAAGGATTTTGAATCCCGGGTAAGACTCATACCAGCCACACCAATCACACCGTACAACCTGTGATCTGAACCCAGTTAACAGCATGATAACAGAGGAGCCTCTGAAAAGATGGCTCACAACAATAATAACCCGATTTTTGTAACTATGTACAAGTATTGCAGACAATCCGCACTTGGGATGGGCGCCCAGCATCCACTACGGACTATGAGAAATAGAATTATCGGTAAGTAAATTCTTATTTTCTCTGACGTCCTAGTGGATGCTGGGAACTCCGAAAGGACCATGGGGATTATACCAAAGCTCCCAAACGGGCGGGAGAGTGCGGATGACTCTGCAGCACCAAATGAGAGAACTCCAGGTCCTCCTCAGCCAGGGTATCAATTTTGTAGAATTTTACAAACGTATTTGCTCCTGACCAAGTAGCTGCTCTGCAAAGTTGTAAAGCCGAGACCCCTCGGGCAGCCGCCCAAGATGAGCCCATCTTCCTTGTGGAGTGGGCATTTACAGATTTTTGGCTGTGGCAGGCCTGCCACAGAATGTGCAAGCTGAATTGTACTACAAATCCAACGAGCAATAGTCTGCTTTGAAGCAGGAGCACCCAGCTTGTTGGGTGCATACAGGATAAACAGCGAGTCAGATTATCTGACTCCAGCCGTCCTGGAAACATATATTTTCAGGGCCCTGACAACGTCTAGCAACTTGGAGTCCTCCAAGTCCCTAGTAGCCGCAGGCACCACAATAGGTTGGTTCAGGTGAAACGCTGAAACCACCTTAGGGAGAAACTGAGGACGAGTCCTCAATTCCGCCCTGTCCGAATGGAAAATCAGATAAGGGCTTTTACAGGATAAAGCCGCCAATTCTGACACGCGCCTGGCCCAGGCCAGGGCCAACAGCATGACCACTTTCCATGTGAGATATTTTAACTCCACAGATTTAAGTGGTTCAAACCAATGTGACTTTTTGGAACCCAAAAACTACATTGAGATCCCAAGGTGCCACTGGAGGCACAAAAGGAGGCTGTATATGCAGTACCCCTTTTACAACGTCTGAACTTCAGGGACTGAAGCTAGTTCTTTTTGGAAGAAAATTGACAGGGCCGAAATTTGAACCTTAATGGACCCCAATTTCAGGCCCATAGACACTCCTGTTTGCAGGAAATGTAGGAATCGACCCAGTTGAATTTCCTCCGTCGGGCCTTACTGGCCTCGCACCACGCAACATATTTTCGCCAAATGCGGTGATAATGTTTTGCGGTTACATCCTTCCTGGCTTTGATCAGGATAGGGATGACTTCATCCGGAATGCCTTTTTTCCTTCAGGATCCGGCGTTCAACCGCCATGCCGTCAAACGCAGTCGCGGTAAGTCTTGGAACAGACAGGGTCCTTGCTGAAGCAGGTCCCTTCTTAGAGGTAGAGGCCACGGATCCTCCGTGAGCATCTTTTGAAGTTCCGGTTACCAAGTCCTTCTTGGCCAATCCGGAGCCACGAATATAGTGCTTACTCCTCTCCATCTTATCAATCTCAGTACCTTGGGTATGAGAGGCAGATGAGGGAACACATACACTGACTGGTACACCCACGGTGTTACCAGAGCGTCTACAGCTATTGCCTGAGAGTCCCTTGACCTGGCGCAATACCTGTCGAGTTTTTCCCAACGGTTTATAATCATGTGGAAGACTTCTGGGTGAAGTCCCCACTCTCCCGGGTGGAGGTCGTGTCTGCTGAGGAAGTCTGCTTCCTAGTTGTCCACTCCCGGAATTGCTGGCAGTGCTATCACATGATTTTCCGCCCAGCGAAGAATCCTTGCAGCTTCTGCCATTGCCCTCCTGCTTCTTGTGCCACCCTGTCTGTTTACGTGGGTGACTGCCGTGATGTTGTCCGACTGGATCAACACCGGCTGACCTTGAAGCAGAGGTCTTGCTAAGCTTAGAGCATTGTAAATGGCCCTTAGCTTCAGGATATTTATGTGAAGTGATGTCTCCAGGCTTGACCATAAGCCCTGGAAATTCCTTCCCTGTGTGACTGCTCCCCAGCCTCGCAGGCTGGCATCCGTGGTCACCAGGACCCAGTCCTGAATGCCGAATCTGCGGCCCTCTAGAAGATGAGCACTCTGCAACCACCACAGGAGGGACACCCTTGTTCTTGGTGACAGGGTTATCCGCTGATGCATCTGAAGATGCGACCCGGACCATTTGTCCAGCAGGTCCCACTGGAAAGTTCTTGCGTGGAATCTGCCGAATGGGATTGCTTCGTAGGAAGCCACCATTTTACCCAGAACCCTTGTACATTGATGCACTGAGACTTGGCTCGGTTTTAGGAGGTTCCTGACTAGCTCGGATAACTCCCTGGCTTTCTCCTCCGGGAGAAACACCTTTTTCTGGACTGTGTCCAGGATCATCCCTAGGAACAGAAGATGAGTCGTCGGAACCAGCTGCGATTTTGGAATATTGAGAATCCAATCGTGCTGCCGCAACACTACCTGAGATAGTGCTACACCGACCTCCAACTGTTCCCTGGATCTTACCCTTATCAGGGAATCGTCCAAGTAAGGGATAACTAAAATTCCCTTCCTTCGAAGGAATATCATCATTTCGGCCATTACCTTGGTAAAGACCCGGGGTGCCGTGGACCATCCATACGGCAGCGTCTGAACTGATAGTGACAGTTCTGTACCATAAACCTGAGGTACCCTTGGTGAGAAGGGTAAATTTTGACATGAAGGTAAGCATCCTTGATGTCCCGAGACATCATGTAGTCCCCTTCTTCCAGGTTCGCAATCACTGCTCTGAGTGACTCAATCTTGAATTTGAACCTCTGTATGTAAGTGTTCAAAGATTTTAGATTTAGAATCGGTCTCACCGAGCCGTCCGGCTTCGGTACCACAACAGTGTGGAATAATACCCCGTTCCCTGTTGCAGGAGGGGTACCTTGATTATCACCTGCTGGGAATACAGCTTGTGAATGGCTTCCAAAACTGTCTCCCTGTCAGAAGGAGACATCGGTAAAGCCGACTTTAGGAAACGGCGAGGGGGAGACGTCTCGAATTCCAATTTGTACCCCTGAGATATCACCTGAAGGATCCAGGGGTCTACTTGCGAGTGAGCCCACTGCGCGCTGAAATTCATTGAGACGGGCCCCCCACCGTGCCTGATTCTGCTTGTAAAGCCCCAGCGTCATACTGAGGGCTTGGCAGAGGCGGGAGAGGGTTTCTGTTCCTGGGAACTGGCTGATTTCTGCAGCCTTTTTCCTCTCCCTCTGTCACGGGGCAAAAATGAGGAACCTTTTGCCCGCTTGTCCACGAAAAGACTGCGCCTGATAATACGGCGTCTTCTCATGTTGAGAGGCGACCTGGGGTACAAACGTGGATTTCCCAGCTGTTGCCGTGGCCACCAGGTCTGAAAGACCGACCCCAAATAACTCCTCCCCTTTATAAGGCAATACTTCCAAATGCCGTTTGAAATCCGCATCACCTGACCACTGTCGTGTCCATAACCCTCTACTGGTAGAAATGGACAACGCACTTAGACTTGATGCCAGTCGGCAAATATTCCGCTGTGCATCACGCATATATAGAAATGCATCTTTTAAATGCTCTATAGGCAAAAATATACTGTCCCTATCTAGGGTATCAATATTTTCAGTCAGGGAATCCGACCACACCAACCCAGCACTGCACATCCAGGCTGAGGCGATTGCTGGTCGCAGTATAACACCAGTATGTGTGTAAATACATTTTAGGATACCCTCCTGCTTTCTATCAGCAGGATCCTTAAGGGCGGCCATCTCAGGAGAGGGTAGAGCCCTTACAAGCGTGTGAGCGCTTTATCCACCCTAGGGGGTGTTTCCCAACGCACCCTAACCTCTGGCGGGAAAGGATATAATGCCAATAACATTTTAGAAATTATCAGTTGTTATCGGGGGAAACCCACGCATCATCACACACCTCATTTAATTTCTCAGATTCAGGAAAACTACAGGTAGTTTTTCCTCACCGAACATAATACCCCTTTTTGGTGGTACTCGTATTATCAGAAATGTGTAAAACATTTTTCATTGCCTCAATCATGTAACGTGTGGCCCTACTGGAAGTCACATTTGTCTCTTCACCGTCGACACTGGAGTCAGTATCCGTGTCGGCGTCTATATCTGCCATCTGAGGTAACGGGCGCTTTAGAGCCCCTGACGGCCTATGAGACGTCTGGACAGGCACAAGCTGAGTAGCCGGCTGTCTCATGTCAACCACTGTCTTTTATACAGAGCTGACACTGTCACGTAATTCCTTCCAACAGTTCATCCACTCAGGTGTCGACCCCCTAGGGGGTGACATCACTATTACAGGCAATCTGCTCCGTCTCCACATCATTTTTCTCCTCATACATGTCGACACAAACGTACCGACATACAGCACACACACAGGGAATGCTCTGATAGAGGACAGGACCCCACTAGCCCATTGGGGAGACAGAGGGAGAGTTTGCCAGCACACACCATAGCGCTATATATATACAGGGATAACCTTATATAAGTGTTTTTCCCCTTATAGCTTGTATCTTTAATACTGCGCGTAATTAGTGCCCCCCCTCTCTTTTTTAACCCTTTCTGTAGTGTAGTGACTGCAGGGGAGAGCCAGGGAGCTTCCCTCCAACGGAGCTGTGAGGGAAAATGGCGCCAGTGTGCTGAGGAGATAGGCTCCGCCCCCTTATCGGCGGCCTTATCTCCCGTTTTTCTATGTATTCTGGCAGGGGTTAAATGCATCCATATAGCCCAGGAGCTATATGTGATGTATTTTTTGCCATCTAAGGTATTTTTATTGCGTCTCAGGGCGCCCCCCCCCCAGCGCCCTGCACCCTCAGTGACCGGAGTGTGAAGTGTGCTGAGAGCAATGGCGCACAGCTGCGGTGCTGTGCGCTACCTTATTGAAGACAGGACGTCTTCTGCCGCCGATTTTCCGGACCTCTTCTGCTCTTCTGGCTCTGTAAGGGGTCCGGCGGCGCGGCTCCGGGACCCATCCATGGCTGGGCCTGTGATCGTCCCTCTGGAGCTAATGTCCAGTAGCCTAAGAAGCCCAATCCACTCTGCACGCAGGTGAGTTCGCTTCTTCTCCCCTTAGTCCCTCGATGCAGTGAGCCTGTTGCCAGCAGGACTCACTGAAAATAAAAAACCTAACAAAACTTTTACTCTAAGCAGCTCTTTAGGAGAGCCACCTAGATTGCACCCTTCTCGTTCGGGCACAAAAATCTAACTGAGGCTTGGAGGAGGGTCATAGGGGGAGGAGCCAGTGCACACCAGCTAGTCCTAAAGCTTTTACTTTTGTGCCCAGTCTCCTGCGGAGCCGCTATTCCCCATGGTCCTTTCGGAGTTCCCAGCATCCACTAGGACGTCAGAGAAAGAGTGCTCAGTTCTTGAGAGGTAAGAGAGCCAGCGACGGTAGGAGCAGCGTCATCATAGGCTTGTTCTTTTGCAACATCGCCCCGTCGATTACCGGGAGAGGCGGGTGATGCGGAAGATGGCTTGTCGCTACCACAACCCTTGCCCATCTGGCCCCCCTTAGTGCCTCTGGCCTGTCTGGCCACGTATTTATCCATAATCGGCATAGTGTTGAAGAGAAAGGAATTTGTTGAAATGAAATGTAGGTGAACTATGTTCTTCTGAAGCACAAGACTTCAGACAGCTTGGCCCGCCAACAGCTATCAGAGCCCAGGATGGCGCTGTGGTGACCCCTATCCACTGCTCCCCGCGCCCACCAATCACTGATACTTGCAGGAGGAGCAGAGCAGGGGGTATCCGGTAGTTAGAGCAAGAGAAACCCCAGGGGAGAGCAACAGAGTCAGGAAATCAACAGGAAGGGGGGGGGGGGGGGGTTATAGCGTACCCCAGCAAATTGGCAGCAGCTGCGTCGGGGAGAGAGTGTGAGTACTTGCAGTAAATTGGTAGCTTTGTCCTGCCAGGGCTTTCGGCCGAGAACCCCACTGCCAGCCAGTTATTAATGCCCTCTGTAATCCCCCCTGTGTCCCGATGAGTCTCTGGGAGCCGCCGCGCACCAGCCGATACGCAGGGGGGGAGGCCCGGATCAGAGCTCCAAACTCCAGTCCGCGGCTTCCTCCAGCGGGGCAGGCCGCAGCTCGCGGGACCTAGCGGCTGAATTCCCCGGCCCCGCCCGACCACCTCTCGATGCCGCGAACTGTAGTGGCCTGATGGCGGCGCGGGCATGGTGCCAAAGCCGACTGTAGCTCCTCTCCCAGGAAGGCAAGGGGAGTTGGGCTCTGGAGCACAGCGGCAGCACGTCCGTCTTCAGTGCCCGCTAGTACACGCCCCAACTGTCACATTTTAAAAATCTAGAGGTTACCTGCAGGACATGAACCATGTGGGGTCCTGAGGTCCAAGTTTGAGAACCTGTGGCTTATCACTTCAAGGGATGAACATTACCCTTAATATCAGTAATATGTTAATTCATACCTCCCAACATGACCAATTCCAGACACGACAATATGCTCTGTTCCAGGACTTCTTTCTTAGTCTATGATAGCCATCACCTGTGGTGAAACGCCTTTCTTATCAATTAACTATTTCAACACAGGTAAGGGCAATCGTACATTAAGATGGACGTACAGGTAGAGAGCATTTTGTCTCTCCCAGGGTCATGCTGCAGGTATAGTTAAAATTAGAGATGTGCGGGTTCAGATTTACCCGGATCTCAAAACGGCATCTTATTGACTCTCGAATGTCACGTGTTCTGGCTAGCCAATAAGAAAAATCTGAATAAATCCGAACTTGTGTTTATTTTGGTGTTAAAAAACTAGTAAATCCGAACCTGCACATCTCTAGTTAAAATAATACCTGAAACCAAACACATGCCACTTCTATTATTCTGTTTCCTTCTTTCTTCCTCTCCCCAGTGCATATCTCCATCCAAATCCGTCCAGAAATATGTTATTTTTTTTAAACTGCAAAGCAAAAAAAGCCACAAAATTATCTCCACACACTCAAACCTGTACCTGCTACAAAATGCCCTAATATCCTACTCAGACCTCCCACTTGCCACACAAAGCTCCACATAAGGTCAGCATAAGCTCTACAATAGATTGGGAGAAGTATCAGGCTACATTTCAGTGGAACAGATGGCGGTCATTAGGTCGACATGAGTTAGGTCGACATACAATGGGTTGACCACGTTTGGTCGACATGCATTTGGTCAACATGATCACTAGGTCATCGACATGATCACTAGGTCGACATGTACTAGGTCAACATGGAAAAGGGTTGAAATTAGTTTTTCACATTTTTTTTCTTTTAATTTTTTGACCTTTTTCATACTTAACGATCCACGCGGACTACAATTGGGAACGGTAACCTGTGGCGAGCGCAGCGGAAGCGGAGCGAGGCACCTTGCCCGAAGCATGGCGAGCGAAGCGAGCCATGCGAGGGGACGCGGTGCACTAATTGGTGTTCCCCGTCACTTTAAAAAAAAAAAGACACAAAAAAAGTTTTAAAAAACATGTCGACCTAGTACATGTCGACCTAATTACCATGTCAACCTAGTGATCACGTCGACCTAATGCATGTCGACCAAACGTGGTCGACCCAATGTATGTCGACCTAACTCATGTCGATCTAATGAACCACACCCCAGTAGAATACCCTGCAGGAGAGCATAGCTGCTGCTGGTCTTCTGCCTCACGAACTTGGCCTGATTCAGGTCCCGTTGCATTAGGGGCACAAGCCGCAAAGTATCAATGCGCATGGCCCTTACCCATACTATGCATGTGCAGTACGGGTCTGCGACGGAGGACGCAGTACAGCATTAGACTGTCAGTGATTTACAGTCGGATGCGGTCTGGGGGCATGTTGTCACCATTGATGGGGAGGGATTTGGCCAGGATTTCTGTCAGAGGATGGAGATTTCAAGGCCTCTTTGTTGTAGCTATGCCACATCTATAATGGGTGCAAAGTGTGCGCTGCACACCCTGCACCCATTTTTTTAATACGTGTAGGCAGCAGCACCTCTGCACAAACCCCAGGAAAATGGTGTAGCGGGCATTTTCCCAGTGTTTTGCACATGCACAGTAAGAAAATCACCATGAAAATGGCCGCCACGCCATTTCTTCAGAGACCTACGCATCCGCACAAGACTCTGGCACAGTGCTAGGGTCTCCTAGTGACCCTAGTACTGACAGAGTCACTGCATTACCGGCTAGAGAGGAGGGGGTCCGGATGGAGACTGCAAGCAGGCCCTCTCCTCTCTTAAACGCCCATGCTGTGAAGGCCGACTTGCACACAGCCAGCTGAAGGAGTCGCAGATGATCCGATGGAGCTCGGATCAATAATGCATGCAGTATGTTTCTTGTAAGCAGCAGCGATAGCTCCTCCGTTCACATCTGAATCAGGCCAACTTTGGGCTTTGGGTCCTGATTGGCCACTAGAGACTTCAAAGAGGCACTCACTTTCAGACAAGACAGTAGGATAAGGGTGTACAGCTAACAAATACCAGGTAGGTTTCAAACTACGATGACAGACAAAGAGCAAAGACTAAAATCCTGGAGACAGTCCCATGGTGGAAGTGGGCATATAGAAGGAGGAGGTACCAGTCAACCTCAGATATCCAACAGCTGTCATAATTGCGGAGATGGTCAGAAAGAGGCACAGGAGATAAAACAAAGAAGTAAAAAAAAAACCTGGCTCACAATGCAGCCTCAGAAACATGTACCCAACGCCAATGGGCACTGAAAAAAAGTAAATCTCCCAGCAGGATGCGGGGTTTAGACTTAATATCAAAATTTAAAAAGCCTAATCGTTAGCCAAACCTCTCTGTACTCCAGCGTTTTCTATAGTATGAAAGAGCTAAGTGCTATTTACCAAAGCTAGATAAAGGAAGGAATATTAATATCATGTAACATAATAAATACCATATATAAATACTATGGGGGTAATTCCAAGTTGATCACAGCAGGAAATTTTTTAGCAGTTGGGCAAAACCATGTGCACTGCAGGGGAGTCAGATATAACATGTGCAGAGAGAGTTAGATTTGGGTGTGGTGTGTTCAATCTGCAATCTAAATTGTAGTGTAAAAATAAAGCAGCCAGTATTTACCCTGCACAGAAACAAAATAACCCACCCAAATCTAACTCTCTCTGCAAATGTTATATCTGCCCCCCTGCAGTGCACATGGTTTTGCCCAACTGCTAAAAAATTTCCTGCTGCGATCAACTTGGAATTACCCCCATGTTCAAGAGAACCACGGGGCTGTCGCAGAGCTGCCCGCAACTGTGCACCAAAATGCAGGCACATTTTGCATTCAATAAAAAGCTGCAACTGCGTGCATATGCATATGTGCTCAGTTTATACCAGGCATATTTGTTACAAAATGAGCATTTGGTACTAGGCATCAATAAAGCTTCACATATTTCTCTAATACTGTAAATTAGAAACAACTCCTTGTCTCACGTACTAGCAAAAAAAGGTACACAAACAGGCATATTCAATTAGCCTCGGTGTTTGCTTCATGGCTAATAGTTGGCTAATTACCATGCGGCACAGGGAAAGGCTACTCAATTACATTTTCCTCCGGGGATTAGTACATGGGCCCTCATTCCGAGTTGTTCGCTCGCTAGCTGCTTTTAGCAGCCGTACAAACGCTAAGCCGCCGCCCTTTGGGAGTGTATCTTAGCTTAGGAGAAGTGCGAACGAAAAGATCGCAGAGCGGCTGCAAAATAATTGTGAGCAGTTTCAGAGTAGCTCCAGACCTACTCAGCGCTTGCGATCACTTCAGACCATTCTGTTCCTGTTTTGACGTCACGAACACACCCTGCGTTCGGCCAGCCAGGCCTGCGTTTTTCCTGGCACGCCTGTGTTTTTTCCAACACTCCCTGAAAACGGTCAGTTGACACCCAGAAACGCTCTCTTCATGTCAATCACTCTGCGGTCAGCAGTGCGACTGAAAAGCTTCGCTAGACCTTGTGTAAAAAAACATCGGCTGTTGTGAAAGTACGTAGCGCGTGCGCATTGCGCCGCATACGCATGCGTAGAAGTGCCGCTTTGTTGCCTAAACGCTGCGAACGAAAACAGCTAGCGAGCAACTCGGAAGGACCACCATGGAAACTCACTGATTCCGCATAAACTGCGGGATCAGTGGATTTTTCCCACATGTGAACCCCTGATTGTGCCCTTTTCTGCTGACTTTTCTTCACAGCTCCTTAAGCTACGAGGTAAAGTACACCCTTTGCAATTCAATAGGGAGTGAACACAGAATTGAAATAAGATACGTGAACCAGTCATTTTGGAACTCCATAATCAGGTGTCTCAGGCTGCTGTATAGTCAGACGGTTCCGGTATGAATGGTCGACAATGTACAGGTCGACAGTAATTAGGTCGACATTGACATGGTCAACATGGACAAATGGTCGACACATGAAAAGGTCGACATGGATTTTTGAACTGTTTTTTATGTAATTTTTTCCGTAACATGACCAGGAACCCCAATTAGTGTACAGCATTCCCTTGCATGGCTCGCGGCACACGGCACAGGTTACTATTCCCAATCGTAGTCCACGTGGATGGTAAAGTATGAAAAAGTTAAAAGTCTATTTTTAAAAAAATTAAAAAAGCCATGTCGACCTAATGAGTGTCGACCTTAACATTGTAGACCTAGTCAGACTGTATCTTGGTTATGGAAGTTAGAAGTCCAATGGAAAAAGATGGGCCTGATAATATACTACTGATGTTGGACGCAGCAGTGAGAAATTTTATAGTGCACATGCGCATGCATCCCGCATGTCTGCACACAGAGTCGCATTACTGATTCAGATGCACGGTCTCTGAAATGTATTAAAAGAAATGTAGTGGGTATTCCAGCGTGGAACAAAAGGAGGCGGCTACCTGGATGCACGGATGTACTGCATCTTATGGAAGAGTAATGGGAGTGTCGCAGGCATATAACTGTCCACTGACATAGAAACACTCACATTGGAGTCCATACTCAGACATAGAGCATGGGGCTTGTGCAAGTTTCTATGGTGCCACCAATAGTGACATCTAAAGATGCCCCAAGCAAAATTGACACATCTGAAGCTGCTTAATGTGGGAGTCTCAGGCCTTACACCTTTGGACACATGGCTGTACACTTTTTTTTTTAAGCTTTGGGAAAAAGAGTGGCTTTTCTGCATTCCCTAATCATGTATTTCCCAACCTAGGTCCTTAAGGCACACTAACAGTCCAGGTTTTAGTGATATCCATGCTTGAGCACAGATGGCTAAATGAAACCTGGACTGTTAGTGTGCCTTGAGGACATACACCTGCCATAATCATAGCTTCACCTTCCCCTTTAGATTGTAAACTCTCACTTGAAATAACCACATTACCCACCTTTCCTGCTTCACAATCCTCCTCACCTCCCCACCCAAATGTACCTACTGCCCACAGCGGGGGAATTCAATTGCTGGTGAAATGTTTTCCTGTTTCTGTGCAGAAGCTGTCATACTTAAAAGCAGCGGGATCTCTTCTATCTTCTATGCGAATTGGCCAGGTGGAGGGTGCGAGTTGGGGTGCTGTTGCCGGCGTTTAAACACTGCAGCAACGCTAATTCGCACCCTTTGGCAGCAACTGAATTCTCCCCTTAGTGTGATCTACAGTTGACCTGCGCGGGAAGCGGTCACAATGCCAACGTCGGAATACCAACTAACGGTGAAATGCCACCGTCAGAATACTGGCGCCACAGTCTATTCTCCCTCTGTGGATGTCTACGACACCCACAGAGGGAGACTAGAACCGGTGGCGAGCGAAGCGAGCCCGCAAGGGGCTTTCTAGTACTCGCCCTGCTGCCGGCATTACGTCCGCTGGCATTTCATACTGATCCTGCTTGTGCTACCGTGAAACATGTTGCTGTACAGTCACTGTGTAATGAGGTTTGCTCTACCATTGCCCCATTGTATAGAGATATCGACCCCTTCTTTGTGGCACCTTATAAATAAGTCATAAGTAAACAATTTGTTTTAAATAAAATTCTCCGAAATAGAAATTACTTGAGCTCAGGGTAAAAGCAAAAATAATTACACCTAGAGATCTTAATGTATTATAACTAAGATACATCAGAAACATTTACATTTTAGCTATTTTGTATCTGCTGTCACATACTGTATTATGTTATATTGCAGTATGGTATGCATGACAAACAAAAAAAGTGCATATTAAATCAAACCCTTGTTGAAAAAACTCTTTTCTTTAGCATATCACAGCACAGGATAGTAGGGCACAGCAAGTTTGTGAGCACTGAAAAATAATCAGTGGTAATGAGGATGCTGCACCACAGCGCCTTCTAGTGGAGTGGAAGACACATGTCCTTGTGTACCAAAATCTTCAGTATTGTCCAATGCATTGTTTGTTTATGTGGACATATAAACGACAGTATTTACATTCTTTTAAACAGAAAATCTATTAAATAAAATAAGATTTTACTCACCGGTAAATCTATTTCTCGTAGTCCGTAGTGGATGCTGGGGACTCCGTAAGGACCATGGGGAATAGCGGCTCCGCAGGAGACTGGGCACAGCTAAGAAAGAATTAGGACTACCTGGTGTGCACTGGCTCCTCCCACTATGACCCTCCTCCAGACTTCAGTAAGGATACTGTGCCCGGAATAGCTGACACAATAAGGAAAGGATTTTGAATCCCGGGTAAGACTCATACCAGCCACACCAATCACACCGTATAACTCGTGATATTATACCCAATTAACAGTATGAACATAACAGAGCCTCTCAACAGATGGCTCAACCATAACCCTTTTAGTTAACAATAACTATATACAAGTATTGCAGACAGTCCGCACTTGGGACGGGCGCCCAGCATCCACTACGGACTACGAGAAATAGATTTACCGGTGAGTAAAATCTTATTTTCTCTAACGTCCTAGTGGATGCAGGGAACTCCGTAAGGACCATGGGGATTATACCAAAATTCCCAAACGGGCGGGAGAGTGCGGATGACTCTGCAGCACCGAATGAGAGAACTCAAGGTCCTCCTCAGCCAGGGTATCAAATTTGTAGAATTTTGCAAACGTGTTTGCCCCTGACCAAGTAGCAGCTCGGCAAAGTTGTAAAGCCGAGACCCCTCGGGCAGCCGCCCAAGAAGAGCCCACTTTCCTCGTGGAATGGGCTTTTACAGATTTAGGATGCGGCAGGCCAGCCACAGAATGCGCAAGCTGAATTGTGCTACAAATCCAGCGAGCAATAGTCTGCTTTGAAGCAGGAGCACCCATCTTGTTTGGTGCATACAGGATAAACAGCGAGTCAGTCTTCCTGACTCCAGCCGTCCTGGAAACATAAATTTTCAAGGCCCTGACTACGTCCAGTAACTTGGAGTCCTCCAAGTCCCTAGTAGCCGCAGGCACCACGATAGGTTGGTTCAAGTGAAAAGCTGATACCACCTTAGGAAGAAACTGGGGACTAGTCCTCAATTCTGCCCTATCCATATGGAAAATCCAATAGGGGCTTTTGCATGACAAAGCCGCCAATTTTTCCACCCGCCTTGCCGAAGCCAAGGCCAAAAGCATGATCACTTTCCACGTGAGATATTTTAAATTCACGGTTTTGAGTGGCTCAAACCAATGTGACTTTAGGAAACCCAACACCACGTTGAGGTCCCACGGTGCCACTGGGGGCACAAAAGGAGGCTGAATATGCAGCACTCCCTTGACAAATGTCTGAACTTCAGGCAGTGAAGCCAGTTCTTTTTGGAAGAAAATCGACAGAGCCGAAATCTGGACCTTAATGGAACCCAATTTTAGGCCCATAGTCACCCCTGACTGTAGGAAGTGCAGAAATCGACCTAACTGGAATTCCTCCGTTGGGGCCTTCCTGGCCTCACACCACGCAACATATTTTCGCCATATGCGGTGATAATGTTGTACGGTTACATCTTTCCTAGCTTTAATAAGCGTAGGAATGACTTCCTCCGGAATACCCTTTTCTTTTAGGATCCGGCGTTCAACCGCCATGCCGTCAAACGCAGCCGCGGTAAGTCTTGGAACAGACAGGGCCCCTGCAGCAGAAGGTCCTGTCTGAGCTGCAGAGGCCATGGGTCCTCTGAGATCATTTCTTGAAGTTCCGGGTACCAAGCTCTTCTTGGCCAATCCATCAGAATCATCATTGAGTATAGTTCTTACGCCTCTTCTCCTTATTATCCTCAGTACCTTGGGTATGAGAGGAAGAGGAGGGAACACATAAACCGACCGGTACACCCACGGTGTCACTAGAGCGTCCACAGCTATCGCCGGAGGGTCTCTTGACCTGGCGCAATATTTTTCCAGCTTTTTGTTTAAGCAGGACGCCATCATGTCCACCTGTGGCCTTTCCCAACAGTTTACAATCAGTTGGAAGACTTCTGGATGAAGTCCCCACTCTCCCGGGTGGAGGTCGTGCCTGCTGAGGAAGTCTGCTTCCCAGTTGTCTACTCCCGGAATGAACACTGCTGACAGTGCTAACACGTGATTTTCCGCCCAACGGAGAATCCTTGTGGCTTCTGCCATCGCCGCCCTGCTTCTTGTGCCGCCCTGTCGATTTACATGGGCGACCGCCGTGATGTTGTCTGACTGGATCAGAACCGGCCGGTTTTGAAGCAGGGGCTTTGCTTGACTTAGGGCATTGTAAATGGCCCTCAGTTCCAGAACATTTATGTGTAGGGAAGTCTCCTGACTCGACCAAAGTCCTTGGAAGTTTCTTCCCTGAGTGACTGCCCCCCAGCCCCGAAGGCTGGCATCCGTGGTCACCAGGACCCAGTCCTGTATGCCGAATCTGCGGCCCTCTCTGAGATGAGCACTCTGCAGCCACCACAGCAGAGACACCCTGGTCCTTGGAGACAGGGTTATCAACCGATGCATTTGAAGATGCGATCCGGACCATTGGTCCAACAGGTCCCACTGAAAAGTTCTGGCATGGAACCTGCCGAATGGAATCGCTTCGTAGGAAGCTACCATCTTTCCCAGGACTCGCGTGCAATGATGCACCGACACCTGTTTTGGTTTCAGGAGGCCTCTCACTAGAGACGACAGCTCCTCGGCTTTCTCCTCTGGGAGAAACACTTTTTTCTGGACCGTGTCCAGAATCATCATTTCGGCCATTACCTTGGTAAATACCCTCGGTGCCGTGGACAGGCCGAACGGCAACGTCTGGAATTGGTAATGACAATCCTGTACCACAAATCTGAGGTACTCCTGGTGAGGATGGAAATGGGGACATGCAGGTAAGCATCCTTGATGTCCAGAGATACCATGTAATCTCCCTCTTCCAGGCTTGCAATAACCGCCCTGAGCGATTCCATCTTGAACTTGAATTTTTATTTTTTATTTTTTTTAAATATGTGTTCAAGGATTTCAAATTTAAAATGGGTCTCACCGAACCATCCGGTTTCGGTACCACAAACATTGTGGAATAGTAAAGATAAGAAAGAAGGGTGAACTCTGGCGCAATGGGGTTGGTCAGCCCAATCAAATCCCTATACCTGCCCACAACACAGGTAACAAATACAATGAGAAAAAGGAGTAAGGGAATGTGATTAAGGGCGCCCAAAATTTAGGAGGAAAGTCTGGAAATAATGAACATCATAAAAAATAAATAAATGATAAAAACATGAAATAAATGTAATAATAATGGTTGCAACAATACTTATGGATTCTTCTAGATATTCTTAATCAGTTGTCCATCTATGGTTTAAATCCTCAGAAAGTCCTCAGTTGATATGTGAAAACAAGAATTTAAGAAAAAAACCAATGTGTAGTACAATTAATGAGGAAATGTCTTAATAAATGGTGTCCGGAAAATGAGGCCCTGGTGAATAAGGGGCTTGATAGTAGGAAGGATAGATTCTCGCCACCAATATTCTCAGAATTCAAGACGTACCAAAACTCACATATTGTGAAGTAGGAACAAACATATAGCGGTATCTTTATTTGATCGGATAATTTTAGGTACAGCGTACCTCACTCACATGTCCAGTAGATGTTCTCCACATATAAAGGTATCTTTAAAAATCTTTAAAAAGACCTACACGGTTGAAACGGCGTTGGTGCATGCTGAGCGTGGATTCACACTTTCAAACAGGTTTTTTGACCATCTTAAGGTATTTTTTGGGGGTACCTGTTTACAGAGGGGATTCCGGACTACCTTCTTGTATTTGGAGATTTTCCAACCATATCTCCCGACACCCCCACTCTTTGCCCGAAGAACAAGGTCAAATTGTAATTACCTGTAATTTTATTATTTTTTGACTTATGTCAAATAAAAACTTTTTCTTTTAAACTCACTTCATTGGACCATTCTTAAAGATTTTTAAAGATACCTTTATATGTGGAGAACATCTACTGGACATGTGAGTGAGGTACGCTGTACCTAAAATTATCCGATCAAATAAAGATACCGCTATATGTTTGTTCCTACTTCACAATATGTGAGTTTTGGTACGTCTTGAATTCTGAGAATATTGGTGGCGAGAATCTATCCTTCCTACTATCAAGCCCCTTATTCACCAGGGCCTCATTTTCCGGACACCATTTATTAAGACATTTCCTCATTAATTGTACTACACATTGGTTTTTTTCTTAAATTCTTGTTTTCACATATCAACTGAGGACTTTCTGAGGATTTAAACCATAGATGGACAACTGATTAAGAATATCTAGAAGAATCCATAAGTATTGTTGCAACCATTATTATTACATTTATTTCATGTTTTTATCATTTATTTATTTTTTATGATGTTCATTATTTCCAGACTTTCCTCCTAAATTTTGGGCGCCCTTGATCACATTCCCTTACTCCTTTTTCTCATTGTGGAATAGTAACCCCGTCCTTGTTGAAGTAGGGGCACCTTGACTATCACCTGCTGGGAATACAGCTTGTGAATTGCCTCTAACACAGCCTCCCTTTCTGAAGGAGTCGTTGGTAAGGCAGATTTGAGGAAACGGCGGGGGGGGATGTCTCGAATTCCAGCCTGTACCCCTGAGATACCACTTGAAGGATCCAGGGATCTATCTGTGAGCGAGCCCACTGATTGCTGAAGTTTTTGAGACGGCCCCCCACCGTACCTGGCTCCGCCTGCTGAGCCCCAGCGTCATGCGGCGGACTTAGCAGAAGAAGCGGGGGATGACTTTTGTTCCTGGGAAGTGGCTGTATGCTGCAGCTTTTTTCCCTTACCTCTGCCTCTGGGCAGAAAGGACGCGCCTCTACCCCGTCTGCTCTTTTGGGGGCGAAAGGACTGCACCTGATAATACGGTGCTCTCTTTGGTTGTGAGGGGACATGTGGCAAAAATGCCGACTTCCCAGCTGTTGCTGTGGAAACTAAGTCTGAAAGACCATCCCCGAACAACTCCTCACCCTTATAAGGCAAAACTTCTGGAATCTGCATCCCCTGTCCACTGCCGGGTCCATAACCCTCTCCTGGCACAAATGGACAGTGCACTTATTTTTTATGCCAGCCGGCAAATATCCCTCTGTGCATCTGTGAGAGGTGCGGCTGCGGTGTGGTGTGGTGCCTGCTGCCGTGCAGGTGTAGACTCTGTACTCACCAGGCGCCGCTCTCTCTCACCTTCAGGTACCGGAACCTCCAACGGACCTGGAAATCTTCAGTCGGATCCGGACACGGCGATTCCCTCTCGGAGCTGACCGACGAGCGAGCTGAGGAGAGAAAGGTTTACCTTAAGGGGGGTATCGACCCTTCTTCCACTGGAACAGGGGATACCCCAGGGGTGACCGCGACCTTCACCGGTTGGGTGAAAGGTCATCACTGGCACAAAGCCTCAGCCACCCAGCTTTCACACACTCGCGCTCTCGCACGTAGTGTGATGAAAGGGATTCTCACGTCCGTGAGCAATCCTGACTCCGGCGCTCGGGGACAGACAAGGGACAAACGTACACGGATGCTACTCACCGTCACAAGTCTTGCACTCCGATCTTCTCCACTTACAGGTCCCTGTAAGGAGGCAAAGAGAAACAGCCGTGCAGGGCCTAACTCTAACCTAGTGTGCGTCCGCTACACTAGCTACATAAACAGAGCCCTCAAACTAGCTCGTGTGGGTGGTGCGACACAACTATGCACAACTTAAACAACACATACACTTTGCCCTGCACGGTAACAACATACATCACACTA
Organism: Pseudophryne corroboree; assembly: GCF_028390025.1. Lineage (NCBI taxonomy): Eukaryota > Metazoa > Chordata > Amphibia > Anura > Myobatrachidae > Pseudophryne > Pseudophryne corroboree. The sequence continues at coordinate 594,629,883 of NC_086445.1, read as the reverse complement.
TCGGAATGCAAGATCAAACGGTGCTGTCCCTTTTTAATCCCTACCTGCCGCTGGAAGGGGGTGGGTGCCACACGGCCTGCCCACCTAAACACCTCCGGGTGGCCCGAGCCTAATGCCCAGTGCCACCTTTACTCACCTCGGGGAAACACTGATTCGCTGGGCCTAGCGCCCCCTAACTGCACACAGGCCGGAGGCCTGACTTCGCCCACGGGCCTAACGCCCGCCTAACTTGCTGCCCGTTGGGTGACCTGGGCCTTGTGCCCAGGGTCACCTTATATGTACCTACTTGGCCAAAATACACTAGGGCCTAATGCCCTCTATTGCCCACAGGCCTATTGCCTGATTTGCCCCTCGGGCCTAATGCCCGCCTAACTGGTGCCACAGGGGTAGGTTGGCTTGGGCCTAATGCCCAAACCACCTAATCAGAAAATGACCCCCACTCTCCTACCTGTGCCACAGGCCTAGTGCCTGACTTGTGCCCTCGGGCCTAATGCCCGTCCCTGGTGGTCGAGGGAGGAAAAGGGGAGGGGGTGAAGGTTGCCTCACCGAGGCCTCACCTGATCCACGGGGTCTCCGGCACTCTCTTCTGCCGCTGACCCGTCCTGGCCAGCGGCGCCGCCGTCTCTCCTCCGCGTCCAGCCGCCGCTGGACATCTTCCTCCTGCAGGCCGACGTCTTCCGGCCTCTTCAGCGGCCACCGGAGCTCTTCTCCCCACGGCCGCCGTCTTCTTCGTCCACGCCGTCTGATCTCCCCGTCCGGCTCTTCTTCTCTCCTCCGCGCGGCGTCTTCTTTCCTCTTCGCGCTCTTCCCCGCGCGCGGTCTCCCTTCTCGGTCCCGCCCGGCGTCTGACGTCAGACGCTGGGGGCGGGGCCTATGACGCGGCGAGCGCCGATTGGCTCGCCGCATCTCTCCCTGATTGTCCGCCGCTGCGGGAGCCGCGATTGGCTCCCGGAGGGCGCCAAGATTCAAAAGCCTCTGGTCCGGTGCAGGGAAAAGGGTAATCCCTGCACCGGACACCCGCCGCCACGCACCCAGCGCTGGGGACAGACAAGCTGCCACAGCGCTGTCCCCAGCTAGGGACACCACCACAGATGTGCCCACAGGGCACATCTCTACATTTCCCCCCCCTTTTTTTCCTTTGTAGTCCCTACAAAGTTCTCCACGACGTCCATTGTCCGCGGGTCAGGGAATTCCGAGGTCCCTCCGGCGAGGTTGTGTTCAAGGGTCCAGCCCGGACAGGCTGTGACCCCACATCCTTCCACCTCCAGCTCCGGGTTCCTCTTCTTCGTTCCTCCTGACCTCCATCGGTGGATCCTCTGGGGAAGTGGCATCTCCCCACGGTCGCTCAACGTGGACCACCAAGGGGAATCTTCCTCCACGGGGACAGCAGTCCCCCACTCTTGGCCTTCGATATCGTCTGTGGCTTCGTCCCTGTCTTCCGGGTGTGGTATCGACCACCACCCAACAGCGGAATCCTCCGGGGCATCCGTTTCCTCCCGGGCAACAGCCACCACATGTCGCATTTCCTCGTGGGGCATCTCCAAAGGTCCTGTGTCTTCCTCTGGAACGGGTCCTCCCACGGCATCGCGATCCTCTCCCCGTACGTCCGTCCATTTCGGCACTCCCGGCAGGTATTCTTGCTCCAGGACTATCTCCTCCTCTTCACGGAGGGCATTCAACTGGGAGCATGACTTCACCCGATCCTGCCAGTCACTCTCGTCGGCGCTTCCGATGCCAGAGTCGTCCTCCATCTGTTCTGGGAGGGATTCGTCGGCGGACAGCTCACCGTAGTCCGAGTCTTCCTCCGATATCTGGACTGGGGTATTATTTTCCTCCTCAGCGTACTTAGTCCTTTCCGCTGGCACCTCTGTTTCCTCAGCGTACTCCTTCGCTTCCGCTGGATTCTTTACCTCCTCAGCGTACTCCTTCGCTTCCGCTGGCATCGTTACTTCCTCAGCGTACTCCTTCGCTTCCGCTGGCACCTCTGCTTCCTCAGCGTACTCCTTCGCTTCCGCTGGCATCGTGACTTCCTCAGCGTACTCCTTCGCTTCCGCTGGCATCTCTTGGTACCCAGGACACTCCTGTTCCGCACGTCCTGGTCGTGGACGGTTCCATCGCGGGGAGATTCCGGACATCTCCGTCACTGGGTCTTCACGCTTTTCTTCGCAGCGTGGTCTCTTCACCTCCCAGTCGTCCACCTCCGCCTTATGCGGGAAAGGATTCTGCCTTACTGGGGTCACTTTCTTGGGACAGAGTAGGTCCGCAGCATCTTCCCAGGGGCACTCACTGGCCGCATGTCCTGGTCGCCGACACTTCCAACAAGGGAGGGCCACTGCCACCTTCTCCAAGACGGGTCCCTTGTCCACCTCATTCGCTGGGGAATCTTCACCCGTTTGTTCCGGCTCAGAGGAAATGGGCACCTGCGAACTAACTTCCAGCAGGGTCTTCCGCTCCATTTCCCTGGTTTCCTTCTCCCATCTCTGGGCGCGACCATCCGCAATCATCCGGTCTTCATTCCATGGACAGTCGGGAAGCGCATGTCCTCTCGCCTCGCAGAGCGCACACACAGGCTCTGCAGCCACCCGGTCCCAAAGCTGCTGACGAGACTCCGTCATCTGCTTCACCGTGGCCTCGTAGTCCGTCCTGTCTTCCGTCCATGGACATTCCAGGAGCCGATGTCGGGGATCTCCACAGCTTTCACACCGGGAATCAACCTCGTCTTCGCTCAACTCTTCGTCCAAAGGACAACTGTTGTGCTCATGCCCGTAGTTTCCGCAGAGCAAACACCAGGACTCCTTCTTCGCTTGGCCCTTCTGACGTCTTCGGTCCGCTTCCTGGACCACCTTCTTTGGGGACGTCTCTCGCCAAGTACACTCGCTGGCAAAGTGCCCTGTTTGCCGACATTTCTTGCAGGGCGTCACAGCGGCCTTCTTGCGCCCCTTCTCCCGGCGCTCTTCCTTTCCACGCTGGACCGACCGCTGCACCATCTTCAGGATGTCTGCCCCAGACACCGTCACCCAGTCGCTCTGGTCCTCACACATCCGGGGGTGAGTCTTCTCCGGAGCCGTCCGCAGGGAGGTCTTCTTGGTGGCGTTCCACATCGTGTCCGTGATCCGGTCTCTTTTATCCTGCCGACTACGCCAAGTGTGAGAGGTGCGGCTGCGGTGTGGTGTGGTGCCTGCTGCCGTGCAGGTGTAGACTCTGTACTCACCAGGCGCCGCTCTCTCTCACCTTCAGGTACCGGAACCTCCAACGGACCTGGAAATCTTCAGTCGGATCCGGACACGGCGATTCCCTCTCGGAGCTGACCGACGAGCGAGCTGAGGAGAGAAAGGTTTACTTTAAGGGGGGTATCGACCCTTCTTCCACTGGAACAGGGGATACCCCAGGGGTGACCGCGACCTTCACCGGTTGGGTGAAAGGTCATCACTGGCACAAAGCCTCAGCCACCCAGCTTTCACACACTCGCGCTCTCGCACGTAGTGTGATGAAAGGGATTCTCACGTCCGTGAGCAATCCTGACTCCGGCGCTCGGGGACAGACAAGGGACAAACGTACACGGATGCTACTCACCGTCACAAGTCTTGCACTCCGATCTTCTCCACTTACAGGTCCCTGTAAGGAGGCAAAGAGAAACAGCCGTGCAGGGCCTAACTCTAACCTAGTGTGCGTCCGCTACACTAGTTACATAAACAGAGCCCTCAAACTAGCTCGTGTGGGTGGTGCGACACAACTATGCACAACTTAAACAACACATACACTTTGCCCTGCACGGTAACAACATACATCACACTATCGGAATGCAAGATCAAACGGTGCTGTCCCTTTTTAATCCCTACCTGCCGCTGGAAGGGGGTGGGTGCCACACGGCCTGCCCACCTAAACACCTCCGGGTGGCCCGAGCCTAATGCCCAGTGCCACCTTTACTCACCTCGGGGAAACACTGATTCGCTGGGCCTAGCGCCCCCTAACTGCACACAGGCCGGAGGCCTGACTTCGCCCACGGGCCTAGCGCCCGCCTAACTTGCTGCCCGTTGGGTGACCTGGGCCTTGTGCCCAGGGTCACCTTATATGTACCTACTTGGCCAAAATACACTAGGGCCTAATGCCCTCTATTGCCCACAGGCCTATTGCCTGATTTGCCCCTCGGGCCTAATGCCCGCCTAACTGGTGCCACAGGGGTAGGGTGGCTTGGGCCTAATGCCCAAACCACCTAATCAGAAAATGACCCCCACTCTCCTACCTGTGCCACAGGCCTAGTGCCTGACTTGTGCTCTCGGGCCTAATGCCCGTCCCTGGTGGTCGAGGGAGGAAAAGGGGAGGGGGTGAAGGTTGCCTCACCGAGGCCTCACCTGATCCACGGGGTCTCCGGCACTCTCTTCTGCCGCTGACCCGTCCTGGCCAGCGGCGCCGCCGTCTCTCCTCCGCGTCCAGCCGCCGCTGGACATCTTCCTCCTGCAGGCCGACGTCTTCCGGCCTCTTCAGCGGCCACCGGAGCTCTTCTCCCCACGGCCGCCGTCTTCTTCGTCCACGCCGTCTGATCTCCCCGTCCGGCTCTTCTTCTCTCCTCCGTGCGGCGTCTTCTTTCCTCTTCGCGCTCTTCCCCGCGCGCGGTCTCCCTTCTCGGTCCCGCCCGGCGTCTGACGTCAGACGCCGGGGGCGGGGCCTATGACACGGCGAGCGCCGATTGGCTCGCCGCGTCTCTCCCTGATTGGCCGCCGCTCCGGGAGCCGCGATTGGCTCCCGGAGGGCGCCAAGATTCAAAAGCCTCTGGTCCGGTGCAGGGAAAAGGGTAATCCCTGCACCGGACACCCGCCGCCACGCACCCAGCGCTGGGGACAGACAAGCTGCCCCAGCGCTGTCCCCAGCTAGGGACACCACCACAGATGTGCCCACAGGGCACATCTCTACACATCTCTTATGTAAAAGACAGCGTCTTTAATATGCTCTACGTTTAGCAATATAGTGTCCCTGTCTAGGGTGTCAATGTTCTCTGACAGGGAGTCTGACCATGCAGCTGCCGCACTGCACATCCATGCTGAGGCAATAGCTGGCCTCAGTATAATACCAGTGTGTGTATATATAGCTTTTTGGAGAGCCTCCTGCTTTCTGTCAGCAGGTTCCTTTAGGGCGGCCGTATCTTGGGACGGCAGTGCCACCTTTTTTGATAAGCGCGTAAGTGCTTTATCCACCTTAGGGGGTGTTTCCCAACGTGACCTATCCTCTGGCGGGAAAGGGTACGCCATTAGTAATTTTTTTGAAATTACAAATTTTTTATCAGGGGAAGCCCACCATAGTTCACACACGTCATTTAATTCTTCAGAAGGGGGAAAAACTACTGGTAGTTTTTTCTCCCCAAACATAATACCCTTTTTTGTGGTACCTGGGGTCACCTCAGAAATGTTGGACATTACATTAGTCTCTTCGTCGTCGACACTGGTATCAGTATCCGTGTCGACATCTGTGTCTGTCACCTGAGGTAGCGGGCGTTTTAGAGCCCCTGATGACTTTTGAGACGTCTGGGCAGGCACGGACTGAGAAGCCGGCTGCCCCACATTTGGCATGTCGTCAAATTTTTTATGTAAGGAGTCGACACTTTCGCGTAATTCCTTCCACAAGTCCATCCACTCCGGTGTCTGCCCCGCAGGGGGTGACAACACATTTATAGGCACCTGCTCCTCCTCCACATAAGTCTCCTCATCAAGCATGTCGACACAGCCGTACCGACACACCGCACACACACAGGGAATGCTCTGACAGAAGACAGGACCCCACAAAGCCCTTTGGGGAGACAGAGAGAGAGAGTATGCCAGCACACACCAGAGCGCTATATAATACAGGGATTAACTAAATTATATCCCCTATAGCTGCTATAATTGTATTTTGCGCCTAAATTTAGTGCCCCCCCCCCCTCTCTTTTTTACCCTTTTCTGTAGTGTAGACTGCAGGGGAGAGTCAGGGAGCTTCCTTCCAGCGGAACTGTGAGGGAAAAATGGCGCCAGTGTGCAGAGGGAGATAGCTCCGCCCCTTTTTCGCGGACTTTTCTCCCGCTTTTTTATGGATTCTGGCAGGGGTATTTATCACATATAAAGCCTCTGGGGCTATATAGTGTGATATATTTGCCAGCCAAGGTGTATTTATTGCTTCTCAGGGCGCCCCCCCCCCCCCCAGCGCCCTGCACCCTCAGTGACCGGAGTGTGAAGTGTGTATGAGGAGCAATGGCGCACAGCTGCAGTGCTGTGCGCTACCTTGGTGAAGACTGATGTCTTCTGCCGCCGATTTTCCGGATTTCTTCTTGCTTCTGGTTCTGTAAGGGGGCCAGCGGCGCGGCTCCGGGACCGAACACCAATGGCCGGTTCCATGCGGTCGATCCCTCTGGAGCTAATGGTGTCCAGTAGCCTAAGAAGCCCAAGCTACCACCAGTTAGGTAGGTTCGCTTCTTCTCCCCTTAGTCCCTCGCTGCAGTGAGCCTGTTGCCAGCAGATCTCACTGTAAAATAAAAAACCTAACATATACTTTCTTTCTAAGAGCTCAGGAGAGCCCCTAGTGTGCATCCAGCTCGGCCGGGCACAGGATTCTAACTGAAGTCTGGAGGAGGGTCATAGTGGGAGGAGCCAGTGCACACCAGGTAGTCCTAATTCTTTCTTAGCTGTGCCCAGTCTCCTGCGGAGCCGCTATTCCCCATGGTCCTTACGGAGTCCCCAGCATCCACTAGGACGTTAGAGAAAAGAAGTATATATCATAAGGCCCATACACATTAGACGATGTCGCTCTGTGAGCGACATCGTCTAATGTTTCCCCCTCCCGGGCCGGCTGGCGGCCGACTATACACACTGAGCGATATGACCGCTCATATCGCTCAGTGACGTCACGCCCCCGCCAGCCCTGCATGACAGCGACAATCGTTGCCGATCCGCGGGGCCGCACATCGGTCGTCGCTGGCGGCATACACACTTGACGATAAAATGAGCGACGTCGCTCAAGGAGGGGGAAAATGAGCGACGTCGCTCATTTTATCGCTAAGTGTGTACTGACCTATATAAGCAGCACAATCAGACATTTAAAACAAAAATATACTTACTAAGGAATATTTAGAGCATATCCAGCCTTGACAGAAGCATACAAATCTACTGTTAAACATTTATGGGCCCATTTAGTATTAAATATTTGCATGTTATCTCCCGAAAACCTGTTCTCGGGGGGCAACCGCAAATATTTACTATCCAAATGTATGACAGAGGGACCGCAATAGACATCTCCAATAAATGCTGTTATCCCTCCCTTTCTGACAGCAATAGCAGCCCTCATAGGTTTCTATTGGGGATGCAATGCTGTCAGATTTACCAAGCTCTGGAATGTCAAGCCTTCCCAAGCTTGGCTCTTGCAGCTAATGCCATCTGACAACAGCGTTAGCCCATTAGCCTATGGGCTACACATCACAAAAGTAACTGGCAGAGGGTTCCTCCATAATCCTCCCTGACAATGACCACCATGCATGCGTGGCCAGGAGACTGCACATGAGTCCAGCAACCACTCTGAACGGGTGTAGTATGGTATGCCAGCGGCCAGCATACCGGCGCCGGGAGCCCGACCGCCGGCATACCGACAGCGTGGCGAGCGCAAATGAGCCCCTTGCGGGCTCGCTGCGATCGCCACGCTGCGGGCACGGTGGCGCGCTACACGCGCCACGCTATTTATTCTCCCTCCAGGGGGGTCGTGGACCACCACGAGGGAGAATGTGTGTCGGTATGCCGGGTGTCGGGATTCCGGCGCCGGTATACTGTGCGCCAGGATCCCGACATTCGGTAACCAGAAGACCACCCCTCTGAACACATCGCAGGGATTGTTCATTCATACATCTGCCTCAGCAACTGCGTACACATCAACACGGAAGTGAGTCTATGGTCACACGGACTGGTCGCGGCAGTAGCAACACTGGCGCCATGTTTCTCTGTCTATATGATGACAGCTGTAGGCTGAAACGCGCCCTAAATAACGTCTGTGACATGCCTGTGTTTTTGCCACCACTCCACATTACCTCCCCCAAATGATCCCTTCCTGTTTATCAATCTGTGAATAAATACTCGCTGCGACCGGCATCGCAAAGGTATCCTGGCGCGTGCGCAGTGGGATTACAGTGCATGCACAGTCTACCGATATTCTCTCAGCTGTGTGAACATTAGCATTGTGTACAAATCGGAATAAAGCCTATAATGCACTATGAGGGCTATTTATTAATTATTAGGTTTTAAACCAGATAAATATAATTTCTTATTGCTGCTTATCACAGCAATAAGAAATTATGTTCTGCCAGTATGTGTCAAGAATCACATGCAGGGACAGAGGTATTCATAGGAGCACTTCCCTGCGATGTGTAAAAGTAAAGTGATCGCAAGGGGACTCTTTGCGCTTGTCCCGCTGCCCGCAAACTAACGACCAGGATGCCGTTGTCTGTATACTGACAGCCAGCATCCCGACTGTCGGTAATTCATACTGATCCCATGAAGAGGGCTTTGTAGATTATGAATGTTCTGTAGTGCCCTTTTGTACAGAACATCACATACTGCAAGGTGAAGGCTGTGAACTAGACACAGCTGGTGTACAGCAGCTACAAGTCCTCCCCACCCTGCTACTTTAAAATTACTTATTTCCTGGTTAACTTTTAATTGAATTTTCAAGGCATAATTCACATCCCTATTCATATGGAAGTTCGGTGGAAGATAAAACAATGGCCCTCATTCCGAGTTGTTCGCTCGTTAGTGGTTTTCGCAACGGAGCGATTTGTCGCAAACTGCGCATGCGCAATGTGCGCAGTGCGTCTGCGCCAAGTAAATTTGCCAAAAAGTTAGGTATTTTACTCAGGGCTTAACGAAGAAATTTCTTCGTTCTGGTGATCGGAGTGTGATTGACAGGAAGTGGGTGTTTCAGGGCGGAAACTGGCCGTTTTATGGGTGTGTGCGGAAAAACACTGCCTTTTCTGGGAAAAACGCGGGAGTGTCTGAAGAAATGGGGGAGTGTCTGGGCGAACGCTGGGTGTGTTTGTGACGTCAAACCAGGAACGAAACTGACTGAACTGATCGCAGTTGCCGAGTAAGTGTGGAGCTACTCAGAAACTGCAAAGAAATTTCTATTCGCAATTATGTGAATCTTTCGTTCGCAATTCTGCAAAGCTAATGATAAAGCTAAATATTTATCGTATATAATACCCTTTATGAGGTCTAAGAACACTGTACGCTATATGTATGAAGTACCGTAAGGATACGCTAGTTGCGTAACAATCGCTTTGCCGTGATCGAGACGCTCAAGCGTCACGTTCACTCACGGCCAAGAGATCACAGGCAGGCACGTTATTGGCTGTTAACTAAAGTAATGATTCGCTATAGCGTAGCGAACGCTCGGGACCACGAGGAGATCACCAGCGGAGCTGACGCTCACTATATTAAACCTTTGTATCTAAACCATAAACAGTGTATTGTGCAGTAAAACCTTAGTGTAATATTAGAGAGTAAATGCAACACAGTATAACCTTATTACCTTAAAAGCTGTTTGAGCGTCACCGACGCTCTGAGAATACTTAATACTATAAGAAACACACAGATACCGTGCTCAGGGTCCAACGCCTAAAATATATATTATGAATGCTATACTTGCAAAAGAGTTAAACACAATACAAGTCATACACTACAATATAACATAGACTACCTAACCAGATAACTACACAGTAAATACAATACAATTAAGTTTAAGAGAAAAATGAGAGAAAGAGAAGAGAGAGAGAGATATGGCCCACAATAACAAAAGAGAAACAGTATGATTACGGAGAAAAACTTACGCACAAGGGGAAACGATCGCATGCGCCTCGATATCCAGCTCCCGATTATCAGCAATGAGAACCGTTGAAGAGAGTGAACTGGATATGGTCGGCCTGCCTATTTATGCCCCACACACAATACAATTCAATGGTGCCTACAATCTCATTGTTCATTGGACACAGGAATTCGGCTTCGCATTATAACAAAAGGTCATAGGTTGATTCATACAGGTGGGCTGTGACTATTTCCAACTGCTCAGGTGGGAGGGAAACTGGGTTTCCCGCCGCATGGGTAATAAAGTACAAATAAAGTAAATGTTCATAAACTTCTTATGTCCATAACTATTCGCACGAGCGATTGATCTGCTTCAAACCAACACCAGAATATTTCTAATTAAATATTCTTCCGATGGATACTAAACACCACTGTATTACTCCTGTCTGACCCTTCGTATCAAACAAAGAGGGATTTCTCTGTTCATGAACATTCTATATTAACCAAACTTTCAGAATCTATCAAAGGGACCATGATCTACAAAATACATTATTAGTGAAAATATGTAATGATTGAGTCGCACGCTATGATCGCATAAACTCTACCGTAAATACGCATACCATGCGCCTGCGGGTGCCCGCGACTGTGAGTATGCGCACGTACGGGAGAGCGTACGCATGCGCAGCACGGACCAGTATGAGGTGCAAATATGGCAGTGTGTGTAGAGATATTTTTCTGACTTTGACAGTCCACCCTTTGGCAGTCAATAATAACTGCCACCTTCTAAAACATTTCAAAAGGAGAAAAATATATGTCAGGGGTTAATTCATTTCCATGGTTGGGTAAGGGAGGAGTGAGGAGTAGGTGGGAAGAGGGTATGACCTAGTGAGATAGCAGAAGCATGTGTGTATGAGTCCATGTTTTGGGGGTCATGTATCATCGTGCCGTACGTGTTGTAAATCAAGCTTCGAGGTATTGCGAAGTATACATTTGAATTCCTTCTTATCCCGTGGTACGGGTCTGTGGATGGGCTGTCAAACTTTACCGAGCTCTTTTCGGTTTTGGTTGTAACAAAATGGGGAAGCACATTTTAGTTGATGATACATGAATGGGGGAGATATGTGATTGCTGATATCTGTGCCTGTATTCCCTATCGACTATGTGTGTCATTACCTGAGGGTTGTAGAAATGAAGAAAAGACATAATTACGGTAAATGCGGTGGTATTCTATGTCAGGTTAATGTACAGTCGTCGATTGAGGTTTTGTTCGGTATCAGTTGAAAGTCGTCTTCTTTGCGCTGTTTTGCCCATTAGGTGCGAGCAAAAAGCTTTGTCAATGCCAATAGATTTACAAAAATGTTGGGCTAGCGTGAGTTTAAGAATTCTAGGGAAACTGGGGATCCATGGCAAAGTTCATCAAATGTCCGTATCTAAAGTGGTCAAAACTTCTTCTTTGGTCAATCCGTTGTCTGTATAGTGTCTTGTCAACTTCCTCGTCCAAGGGGGTCTTTTTATCTTGGAGAAAAACAGAAAAACAGGTGAAAGAAACGGACCGTAGAAATCGCATTTTCATCACATCATTGTTTCTACATTTGGGTCATAAATCAAGTCCAGGTTAATTACAGTTTCCTCACTCCTTAAACTCATTACCCTAGTACGATGATTGCACTTCATTAAAGCCTGACCGCATCTAAATATCAATCCAATCGATATGACAACACCTAAGATACATAGGAGAAACTTCCCAACATCCATTATGACTCCTTGAGCCCAGTCTCCTAAACCAGAAAACCAATTTCGCGGGTTCAACCATGACACCCAACCAGTCAGCTCATTACCTACAGCAGCAAGAGTGAGATTGTGTCTCCTGCGAAATTCCCACTTCAATTGGAGAATATCGTCCATCTTTTGGTCTATGACCTCGACCGGATCCTCGGTGCTATTCGTAATATATGTGCAACATTTCACGCCGTATTGTGTTGCCAGTGTGACACAATATCCGCCTGTCACTGCTGTGAGGTAATTGAGAACCATTCTATGCTGTACCAGTTCTGTTTTGTAAGCCTGAAGTTCTCTTCCAGTGTACCTAAACGTGTCATCATACATTTCAGTGATATTATCTAACAAATTTGCGAGCGCCGATATGTATTTATAATTCAGCACTCCTCTAGCGGTGCGGGTGAAATCTAACGCGATTAAGAATTGAATCCCGGTGGATTCACTTATCAGATCAGAGGCCGGATGCTCTGTCTTCTCTATCAGGTGCCTTTTAACAACGTGCTCGTAATGGGTGTGAGTATAAGGAGCTTGGGCACCACGGTGTATGTCTTTCATTTTGTCATGTGATACAGTCATTACTTCAGGCAGTACTTTTCCAATATAACACAATCCTTCAGAGTTTGGGGCAAGCCACTTGTACGCCTTTCTCCCGCATATGAAATATGCATCATCGGGGAGAACATATGGGACGGAGTAGGACATAACCATATTACACACCTTCCATGTGAACTCTCCTAACCCTAATTCTTCCATCTGCTTAGTACACGTATCAGGTTGTACGATATGTGCACAGTATCCTGGTGATACCTCTCCAACTTTAGTAATCCTATTTCCTAAGGTATACCTATACCGGAAAGATTTTCCTCTACTGGCTATGTGGCGTACAAGCTCTGTATCTGTAGGCATTCTATCTGCTCTATGCGAAAAGGTCATGGTGTGGTTACTCCATGACACTTCCCAATTTCCCGGTTTTCGGGGATTGGAGATGTTGAAACATAATAGGGACCTATCCACATGGTATTGGTGGAGCTTCAAACTAGGAGGGCTGGAGATATTAAACCTCCGGTCCACCGGTCTCCCACCATTTAACTCAAGTACTTCCTCTATCGTTAAAGGAAATGGTACTAGCCCTGATTTGCTATGACCCTGAGGTACTTGAGAGCATACCCAACAATCTGTTTTGTTTAACACATTACCCACTAAGGAGTGATAGTCACTCAATGGATGCCGGTCCATATGGATATTAAAACTGGATTGGCATTTCTTAATGCACCCATCCTCAATGACATTGTTACAGAGCCTACAGATACAGTTTTCTTCAGCTAACAATCCTTCACAATTCCTTCTATGGTCAATGCTATCGGATCGTTTTCTGATACTCGCCTTTGCTTGTTGATTATGTTGTTCTCGGAAAACTACGCCTCCATCTTTATCATCAGAACCCATTCCAGAACCTCTCTCGACCTCCATGGTACTCTCGCCGGAACAGACTGCTCTGGTCAACATCATGGTCAACAGGAAAATCCGGATCACAGTCTCTTGGGGCAAGTCCATCTTAGGAGGAGACGAAGAAGAATGAAAAGGGGGGAAAAATAATTTGAGGGAGAGGGGATGGGAAGTGGAGAAAAACAATAAAAGGGAACAGGGGATCGACAACTGCTTTTGATCTTGTGGTTCTCGATGCTCAGGTGCCGCCTTAGTCCTCTTGGAACAGACACTCTAGTGATACAACCTCTACCGTCTGTTCCTTATCACAGGACTTCTCTGGATCAACGACCTTCTTACAGTGGGACGAATGAACCCAAGTCTCTCTCTCAGCAACCTTCAATGCTGTAGTGCTAGTCAATAAGACCTGGTATGGTCCTTCCCATCTGTCAATAAGGCAACGGCCATTAACTTATCACTTTGTTGTTCCCTGTGTCTGGTGATGTTCCTATCGTGATCAATAGCAGCCTCTCTCAAAGTAGCCACAGACAGACCTCGCCAACATGGTTGTGTGGTCTGTACCCTAGTCTTCAATGACTCTTTTAAACCATCCATCAGTACCGATACTGCTACTTCTCGATGGTTTATGTTTGTTTTGATGTCCTCTATGCCTGTGTATTTTGCCATTTCTGATAATGCTCTGTGAAAATACTCTGCAGCTGTCTCTGACTCCTTCTGTTTAATGGAGAATATCTTGTTCCATCTGACTACCGCTGGGAAATATTCTTTTAACTGTAAGTTTATTCTTTTTACATTGTCTTTGTTGTACACATCTGTAAGAGGTACATCCTGATCTAATCCGCAATCAGCTAAAAATTGAGTTGCGTCAACATTGGAGGGTAAACATGCTCTCAGCAATATCTGCCAGTCTTTATTGTTGGGCTCTACAGTGTTACCTAAGTCTCTGATGTATTTTTGACTGGCAACTAAATATTTTCTAGGGTCAGGGAATTCAGACACGATGGTCCTTAATTCCATTCTGGAAAATGGGCTATACATGGCAATGTTCCTCACAGGGGTGACCCCTGTTGTGTCAGTTTTCCCATTTGGAACAGCTATTACCCTGACAGGATTAACTCTAACAACATCACTCTGTGTGGGTTCTACAGCCTGTGGTGAAATGGCTTCAGCATAGTGTATGGTGCCGTACTTACCTGTAGACACGACCTCACCTATCCCTCCGCTAGGGGCCTTTGTTACTAATCTCGTGGGTGGAGCTGTGCCTACTGTGGTCTCTGCTATGGTGGCTGCTAGAGAGAGCGCTGAAATTGTTGCCGATTCGTCTTCTTGATCACACTCCTGAGGAAAGTTCAAAACAGGGTACAACTTGCACGGGTTAATACTTGTATTGGTTAATTGGTTAACATTATCTTTAACATTTACACAGTTGCTAAGTGTTTGTGTGTTACACCTTAGTGCGTCATTCTCCGCAACCAATTTCTCTCCTGATATGTATGGTGGCGGTGGGGCCGTGGCTATCAGTTTTCTGATTGAGCCAGATCCCGCCGCCTGAGCCAATCCTCTCTGTATGTCACCTTCCTGCTGCCACAACTGCAAATAATCGTAATGTTTGATTCGTCTCTTTGTTGATTTAATGAGACATATCCTTCTCCTTAAATTCGTTAACACTTCTGTGCTGAAGCTACCTACTCTTGGGAATTTCTCCCCGTCATGTACTGTCATTCTCTCCCATTCATCACATAAAGCTTCTGTGTGACTTCCGTATTTCTCACACATTACATACCTTGCCGACCCAATTGGTCGGTTCACTGAATCAACCCGAACCGAGGTTGATCGCCCCCTACCTGAACAAGTGGCCCCCATAGTTCGAAGGTGTTGCTTTATTTAACCAACCCTTACGCAAACCAAATGCCCAAAATAGGCTGACGGTGGCGGTTTACCGAGTACCCCACTCACTCGCCCACGCCGACCAATACGACCTGATCACACCGATATGGTGCTGGCGTACTCGACCTAGGGCCCCTGCGACCTGAACCTCTATTTACTGGAACCTGTGAGGGTGCCCCGAAGAACACTTACTCTTTCCAGTAACTATTGGTTGCTGGATAGTTCCTGAGTGAGCAGCGAACTTCCCTTAAAATAAAAAAAGTTACACAAATCACGTTAGAATGTACAAATAGCGTTTATGACCTTCGTACACAAATAGTACCGGTCAGGTTTACTAATGCACACAATTACGTGCGGTACAATCGTTTAGTACACAAGCAACTAATCTTATGTACTGAGCGACCAGTGGAATCGAAAATTACGGCTGCGAATTCCTTCAGCCAGAGCTTATATGGCCTATATGGGTGTTGCACCAACCCTTTCTTGGTGTTGTGCCTGTGGACTGTATAGCGGACTTCCTTGTCTGCTGTACCTGAACCTGTTGGTCTGCTATGACCTCCTGGTCTGTTACAGTATGACCTCCTGGTCTGCTACACTCTAATGCTCAAATTGTATATTTAACCAGGGATGCCTCCCTAGCCACCATGTACGTCACTTACACGCATGTACCTCACGAGTACTCGACTTTTCTTGTGGTTCAACCTGTAAAATTGTATACAACACACTCACTCACCACATGTACACTTTTGTTTCAATTTCTATTTCTGCGCAGAAATGTCTCTTTAGACCAGATATGTTACAAATTAGGAGAAGGATCTATTAATTTAAATCTGGAATTAAAAAAAATTTTTGCGCGATTTATCGCCTGGCGTTATTTACCGCGTGGCGCTACTTATCGCGTTGAGAGGAGAGAAAAAAAAAACTTGTGATTTGAGTTACGTGGGCGTACCCGTACGCTCCGTTGCGTAATATACGCTGCGTGCGTCGGCCCTTGGATTGCGTACGCAAGTCTCAGTCTTTTGTTAGAGACACGTGTACGCAAAGCAAAGATCCACCGTAACACAATTTATACGTTTATCAACTATAGAGCTGGCAAACAGGAGAGTGACATACGAAAATACACCAATGAAAAGGAAATGCAGATATATATGTGTGCGTGCGTGTGTACGCAAGACAGAAAAATAAACAGTTTTAAAAAGACACTATTGTTTTGTTCTTACCTCCGGTTCCCGGATTCCTTCAGCACCCTTTACTAAGAGAAGCAGACGCTTATCCAAACAGCACTACGAGGAATATGATCTCCCGCCCTTTGCTGCTGGATAATGTCTGCTGAAATTACCTAGTGCAGATATGTGAAGGACAGGACGAGCCGCCAATTGATAAAGCTAAATATTTATCGTATATAATACCCTTTATGAGGTCTAAGAACACTGTACGCTATTTATGTATGAAGTACCGTAAGGGTACGCTAGTTGCGTAACAATCGCTTTGCCGTGATCGAGACGCTCAAGCGTCACGTTCACTCACGGCCAAGAGATCACAGGCAGGCACGTTATTGGCTGTTAACTAAAGTAATGATTCGCTATAGCGTAGCGAACGCTCGGGACCACGAGGAGATCACCAGCGGAGCTGACGCTCACTATATTAAACCTTTGTATCTAAACCATAAACAGTGTATTGTGCAGTAAAACCTTAGTGTAATATTAGAGAGTAAATGCAACACAGTATAACCTTATTACCTTAAAAGCTGTTTGAGCGTCACCGACGCTCTGAGAATACTTAATACTATAAGAAACACACAGATACCGTGCTCAGGGTCCAACGCCTAAAATATATATTATGAATGCTATACTTGCAAAAGAGTTAAACACAATACAAGTCATACACTACAATATAACATAGACTACCTAACCAGATAACTACACAGTAAATACAATACAATTAAGTTTAAGAGAAAAATGAGAGAAAGAGAAGAGAGAGAGAGATATGGCCCACAATAACAAAAGAGAAACAGTATGATTACGGAGAAAAACTTACGCACAAGGGGAAACGATCGCATGCGCCTCGATATCCAGCTCCCGATTATCAGCAATGAGAACCGTTGAAGAGAGTGAACTGGATATGGTCGGCCTGCCTATTTATGCCCCACACACAATACAATTCAATGGTCCCTACAATCTCATTGTTCATTGGACACAGGAATTCGGCTTCGCATTATAACAAAAGGTCATAGGTTGATTCATACAGGTGGGCTGTGACTATTTCCAACTGCTCAGGTGGGAGGGAAACTGGGTTTCCCGCCGCATGGGTAATAAAGTGCAAATAAAGTAAATGTTCATAAACTTCTTATGTCCATAACTATTCGCACGAGCGATTGATCTGCTTCAAACCAACACCGGAATATTTCTAATTAAATATTCTTCCGATGGATACTAAACACCACTGTATTACTCCTGTCTGACCCTTCGTATCAAACAAAGAGGGATTTCTCTGTTCATGAACATTCTATATTAACCAAACTTTCAGAATCTATCAAAGGGACCATGATCTACAAAATACATTATTAGTGAAAATATGTAATGATTGAGTCGCACGCTATGATCGCATAAACTCTACCGTACGCATACCATGCGCCTGCGGGTGCCCGCGACTGTGAGTATGCGCACATACGGGAGAGCGTACGCATGCGCAGCACGGACCAGTATGAGGTGCAAATATGGCAGTGTGTGTAGAGATATTTTTCTGACTTTGACACTAAGATTCACTCCCAGTAGGCGGCGGCTCAGCGTGTGCAATGCTGCTAAAAGCAGCTAGCGAGCGAACAACTCGGAATGAGGGCCAATATACCCTTTAGCAGTCACATTTTTCAGTGAAGTTGCATCTAGCGATGTATTTTCTGAAAGAACAAAATAATAGGAACGTTTTCATTTCATACTGTAAGTGGACCTTCAGCAATTTGACTTGAATTTAGTATGGCCTCTTTTGGTCACAAATTTATTTTAGGTTAGGGAGTTAAATATATATGCCAACCTTTTGTAGAATTTCCAAAGGCTTTTAAAGTAGCACTAAAAGTTTAACATTTTGCTGTATGATCAACAGCTTTCAAAAAATAAAACCAAACAGACGTCTCACACGTAATTTTTTTATGAGTCATGTACAAAGTTGGGTTTGTTTTTACTGTTGCAATAATATAATATTTCAAAAAGGCACTTTGAAATGTGAGAATAAAGTTTGCATGTTTTTTACACTAAGAAATCTTTAATTAAATTAGACAATAAGTACAGATGGTATGGTAACAATACCGCAGCCAAGGCAGCTTAAGTCTTATTTTTTACATCAAATTGCTGCTATTAAGCACCAGACAGTGCACCAAGGGCCTTTTTAAGCTTCAGTTGCAAAATTGCAAATTGGACAATTATCGGCAGACTGCGCATGCACTGGGAATGCATTGCACGTGCAGGAAGGCTAATAGGTGTATTCAATACCTGTCGGATCCTTTCCGACGGAAAGGATCCGACAGGTCAGTATTCAATAAACGGACAAATCCGACTGTCGAAATTTGTCTGCTCCTGACAACTGTCACAGCCACTCATACCCCGGTGCTGTCCCGTCCGTGCTTCTGTTTCCCGTCACTAACCCGCTCCACTCCTCACCCGTCCACGCTCCGTTCCCACTCGTCTGCTTACCCATCCACACTCCGTCCCCGCTCGTCTCATCTGTCCACGCTCCATGTCCGCTCGTCTCCTCACCCGTCCACGCTCCGTCCCCGCTCCTCTCCTCACATGGTCCTGTCCCCTCCTACCTTTCCCCGCTCGCCCTCATGACCTGTCCCCGCTCCCCCATCTCATCTCCCCGGTTCCAACAATGTCAATCCGACTTTGTCGGAGCCGGGGCCATAACCTGTAGGTTTGGCCCCTGTTCCCGACAATACACACGTGGATTCCAACAATCCACGTGTTTTCCAACAAGCTGGGAATTCCCTACTTGTCGGAAAAAAACAGCCGGCATTGAATAGGTCAGAACCCCTTCCGACCTAAACCTGATGGCAACCTTTCCGACAAGACAGCAGTTTCCGACAAGAATTGAATATACCCCTAAACTGCGATCACAATTTAGTGAAGTGTGATCGCAATTTGATTGACATGAAGTGACCGTTCGTGGGCGTTAACAAGCCATTTGTGGGGAGTGGTTGGAAAAACTCAGGCGGATCATGGACGTTTTCGGGGCGTCTTATTGGACGTCAGTTGCAATGGATTGCGATTAAAAACACAGCACTGGTGCGACTGCATTCTTATTATTCTGAGTAACCCTGGGTCAGCCGCAATTGTCGATGGTACTCGATTTCTGTGTATGCTTAGCAATTTTGCGAATGCATGCGTCTTTTACCTTTCTGGGCGGCTCTTCACATGCGATTTTTAGCAGAAGCAGGATTGAGAAAATCGCTATTTCTGTCTCAGTAGCGATCCAAGCTAAATTAGGCCCCAAGTCCACAAAAAAAATTCCACAGTGGTACTTTTGTACTTTGTGGCAGTCTGTAAGAAAAACTTTATTTGTTTTAAATTTTTTTTACATACCTTTACTAATATTATAATAATAATAATAATAATAATAATAATAGTAATAATAATAACAACAACAACAGAAAGTAGGTATGTATATGTAATATCTCTTATATATATTTAATTTTCCACTCAAACTTTTTTTTTTTTTTTAAAGGACAGGGCAATGCACTGGCGGTCTCCCTGGAAATGTCAGTGTGATTTTTTATTTGATTTTTTTTTAAACAGTCCTGACCCCTGTCCCGATGAGTCTTTCTGTGGAAAGTGCTAGCTGCCAGTTTGCAACAGTTTATTTTTTGCTGTTTTTTATTGATGTATTTGGGCATAATAAGGTGAAGTCTGAGCATGTCTACCTCTTCTGTGTGTAACAAGCCCAGCAAAGTGTGTGTAGTGGCATCAGATAATTCCAATGTGTGGCATGAATGCAATAACTTAATGCACTATAATAATTGTTACATGACTTGCTGGATTGGAGGGAGTCCATATGTCTGTATTTGAGTGGAGTCTAAAGTTATAGTCACTATATATGCATGTTTATGTCTGTACATAGGGGATACGGTCGTTAGGTCGACACAGCTTAGGTCGACAGTCATTAGGTTGACCACTGAAGGTCCACATGCATTAGATTGACATGGTCAATAGGTCGACATGGTCATTAGGTCGACATGTACTAGGCTGACAGGTCAAAAGGTCGACATGAGTTTTTCACATTTTTGGGGGGGATTTTTCCATACATGACGATCAACGTGGACTACAATTAGAACAGTAACCTGTGCCGAGCGAAGCAGTAACGGAGCGAGGCACCTTGGCCGAAGCTCATGAGCCATGCAAGGGGACACGGTGCACTAATTGGGGTTCCCCGTCACTTTAAAACGACACCAAAAACAGTCCAAAAACTCATGTCGACTTTTTCACCTCTCGACCTAGTACATGTCGACCTAATTCCCATGTCGACCTAATCCCCATGTCCACCTAATGTCCATGTCGACCTAGTGCGTGTCGACCTAATGCCCATGTCGACCCTCAGTGGTCGACCTAATGACTGTCGACCTAAGTTGGGTCGACCCAACGACCCATACCCGTACATAGAGTGGTCACATGGAGGCCACAAAGTTTGCGGAGATAAGGAATGAGAGGGAAGGAATTCCACAGGTACAATAGGAAGCAGCACGGGGAAAATCTTAGAGGAGGGAACAGGAGGAAGTAATCAGTTGGAAGCAGAGATGTGTAGTTCAGTTCTACAGATATCCAAACTTTGTAAATCCGAACTGAACCAAAACCCGGTAGGGATCTAGTGAGATACGATCTGAACCAAGTACCGGTTTGGATCTCCCCACAGACCGGAATTCGTATTTTAAATATGAATTTTCGGATTTTGGATTGTAAAAATGATGTTAACTGTTTTTACAAAAAAAAATTCAATCAATGATTATTAATTTTTAATTGATGTTTAAACTAAATCAAAAAGAGTCCAAACCAAAACACTTGAGGGTGGTTTTGCCAAAATCATATCTCTAGTTGGCAGGAAAGACGGCGTTCATTTGTGGAGCGAATAGGGCGGGTGGGAATGTGAAGGAATATGAGGTCAGAGATGTAAATGGGTCAGAGATGGGGGAGGGCTTTGTGAGTGTGAGAAGCTTGAATTTGGTTCTGAAGGGGAATGGGTGTACGGCTTGTAGGACAGGGGAGGCAGACGTAGTGTGTTTGGAGAGGAAGATGAGCCAGGCAGCAGCATGGAGATCAGATTATGTACTGTGTATATGTGTGTGTGTATGTATATATATATATATATATATATATATATATATATATAGTTCCCTCCCCATCACTACTTTACAGCACCGGGGTCACAGCGCAGCATATGGAGGGCCCGGCGCCCAGCAGTGCTCACCGCAGCAGCGGACACCGGCTCCTAGGACAAGTAGTATAGGGGTTTATTTTTTATTTTTTACGCTGTGATCAGCTTGTGTGTCCATCTGACACACAGAGCTGATCACTGGAGGCAGCGAAAGCTGGTCATAGGGTGTACATCGCAGGGCTGCCTTGTGAATTTGCCAGCCTGACCTGGCGAAATTATCACAGGGCACACTGCAGTATTTTTTTTACATTTCTTTTTTTTTAGTAAATTCGGCCACATCGCATTTCCCATTATAAGTATGGGGAATGCGATGTGGCTTACTAAAAAAATGACAATTAAAGGGTTTGGAGTAGTTTTTTCATGAAAACTGCTCCAAATGCCCTTTAATACATTCAGGTGATACTAAAATAATGTTAATAAATAGTGTGAAAACACCCTTTTTCACATTATTTTAGTAAAAATAATGTTAATAAATAGGCCCCTGAGTACCTATACACTGTACCTAATACACCGCTCTACCGAGCTAATTGCCCCATATCCTCACGATATATAAAAGATACCACTAACCACCTTACAATAGTTTACAACTAATTTGCAGTAGCTTTCCATATTCTTGGTAATAGTTCAGATGGTAAATTGGTAATATATTAATTTCTCTTATTGATTTCTTGTCGTTTCTGAAATTATGTTTACAAAATGAAAAATAATACAAAGGTGGATGCTTTTCTTATTTTACGGCATGGCCGATGTTTAGAATACTGCATGTACATCTCTGGGGTTGGGAAGTGCTTTTGGGTTGGCTGAATTACTGTAATTACTGCCCTGACACGTTGAAGCTATTTTTGTTAGTGATTTCTTAGTGAGCCACAGGGTGGAGCCCATGCTACATGGTCTGTCTCTCAAAACAGCTCTATTCACTTTTAACACTCTTATTCTGTGACATACTGAAATGTATAAGATAGATAGATAGATAGATAGATAGATAGATAGATAGATAGATAGATAGATAGATAGATAGATAGAATGCAGGTCGGGTATCCAGATACCTAAAAACCAAAATATTCTGAAAACCGGAATATTTTGGCCCTGTATTGACGTCATGATGTGGCCAGCATCATGACGTCACTGTAGTCCGCGTTCAGCAGGGGGTTTTCCCTTACCGTCACTACTGCCAGGACCCGCCATGGACCCGCTGGACCCACCGCAGACCCACGGGACCCCCCATCCGATGTGCTTGACCCGCTGTAGACCCTAGGAAACCACCTGCAGGACCCGCCCCAGACCCACAGAACCTCCAAGCCAACGCGCTGGACCCGCCGCAGATCCTCTTGACCCATGCGGAAAAGTCCCATATACGGAATGTTGTATATATATATTTATACACACATCGCAGGCGGGTGTGAGCGGCCCTCCGCTGAGCATACACAGACGCTCCCATCCACTTTGAATGGGGCGCGTGCGCATCTACGACACACGTGCTCTCTATGTTCACTCCGGGCGGTCCGCCTTGCGTGACTTGGCACAGACAGTAACATGATTAGCGTGGCTCCATCCGTGTGTGTGTGTGTGTATATGTGTATATATATATACAAACACGAAAAAACGAGGCGGCACTCGGAGTCTTCAAAATAGCAGCAAACTTTGTATTAGTGCAGATCATTATTTTTCTGTATGTATATATATATATATATATATATATATATATATTCAGTATTTGATTAAAAAAAAATAGAGTATACTGTATTGCAGTCCCCATACAACCAATGGGCACATTGAAGTGATGCAATGTATGCAAAAGATGTTACCCTGGGACCACCGAGGAAGGGAGGGGGGGGGGTACTAATTACCAGCTGCCTCTCTCCCCAGCCCAGCACACACTGCTGTGTGCTAGGCTGCTGTGGGGCTAGGGAGCTGCTGCCACTGAGTACCAGCAGCAGTCTGCACTACCTGTTGAAGGAGGAAGGGAGCAATCACCCTGATTTTGCCCCTTTCCATTTTTTCTAAAAGGGTGTGGCCACACCTCCCATGATTAGGCCTTGTTCCCAAAAAGAGCCAGGACCTGGCCCAACTCTATTCCGCCCTACAAATTTGCATGCAGAAAGCATGAACTGTGTTCACCATTTGGGATCGCCCACTGATGTTTACCATCAGTGGCTACCCATTGATCATTAGATCATATCAGATGATCGAAGGTTAGTGTCAATTGATGGTTGATGACCAACCCTAAGCTGGACAGGTCACTGATCAGATCCTTTACTCTTAAATAGCGACAGACATCAAATGGTTTCCAGGCTCCTACCGATGCGATGGTTACTAGCCATTGCATTACAATCATTCGATGATATAACTATAGATGGTTTTAGCATACGCATGCATAAAAGCAATCAGAGCTTCACACTTGCACACATTAGCTGATCTGCAGACATTACTTCCAGGTGTCCGTGACTGTACAGAACCAGTATCAGATCAGTATCAGTATCAGATCAGCATCAGATGGGCATTGGAAAATTACTAACCATCAGCTTCCAATTTCCATCCCTACTCTTAAGCATTCCACTGTACAGACTCTTACTGGAGCCCGTGTATTTTGTCTGCTCTTTAATACATTGCCAAATTCAGGCATTCTAAATTGTGCTATATCAGAAGGTTGACACCAAATGGTCGACATGCACAAGGTCGACGTGGTCAAAAGGTGGACATGGACGACACACAAAAAGGTCGACATGATTTTTTTATTTTTTGGGGTGTCAAAATGTCCCTTCCAGCACATGGACCCCCAATCAGTGCACCGTGTCCCCTTCAGGCAAGGTTACTATTACCAAATGAAGTCGACATAGATGGTAAAGTATGAAAAAATGCACACAAAAAAACCAAAACATGTCAGCGTTTTTAAGGGGTGACTATTGTCATGTCGACAGTTTAAACCTGTTGAACTTTTGACATGCGTGTTGACCATTTGGTGTCTTATTGCTTGTCGACCTTTTCATTGTCGACCTATCATCCAAATACCTTTACATTGATGCATATCATGTCAATGAGGAATAATTATTTTCAAGGCTTTTAATCAGCATTTGTTACATATACCCCATGGGGGTCTATTTACTAATGTCCCGACTTTGTCCGAGTTTCTTTTTTCTTTTTTTTAAAGTGTCAACACGGGAATTTACTAAACTTTTTTTCAAAGTGTCAACACGGGAATTTACTAAACACAAATCTCGCCAGTGTTAGGGCTATTCGTAATGGTTTTCACGGCAGAGGGCAGAAATACGAATGAATAGACCATCGGTCAAACGCGGCTGTTTGTTCATACAACACGGTAATTTACTATTCATTTGTATTTTGGTGTTTGTCAGTGAATGGTCAATTGCGGTCGTATTTTTTTGCAAATCGTAAAAAGAAGGAAGCAAAAAAATAGACCTGCTTTTTCCTGGCGAGTTTGGATAATCATCCACGGATCAGTGAGATCTGTGCATGCTTATCTGTGGGAAAGGGTCTGTTTTCCTTAAAAATGTTAAAAAAAATTGCGTGGGGTCCCCTCTCCTAAGCATAACCAGCCTCGGGCTCTTTGAGCCGGCCCTGGTTGTAAAAATACAAGGGAAAAATTGCATAGGGTCCCCCCATATTTATACAACCAGCACCAGGCTCTGCGTCCGGTCCTGGTTCAAAAAATATGGGGGACAAAAGATGTAGGGGTCCCCCGTATTTGGGTGGATGGAGGGGGGGACCCCTTGATTTAAGGGGTCCCCACTCCTCCAGGGAACCCCGGCCAGGGGTGACTAGTTGGGGGGGGGGGGGGTAATGCCACGGCCGCAGGGACCTATATAAAAGTGTCCCTCGGCTGTGGCATTATCTCTCTGACTAGTGGAGACTGATGCTGGTTTAAAAAATACGGGGGACCCCTACATCTTTTGTCCCCCGTATTTTTTTAACCAGGACCGGACGCAGAGCCCGGTGCTGGTTGTATAAATATGGGGAGACCCTACGCAATTTTTCCCCTGTATTTTTACAACCAGGGCCGGCTCAAAGAGCCCGAGGTTGGTTATACATAGGAGGGGGGACCCCACGCAATTTTTTTCTTTGATTTTTAACTATTTAAACACTTCTCATAATGTACACAATGAAGCCCTGCACGGATCTCACTGATCCGGCCAGACTTCATTGTGTTATGTCCGGCAGTGTTTTATTAATCACTCCCGCAAAACACTGCCCGACAATACGAATTACATCGACATCGGAAAATACGAAAATAGAAAACTCGGCAGTTTAGTAAATTACCGTAGATGGATTCAAAAAGTTGCAGTAAAATACGTCCGGTAAAATTCTAGATCAAACTCCCTACATAACAGCACAAACACGAATATTAGTAAATAAACCCCCATGAGAGAGAGAGAAAAATAACCTGTTTTTTCCCCAGAAAAAAATTAGCTGTGAAGGAAGCTGAATATGCAGTGTAAAAAATAGTTAAAGGAGAGTTGTCTATACATCATGCATATAATTACATCTAATGTCTGTCAGCATGTCTGAGGGTTAAATGAAGAGAGAAGCACTAGCATTAGTTACACAGTGACTGTAGGTACCTCTTACGACCTGTCTAATTCCAGTTTGTAATCTGCAATCAAGAGTTCACCTTAAATAACCTGACACTGTCAGAACATGTCTGTACAATCTAGTCAGAGAACACACCACGTAACCTAAGATTGTGCAAGTCTGTCTGTGGAGATTCTATTTCCTTATCATAATAACTATATGAAACCTGCAGTTACCCTGCAAAATGAAATGTATACACCATTATGAAGAAGAGTGTCGCAGCTCGTCATCTACATATTGTAATTGCCACGGTCGTGACCCTACAGATGTGAATTACTTTTCAAGACCAGGTCAATTCATGCTTCTTAGTGAATAGAGCCCCCCACACCACAACCTATCAAGGACTAATCCATATAAACTAAAAGTGATGTATGCCTCTATTACCTATTGTATTCGTAGAAATTACCATTTTAATAAATTGTTTGTTTCCCACAGGTCACTGATCACATCCTAATGGAGATGAGCGTCGTGTCTGCTAATTAGTGCAGCTTCTCCCTCCCCCTTCTGTCCCCTCTCTCTCTCTCTATCTCTCTCCTCCCATCTCTCTCTCCCTCCCCACTTTTCTCAGCTATCACTAATTACTCTGCCCACGGAAAACAGGATCATCTGGCACAAACCGCGCGAAAAATACTTTCCGAGAAAAGGCGTCAGGAAGACGAGTGGGAGTTAACCCTCATGATTGCGACTGATAATCACTAGAACTATGCAATGCATGCAGTGTTCTGACTGTATCATGACTGAGGTGGAGATACTAATATAATCTTACAGTGCATTGTTCACTGTCATAGTGTCAATACCTTTGTAGCATTACATCATGCTTGTTGTGGCTGAACGTAAACCCTGTCTCATTGTATAGAAATTGGGGCAAGGCTAAAGTACTGCTGATTCGAGTTTCTACACATCATTTTTAAATGTTACTTTATAAATCCGTCAGTCATACCTCGCTTATTATTTGAAAGTCACTTTAGAGCCCTAGAAAAGTAATTTATTTGGGTTTTGTAAATTAATGGATCAGTATGGATAGGCAACGTCCTGTTTTACCTCCAGTGTCCATAACCGCTGTAGGAATAGTAAGTAGCAACAAATAATTATTATTTTTTATTGATGGTGTTACCCTTCTCTAGTTATTTGAAGTGTCCGTCACCTATTTCCTGAAATGTGCGGTTCGGTTTTCCTGAAATACAGACACACCCAAACTTAAGGGATCCAAGTAGGATCAAGTACCAGTTCGGAATCACTTTGGGGTTCCAAGTAGAGATGAGCGGGTTCGGTTCCTCTGAATCCGAACCCGCCCGAACTTCAGGTTTTTTACACGGGTCCGAGCAGGCTCGGATCTTCCCGCCTTGCTCGGCTAACCCGAGCGCGCCCGAACGTCATCATCACGCTGTCGGATTCTCGCGAGGCTCGGATTCTATCGCGAGACTCGGATTCTATATAAGGAGCCGCGCGTCGCCGCCATTTTCACACGTGCATTGAGAGTCATAGGGAGAGGACGTGGCTGGCGTCCTCTCCGTTTAGAGAAGAGAGAGACACAGTATTTTGGGGAGCATTATTAGGAGGAGTACTACTATACTGTATACTACTATACTACTTGCTGAAGTGATATTTATACTAGATTAGATAATAGATAGTGTGACTGTAAGTGTATTATCTGACTTGTGGGGGAGACACTGACAGTGGGGAGCAGTTAGAGTCTGAGAGCAGGACTCAGGAGTACATATAACGTACAGTGCACACTTTTGCTGCCAGAGTCAGTGCCACACTGCCATTGTTGTGACCACACTGACCACCAGTATAATAATATATTTTGTGATTGTCTGCTTAGGCCTCGGAGTACTAGTTGCAAGTTGCAACGTGACCTGAAGTGACCACCAGTTTAATAATCAATCACCACCAGTTTAATATATATATATATATATATATATAATTGTATATAATATATATATATATATATAATATTGTATACCACCTACCCGTGGTTTTTTTTTTTTTTTCATTCTTCTTTATACATACTACTATAGTAGCTTACTGTAGCAGTCTGCGGTGCTGTGCTGACCTGACAGTGTCCAGCAGGTCCGTCATCAGTCATTACATAATAAATATATATAGTACCTGTCCGGCTGCAGTACTAGTGATATTATATTGATTTCATCTCATTATCAATAATTTATCATCCAGTCTAGACTCTATATTAGCAGCAGACACAGTACGTTAGTCCACGGCTGTAGCTACCTCTGTGTCGGCACTCGGCAGTCCATCCATAATTGTATACCACCTACCCGTGTTTTTTTTTTTTTCTTTCTTCTTTGTACATACTACTATAGAGTATAGTAGCTTACTGTAGCAGTCTGCGGTGCTGCTGAGCTGACAGTGTCCAGCAGGTCCGTCATCAGTCATCATTACCTAATAAATATATTATCTACCTGTCCGGCTGCAGTACTAGTGATATTATATATACATACATATATATATTGAT
Source organism: Pseudophryne corroboree (assembly GCF_028390025.1). Lineage (NCBI taxonomy): Eukaryota > Metazoa > Chordata > Amphibia > Anura > Myobatrachidae > Pseudophryne > Pseudophryne corroboree. The sequence continues at coordinate 594,601,485 of NC_086445.1, read as the reverse complement.
TTCATCTCATTATCAATCATCCAGTCTATATTAGCAGCAGACACAGTACGTTAGTCCACGGCTGTAGCTACCTCTGTGTCGGCACTCGGCAGTCCATCCATAATTGTATACCACCTACCCGTGGTTTTTTTTTTTCTTTCTTCTTTGTACATACTACTATAGTATAGTAGCTTACTGTAGCAGTCTGCGGTGCTGCTGAGCTGACAGTGTCCAGCAGGTCCGTCATCAGTCATCATTACCTAATAAATATATTATCTACATGTCCGGCTGCAGTACTAGTGATATTATATATACATACATATATATATATTGATTTCATCTCATTATCATCCAGTCTATATTAGCAGCAGACACAGTACGGTAGTCCACGGCTGTAGCTACCTCTGTGTCGGCACTCGGCAGTCCATCCATAATTGTATACCACCTACCCGTGTTTTTTTTTTTTCTTTCTTCTTTGTACATACTACTATAGTATAGTAGCTTACTGTAGCAGTCTGCGGTGCTGCTGAGCTGACAGTGTCCAGCAGGTCCGTCATCAGTCATCATTACCTAATAAATATATTATCTACCTGTCCGGCTGCAGTACTAGTGATATTATATATACATACATATATATATTGATTTCATCTCATTATCAATCATCCAGTCTATATTAGCAGCAGACACAGTACGTTAGTCCACGGCTGTAGCTACCTCTGTGTCGGCACTCGGCAGTCCATCCATAATTGTATACCACCTACCCGTGGTTTTTTTTTTCTTTCTTCTTTGTACATACTACTATAGTATAGTAGCTTACTGTAGCAGTCTGCGGTGCTGCTGAGCTGACAGTGTCCAGCAGGTCCGTCATCAGTCATCATTACCTAATAAATATAATATCTACCTGTCCGGCTGCAGTACTAGTGATATTATATATACATACATATATATATATTGATTTCATCTCATTATCAATCATCCAGTCTATATTAGCAGCAGACACAGTACGTTAGTCCACGGCTGTAGCTACCTCTGTGTCGGCACTCGGCAGTCCATCCATAATTGTATACCACCTACCCGTGTTTTTTTTTTTTTTTTTCTTCTTTGTACATACTACTATAGTATAGTAGCTTACTGTAGCAGTCTGCGGTGCTGCTGAGCTGACAGTGTCCAGCAGGTCCGTCATCAGTCATCATTACCTAATAAATATATTATCTACATGTCCGGCTGCAGTACTAGTGATATTATATATACATACATATATATATATTGATTTCATCTCATTATCATCCAGTCTATATTAGCAGCAGACACAGTACGGTAGTCCACGGCTGTAGCTACCTCTGTGTCGGCACTCGGCAGTCCATCCATAATTGTATACCACCTACCCGTGGTTTTTTTTTTCTTTCTTCTTTGTACATACTACTATAGAGTATAGTAGCTTACTGTAGCAGTCTGCGGTGCTGCTGAGCTGACAGTGTCCAGCAGGTCCGTCATCAGTCATCATTACCTAATAAATATATTATCTACCTGTCCGGCTGCAGTACTAGTGATATTATATATACATACATATATATATTGATTTCATCTCATTATGAATCATCCAGTCTATATTAGCAGCAGACACAGTACGTTAGTCCACGGCTGTAGCTACCTCTGTGTCGGCACTCGGCAGTCCATCCATAATTGTATACCACCTACCCGTGGTTTTTTTTTTTTCTTTCTTCTTTGTACATACTACTATAGTATAGTAGCTTACTGTAGCAGTCTGCGGTGCTGCTGAGCTGACAGTGTCCAGCAGGTCCGTCATCAGTCATCATTACCTAATAAATATATTATCTACCTGTCCGGCTGCAGTACTAGTGATATTATATATACATACATATATATATATTGATTTCATCTCATTATCATCCAGTCTATATTAGCAGCAGACACAGTACGTTAGTCCACGGCTGTAGCTACCTCTGTGTCGGCACTCGGCAGTCCATCCATAATTGTATACCACCTACCCGTGGTTTTTTTTTTTTCTTTCTTCTTTGTACATACTACTATAGTATAGTAGCTTACTGTAGCAGTCTGCGGTGCTGCTGAGCTGACAGTGTCCAGCAGGTCCGTCATCAGTCATCATTACCTAATAAATATATTATCTACCTGTCCGGCTGCAGTACTAGTGATATTATATATACATACATATATATATATTGATTTCATCTCATTATCATCCAGTCTATATTAGCAGCAGACACAGTACGGTAGTCCACGGCTGTAGCTACCTCTGTGTCGGCACTCGGCAGTCCATCCATAATTGTATACCACCTACCCGTGTTTTTTTTTTTTTTTTTTCTTCTTTGTACATACTACTATAGAGTATAGTAGCTTACTGTAGCAGTCTGCGGTGCTGCTGAGCTGACAGTGTCCAGCAGGTCCGTCATCAGTCATCATTACCTAATAAATATATTATCTACCTGTCCGGCTGCAGTACTAGTGATATTATATATACATACATATATATATTGATTTCATCTCATTATCAATCATCCAGTCTATATTAGCAGCAGACACAGTACGTTAGTCCACGGCTGTAGCTACCTCTGTGTCGGCACTCGGCAGTCCATCCATAATTGTATACCACCTACCCGTGGTTTTTTTTTTTCTTTCTTCTTTGTACATACTACTATAGTATAGTAGCTTACTGTAGCAGTCTGCGGTGCTGCTGAGCTGACAGTGTCCAGCAGGTCCGTCATCAGTCATCATTACCTAATAAATATATTATCTACCTGTCCGGCTGCAGTACAAGTGATATTATATATACATACATATATATATATTGATTTCATCTCATTATCAATCATCCAGTCTATATTAGCAGCAGACACAGTACGTTAGTCCACGGCTGTAGCTACCTCTGTGTCGGCACTCGGCAGTCCATCCATAATTGTATACCACCTACCCGTGGTTTTTTTTTTCTTTCTTCTTTGTACATACTACTATAGTATAGTAGCTTACTGTAGCAGTCTGCGGTGCTGCTGAGCTGACAGTGTCCAGCAGGTCCGTCATCAGTCATCATTACCTAATAAATATATTATCTACCTGTCCGGCTGCAGTACAAGTGATATTATATATACATACATATATATATATTGATTTCATCTCATTATCAATCATCCAGTCTATATTAGCAGCAGACACAGTACGTTAGTCCACGGCTGTAGCTACCTCTGTGTCGGCACTCGGCAGTCCATCCATAATTGTATACCACCTACCCGTGGTTTTTTTTTTTCTTTCTTCTTTGTACATACTACTATAGTATAGTAGCTTACTGTAGCAGTCTGCTGTGCTGCTGAGCTGACAGTGTCCAGCAGGTCCGTCATCAGTCATCATTACCTAATAAATATATTATCTACCTGTCCGGCTGCAGTACTAGTGATATTATATATACATACATACATATATATATATATTGATTTCATCTCATTATCATCCAGTCTATATTAGCAGCAGACACAGTACGGTAGTCCACGGCTGTAGCTACCTCTGTGTCGGCACTCGGCAGTCCATCCATAATTGTATACCACCTACCCGTGGTTTTTTTTTTTTCTTTCTTCTTTGTACATACTACTATAGTATAGTAGCTTACTGTAGCAGTCTGCGGTGCTGCTGAGCTGACAGTGTCCAGCAGGTCCGTCATCAGTCATCATTACCTAATAAATATATTATCTACCTGTCCGGCTGCAGTACTAGTGATATTATATATACATACATATATATATGCAAAAGGTTGATGGTGGTAAATGGCGCTAAACCCTTCTTAAAAACGACCTCTCCTTTTCTCTATGGTCAGTTTCTTATATCTAAAATACACTCCCCCAATGTTATATTTCGTGGGGTGGCAGCCCTTTTCTCCAGTGGTTAGCTGTTCAAGCCCACCAATGGTAAATCTGGAAAACAAAAGGTGAGAATAGGCGCCTCCTAGTGTAATATTGTATATATAATGTGACCATCACCCTTGATATCACCCTGTAGAGTGGAACTGTACCGTGTATGGTGGAATTCCAACCACCTTTAAAATAGCATAAGGTCACAATCTGAGCGACGCCACCAATGATATCCTGTTAGTATTCCTCCATCTTGTCACTGGTAGGGAATTAAAGTTTGGAGTAGAATGCTTTCGTCAATTGAACCACTTTTATGTGGACACAACACAATAAGCCCCCAGATGTGTTGCTGTGTAGGAAGATTGTGTCGCTCAGATTGTGACCTTATGCTATTTTAAAGGTGGTTGGAATTCCACCATACACGGTACAGTTCCACTCTACAGGGTGATATCAAGGGTGATGGTCACATTATATATACAATATTACACTAGGAGGCGCCTATTCTCACCTTTTGTTTTCCATACATATATATATATTGATTTCATCTCATTATCATCCAGTCTATATTAGCAGCAGACACAGTACGGTAGTCCACGGCTGTAGCTACCTTTGTGTCGGCACTCGGCAGTTCATCCATAAGTATACTAGTATCCATCCATCTCCATTGTTTACCTGAGGTGCCTTTTAGTTGTGCCTATTAAAATATGGAGAACAAAAATGTTGAGGTTCCAAAATTAGGTAAAGATCAAGATCCACTTCCACCTCATGCTGAAGCTGCTGCCACTAGTCATGGCCGAGACGATGAAATTCCAGCAACGTCGTCTGCCAAGGCCGATGCCCAATGTCATAGTACAGAGCATGTCAAATCCAAAACACCAAATATCAGTAAAAAAAGGACTCCAAAACCTAAAATAAAATTGTCGGAGGAGAAGCGTAAACTTGCCAATATGCCATTTACCACACGGAGTGGCAAGGAACGGCTGAGGCCCTGGCCTATGTTCATGGCTAGTGGTTCAGCTTCACATGAGGATGGAAGCACTCAGCCTCTCGCTAGAAAACTGAAAAGACTCAAGCTGGCAAAAGCACCGCAAAGAACTGTGCGTTCTTCGAAATCCCAAATCCACAAGGAGAGTCCAATTGTGTCGGTTGCGATGCCTGACCTTCCCAACACTGGACGTGAAGAGCATGCGCCTTCCACCATTTGCACGCCCCCTGCAAGTGCTGGAAGGAGCACCCGCAGTCCAGTTCCTGATAGTCAGATTGAAGATGTCAGTGTTGAAGTACACCAGGATGAGGAGGATATGGGTGTTGCTGGCGCTGGGGAGGAAATTGACCAGGAGGATTCTGATGGTGAGGTGGTTTGTTTAAGTCAGGCACCCGGGGAGACACCTGTTGTCCGTGGGAGGAATAGGGCCATTGACATGCCTGGTCAAAATACAAAAAAAATCAGCTCTTCGGTGTGGAAGTATTTCACCAGAAATGCCTTTGTCAAGCTGTAATAAGTAGGGGTAAGGACGTTAACCACCTCGGAACATCCTCCCTTATACGTCACCTGCAGCGCATTCATAATAAGTCAGTGACAAGTTCAAAAACTTTGGGTGACAGCGGAAGCAGTCCACTGACCAGTAAATCCCTTCCTCTTGTAACCAAGCTCACGCAAACCACCCCACCAACTCCCTCAGTGTCAATTTCCTCCTTACCCAGGAATGCCAATAGTCCTGCAGGCCATGTCACTGGCAATTCTGATGAGTCCTCTCCTGCCTGGGATTCCTCCGATGCATCCTTGAGTGTAATGCCTACTGCTGCTGGCGCTGCTGTTGTTGCTGCTGGGAGTCGATCGTCATCCCAGAGGGGAAGTCGTAAGCCCACTTGTACTACTTCCAGTAAGCAATTGACTGTCCAACAGTCCTTTGCGAGGAAGATGAAATATCACAGCAGTCATCCTGCTGCAAAGCGGATAACTGAGGCCTTGACAACTATGTTGGTGTTAGACGTGCGTCCGGTATCCGCCGTTAGTTCATAGGGAACTAGACAATTTATTGAGGCAGTGTGCCCCCGTTACCAAATACCATCTAGGTTCCACTTCTCTAGGCAGGCGATACCGAGAATGTACACGGACGTCAGAAAAAGACTCACCAGTGTCCTAAAAAATGCAGTTGTACCCAATGTCCACTTAACCACGGACATGTAGACAAGTGGAGCAGGGCAGGGTCAGGACTATATGACTGTGACAGCCCACTGGGTAGATGTATGGACTCCCGCCGCAAGAACAGCAGCGGCGGCACCAGTAGCAGCATCTCGCAAACGCCAACTCTTTCCTAGGCAGGCTACGCTTTGTATCACCGCTTTCCAGAATACGCACACAGCTGAAAACCTCTTACGGCAACTGAGGAAGATCATCGCGGAATGGCTTACCCCAATTGGACTCTCCTGTGGATTTGTGGCATCGGACAACGCCAGCAATATTGTGTGTGCATTAAATATGGGCAAATTCCAGCACGTCCCATGTTTTGCACATACCTTGAATTTGGTGGTGCAGAATTTTTAAAAAAACGACAGGGGCGTGCAAGAGATGCTGTCGGTGGCCAGAAGAATTGCGGGACACTTTCGGCGTACAGGCACCACGTACAGAAGACTGGAGCACCACCAAAAACTACTGAACCTGCCCTGCCATCATCTGAAGCAAGAAGTGGTAACGAGGTGGAATTCAACCCTCTATATGCTTCAGAGGTTGGAGGAGCAGCAAAAGGCCATTCAAGCCTATACAATTGAGCACGATATAGGAGGTGGAATGCACCTGTCTCAAGCGCAGTGGAGAATGATTTCAACGTTGTGCAAGGTTCTGATGCCCTTTGAACTTGCCACACGTGAAGTCAGTTCAGACACTGCCAGCCTGAGTCAGGTCATTCCCCTCATCAGGCTTTTGCAGAAGAAGCTGGAGACATTGAAGGAGGAGCTAACACGGAGCGATTCCGCTAGGCATGTGGGACTTGTGGATGGAGCCCTTAATTCGCTTAACAAGGATTCACGGGTGGTCAATCTGTTGAAATCAGAGCACTACATTTTGGCCACCGTGCTCGATCCTAGATTTAAAGCCTACCTTGGATCTCTCTTTCAGGCAGACACAAGTCTGCTGGGGTTCAAAGACCTGCTGGTGACAAAATTGTCAAGTCAAGCGGAACGCGACCTGTCAACATCTCCTCCTTCACATTCTCCCGCAACTGGGGGTGCGAGGAAAAGGCTCAGAATTCCGAGCCCACCCGCTGGCGGTGATGCAGGGCAGTCTGGAGCGACTGCTGATGCTGACATCTGGTCCGGACTGAAGGACCTGACAACGATTACGGACATGTCGTCTACTGTCACTGCATATGATTCTCTCACCATTGAAAGAATGGTGGAGGATTATATGAGTGACCGCATCCAAGTAGGCACGTCACACAGTCCGTACTTATACTGGCAGGAAAAAGAGGCAATTTGGAGGCCCTTGCACAAACTGGCTTTATTCTACCTAAGTTGCCCTCCCACAAGTGTGTACTCCGAAAGAGTGTTTAGTGCCGCCGCTCACCTTGTCAGCAATCGGCGTACGAGGTTACATCCAGAAAATGTGGAGAAGATGATGTTCATTAAAATGAATTATAATCAATTCCTCCGTGGAGACATTGACCAGCAGCAATTGCCTCCACAAAGTACACAGGGAGCTGAGATGGTGGATTCCAGTGGGGACGAATTGATAATCTGTGAGGAGGGGGATGTACACGGTGATATATCGGAGGATGATGATGAGGTGGACATCTTGCCTCTGTAGAGCCAGTTTGTGCAAGGAGAGATTAATTGCTTCTTTTTTGGTGGGGGTCCAAACCAACCCGTCATTTCAGTCACAGTCGTGTGGCAGACCCTGTCACTGAAATGATGGGTTGGTTAAAGTGTGCATGTCCTGTTTATACAACATAAGGGTGGGTGGGAGGGCCCAAGGACAATTCCATCTTGCACCTCTTTTTTCTTTAATTTTTCTTTGCGTCATGTGCTGTTTGTGGAATGTTTTTTGGAAGGGCCATCCTGCGTGACACTGCAGTGCCACTCCTAGATGGGCCCGGTGTTTGTGTCGGCCACTAGGGTCGCTTATCTTACTCACACAGCTACCTCATTGCGCCTCTTTTTTTCTTTGCGTCATGTGCTGTTTGGGGAGGGTTTTTTGGAAGGGCCATCCTGCGTGACACTGCAGTGCCACTCCTAGATGGGCACGGTGTTTGTGTCGGCCACTAGGGTCGCTTATCTTACTCACACAGCTACCTCATTGCGCCTCTTTTTTTCTTTGCGTCATGTGCTGTTTGGGGAGGGTTTTTTGGAAGGGCCATCCTGCGTGACACTGCAGTGCCACTCCTAGATGGGCCCGGTGTTTGTGTCGGCCACTAGGGTCGCTTATCTTACTCACACAGCTACCTCATTGCGCCTCTTTTTTTCTTTGCGTCATGTGCTGTTTGGGGAGTGTTTTTTGGAAGGGCCATCCTGCGTGACACTGCAGTGCCACTCCTAGATGGGCACGGTGTTTGTGTCGGCCACAAGGGTCGCTTATCTTACTCACACAGCTACCTCATTGCGCCTCTTTTTTTCTTTGCGTCATGTGCTGTTTGGGGAGGGTTTTTTGGAAGGGCCATCCTGCGTGACACTGCAGTGCCACTCCTAGATGGGCACGGTGTTTGTGTCGGCCACTAGGGTCGCTTATCTTACTCACACAGCTACCTCATTGCGCCTCTTTTTTTCTTTGCGTCATGTGCTGTTTGGGGAGGGTTTTTTGGAAGGGCCATCCTGCGTGACACTGCAGTGCCACTCCTAGATGGGCACGGTGTTTGTGTCGGCCACTAGGGTCGCTTATCTTACTCACACAGCTACCTCATTGCGCCTCTTTTTTTCTTTGCGTCATGTGCTGTTTGGGGAGGGTTTTTTGGAAGGGCCATCCTGCGTGACACTGCAGTGCCACTCCTAGATGGGCACGGTGTTTGTGTCGGCCACTAGGGTCGCTTATCTTACTCACACAGCTACCTCATTGCGCCTCTTTTTTTCTTTGCGTCATGTGCTGTTTGGGGAGGGTTTTTTGGAAGGGCCATCCTGCGTGACACTGCAGTGCCACTCCTAGATGGGCACGGTGTTTGTGTCGGCCACTAGGGTCGCTTATCTTACTCACACAGCTACCTCATTGCGCCTCTTTTTTTCTTTGCGTCATGTGCTGTTTGGGGAGGGTTTTTTGGAAGGGCCATCCTGCGTGACACTGCAGTGCCACTCCTAGATGGGCCCGGTGTTTGTGTCGGCCACTAGGGTCGCTTATCTTACTCACACAGCTACCTCATTGCGCCTCTTTTTTTCTTTGCGTCATGTGCTGTTTGGGGAGGGTTTTTTGGAAGGGCCATCCTGCGTGACACTGCAGTGCCACTCCTAGATGGGCACGGTGTTTGTGTCGGCCACTAGGGTCGCTTATCTTACTCACACAGCTACCTCATTGCGCCTCTTTTTTTCTTTGCGTCATGTGCTGTTTGGGGAGTGTTTTTTGGAAGGGCCATCCTGCGTGACACTGCAGTGCCACTCCTAGATGGGCCCGGTGTTTGTGTCGGCCACTAGGGTCGCTTATCTTACCCACACAGCTACCTCATTGCGCCTCTTTTTTTCTTTGCATCATGTGCTGTTTGGGGAGGGTTTTTTGGAAGGGCCATCCTGCGTGACACTGCAGTGCCACTCCTAGATGGGCCCGGTGTTTGTGTCGGCCACTAGGGTCGCTTATCTTACTCACACAGCTACCTCATTGCGCCTCTTTTTTTCTTTGCGTCATGTGCTGTTTGGGGAGTGTTTTTTGGAAGGGCCATCCTGCGTGACACTGCAGTGCCACTCCTAGATGGGCACGGTGTTTGTGTCGGCCACTAGGGTCGCTTAGCTTAGTCATCCAGCGACCTCGTTGCAAATTTTAGGACTAAAAATAATATTGTGAGGTGTGAGGTATTCAGAATAGACTGAAAATGAGTGGAAATTATGGTTTTTGAGGTTAATAATACTTTGGGATCAAAATGACCCCCAAATTCTATGATTTAAGCTGTTTTTTAGTGTTTTTTAAAAAAAACACCCGAATCCAAAACACACCCGAATCCGACAAAAAAAATTCGGTGAGGTTTTGCCAAAACGCGGTCGAACCCAAAACACGGCCGCGGAACCGAACCCAAAACCAAAACACAAAACCCGAAAAATTTCAAGTGCACATCTCTAGTTCCAAGTGGAACAGAGTCCTGGTTTGGGTCTGTTGTCAGTTCGTAACTTGGATTTAAAAACCGAACTCTGGTTTTGGTTTGCATGTAAACAGGTCCAAATGAATTTTTTTTTTAATCAATTTTTATCAATCATTGTCAAATTTTCTTCTGGTTTTAAACTCAACCGAAAACTGAATCTGATCCACACCCACCACTTGAGGGTGGTTTTGCCCAAACCAAATCAAAGCACAATGAATTAGGACCAAAACTAAAACACAGGAGGCCGTGCATTTCTAGTTTCAACACATTATATTTCATTTTAATGAGGGGGATATAATTCTGCCACATCAGCATATTACATATGTGTTTCTTGGTACTCAGAACCCTCCCCTGCGTGTGCCACTGGGAGGCACCTCTCTTCCATCTCCAACTCACCCCATTATTGTCCTATTTTACCTTCATGTCCAAAATAACACCCTCATTTTCTGCTGAGCTGGAATTGCAGGGAAAGGTAATGCAAGATTCTCCACTAAGGGGGTAATTCCAAGTTGATCGCAGCAGGAATTTTGTTAGCAATTGGGCAAAACCATGTGCACTGCAGGGGAGGCAGATATAACGTGCAGAGAGAGTTAGATTTGGGTGAGTTATATTGTTTCTGTGCAGGGTAAATACTGCCCGCTTTATTTTTACACTGCAAATTAGATTGCAGATTGAACACACCACACCCAAATCTAACTCTCTCTGCACATGTTATATCTGTCCCCCCTGCAGTGCACATGGGCCCTCATTCCGAGTTGATCGGTCGCAAGGCGAATTTAGCAGAGTTACACACGCTAAGCCTACGCCTACTGGGAGTGTATCTTAGCTTCTTAAAATTGCGACCGATGTATTCGCAATATTGCGATTACAAACTACTTTGCAGTTTCAGAGTAGCTTCAGACTTACTCTGCCTGTGCGATCAGTTCAGTGCTTGTCGTTCCTGGTTTGACGTCACAAACACACCCAGCGTTCGCCCAGACACTCCTCCGTTTCTCCAGCCACTCCTGCGTTTTTTCCGGAAACGGTAGCGTTTTCATCCACACGCCCCTAAAACGCCGTGTTTCCGCCCAGTAACACCCATTTCCTGTCAATCACATTACGATCGCCGGAGCGATGAAAAAGCCGTGAGTAAAAATACTATCTTCATTGTTAAATTACTTGGCGCAGTCGCAGTGCGAATATTGCGCATGCGTACTAAGCGGATTTTCATTGCGATGCGATGAAAAATACCGACCGATCAACTCGGAATGAGGGCCATGGTTTTGCCCAACTGCTAACAAAATTCCTGCTGCGATCAACTTGGAATTACCCCCTAAGTACTGTATATGGTAGCAAACTGCATGCATTCGTTCATATTGCCCACTGCCTTTCTTGCTGTCCTAATTCTTTTGTTTGAGGGTGGTCTTGTATTCAATATGTTCTATTTTTTTTTACAAAATAAATTTGCTGTATCTGTTACAAGCACATACATAAAAATTATGGACTCGCGGCATGACCCCATTTTTGTTAAAAAGCATACTACGGGCAGGGGCACGTGGACTGGCGCACAGGGGCGTGCTGTGAGTCAGGAGGGCGTGGACTCGTGGCACGCCCCCATTTCCGTGGCGACACACGCTTCGGGCTGCCAAACTAGAGAGCCGAAGGTTGTGTTGTGCTCAGCCTTCCTGGCTCTCTGTGGGGCCGGCCTTGCCCACAAGACCATTGGCCGTTGGGCATTCCGGCCCTGCTGTAGGGCATAATAATGTTTCATGGGCATTGCGGTGTTTGGCATAATATGGTACAGGGGGCATCATATGGTGCAAGGGGCATTACTGTGTAGGGTTTAATATGGTGGAATTTATTTCTTTATTATGGTGGTCGAGGTCTGTTGGTGCAGGGTCAAAAACTGGGGTGTAAGGTAGTCTTTTCCTTCAAAGCCACGCCTATTTTAGCAAGATCACACCTGTTTTAATGAGGCCACGCCCCCTAATCTGGAGTACGTGCAAAAATAGGATTTTAATTACCTACCGGTAAATGCTTTTCGCATAGTCCGTAGAGGATGCTGGGGTCCACATTAGTACCATGGGGTCTAGACAGGTCTACTAGGAGCCACTGGCACTTTAAGAGTTTGAGAGTGTGGGCTGGCTCCTCCCTCTATGCCTTTACTACCAGACTCAGTCTAGAAACAGTGCCCGAGGAGACGGACAACATCGATAGAAGGATTTTACACAGATAGTGGCGAGATTCACACCAGCTCACACATACAAGGCAAACCAAGCTAACCAGCTTGAAACATCAGCAACGGATGAACAATATTACTTAACCAAGTAACAAAACAGTACTAAACCAAGAACTAAGCAGTACTGAACAAAGTAACCACTGCAGAATCACGAAGCGCTGGGCGGGTGCCCAGCATCCACTACGGACTATAAGAAAAGGATTTACCGGTAGGTAATTAAAATCCTATTTTTTCTTACGTCCTAGAGGATGCTGGGGTCCATATTAGTACCATGGGGATGTACCAAAGCTCCCAGAACGGGAGCTCCTGCAGAAATGATTGACCAAACGTCAGGTCCTCAGCGGCCAAAGTATCGAACTTGTAGAACCTTGCAAACGTGTTCGACCCAGACCAAGTAGCCACTCGGCAAAGCTGTAAAGCCGAGACACCCCGGGCAGCCGCCCAGGAAGAACCCACCTTAAGAGTAGAGTGGGCCTTAACAGACGTAGGACATGGAAATCCTGCCGAAGAATACGCATGCTGGATAGTGAACCTGATCCAGCGAAAGATCGTCTGCTTAGAAGCAGGACACCCAAGTTTCTTGGGATCATACAGGACAAACAGAGAGTCTGATTTTCTATGACGAGCAGTCCTCTTCACATAGATTTTCAGAGCCCTTACAACATCCAAGGACTTTGATGAAATTGAGGAGTCAGTAGCCACTGGCACCACAATAGGTTGGTTGATATGAAATGCCGACACAACCTTTGGAAGGAACTGCTGACGGGTCCGTAGCTCAGCTCTATCTTCATGGAAGATCAAGTAGGGGCTCTTACAAGACAAAGCCCCCAATTCCGACACATTTCTAGCAGAAGCTAAGGCCAACAAAGTGACAGCCTTCCACATGAGAAATTTGACCTCAACCTCCGGTAGAGGTTCGAACCAATTCGATTGGAGGAACTGTAACACCACATTAAGATCCCAGGGCGCCATAGGCGGCACAAAGGGAGGCTGGATGTGCAGGACCCTTTTCAGAAAAGTCTGAACCTCAGGGAGGGAAGCCAATTGTTTCTGGAAGAAAATGGACCGGGCCGAAATCTGGACCTTTACGGATCCCAACCGCAGGCCCATATCCACACCTACTTGCAGGAAGAGGAGAAACCGTCCCAGTTGAAACTCCGCCGTAGGAAACTTCTTGGACTCACACCAAGATACATAATTTTTTCCAAATACGATGGTAATGTTTAGACGTTACTCCTTTCCTAGCCTGTATCAGGGTAGGAATAACCTTGTTCGGAATGCCCTTCCGAGCTAATATCTGGCGTTCAACCTCCATGCCGTCATATATAGCCGCGGTAAGTCTTGATAAGCAAACAGCCCCTGCTGTAGCAGGTCCACCCAAAGAGGAAGAGGCCTCGGCTCTTCTAGCAGTAGATCCAGAAGATCTGCGTACCAAGCCCTTCTTGGCCAGTCTGGAGCAATGAGGATTGCCTGAACTCTTGTTCTCCTTATGAGTTTTAGAACTCTTGGAATGAGTGGAAGTGGAGGAAACACGTACACCAACTGGAACTCCCACAGGGTCACTAGGGCGTCCACTGCCACGGCTTGCGGGTCCCTCGACCTGGAACAATACCTCCAAAGCTTCTTGTTGAGACGAGAGGCCATTATGTCTATTTGAGGTACACCCCAAAGATCTGTTACCTCCGTGAACATCTCCGGATGGAGTCCCCACTCTCCTGGATGGAGATCGTGTCTGCTGAGGAAGTCCGCTTCCCAGTTGTCTACTCCCGGAATGAAGATTGCTGACAGCGCCAACGCGTGTTTTTCTGCCCAGAGGATGATTCTTGTTACCTCTGACATTGCAGCTCTGCTCTTCGTTCCGCCCTGTCGGTTTATGTAAGCCACCGTCGTTACATTGTCCGACTGCACTTGAATGGCTTGATTTCACAGAAGATGGGCCGCTTGGAAAAGACCGCTGTAGATGGCTCTTAATTCCAGAATGTTTATTGGAAGGCTGGATTCCAGGCTTGACCACCTTCCTTGGAAGGTTTCCCCCTGAGTGACTGCGCCCCAGAGACTTGCATCTGTGGTCAGAAGGATCCAATCCTGAATCCCGAACCTGCAGCCCTCCAGAAGGTGAGGTAGTTGAAGGTGAGGTAGTTGGAGTGAAATCCTGGCTTTTGGCGACAGACATATTCTTTGGTGCATGTGTAGAGGAGATCCCGACCACTTGTCCAGGAAATCCAGTTGGAAGGGCCGAGCATGAAACCTTCCGTACTGTAGAGCCTCGTAAGAGGCCACCATCTTCTCCAGAAGGCGAATGCACTGATGAACCGAAACCCGGACTGGCTTCAGGACATCCCGGACCATTGTTTGTATCACCAACGCTTTCTCCTCCGGAAGAAACACCCTCTGCACTTCCATGTCGAGGATCATCCCCAGAAAAAACAACCTCCTGGTCGGCTCCAAATGTGATTTTGGAAGATTCAGGATCCAACCGTGTTCCCTGAACAGATGAGTCGTGAGAACAATGGAGGTCATTCCGAGTTGTTCGCTCGCAAGGCGATTTTAGCAGAGTTGCTCACGCTAAGCCGCCGCCTACTGGGAGTGAATCTTAGCATCTTAAAATTGCGAACGAAGTAATCGCAATATTGCGATTACACACCTCGTAGCAGTTTCTGAGTAGCTTCAGACTTACTCGGCATCTGCGATCAGTTCAGTGCTTGTCGTTCCTGGTTTGACGTCACAAACACTCCCAGCGTTCGCCCAGACACTCCTCCGTTTCTCCGGCCACTCCTGCGTTTTTTCCGGAAACGGTAGCGTTTTTTCCCACACGCCCATAAAACGGCCTGTTTCCGCCCAGTAACACCCATTTCCTGTCAATCACACTACGATCGCCTGAGCGAAGAAAAAGCCGTGAGTAAAAATCCAAACTTCATAGCAAATTTACTTGGCGCAGTCGCAGTGCGGACATTGCGCATGCGCACTAAGCGGAAAATCGCTGCGATGCGAAGATTTTTACCGAGCGAACAACTCGGAATGAGGGCCAATATACTGCACCAACCTCTCCCTGGACAATGCCTTTATCAGCAGATCGTCCAGATATGGGATTATGTTCACCCCCTGGAGAACCATCATCTCTGCCATCACCTTGGTGAACACCCTTGGTGCTGTGGAGAGGCCGAATGGTAGTGCCTGGAATTAATAGTGACTGTCTAACAGTGCAAATCTGAGATAAGCCTGGTGAGGCGGCCAAATTGGAATGTGGAGGTACGCATCCTTGATATCCAGGGATACCAGAAACTCTCCCTCCTCCAGACATGAAATCACTGCTCTGAGAGACTCCATTTTGAATCTGAACACCCTCAGGTAAGGGTTCAACGATTTCAAGCTCAAAATCGGTCTGACCGAACATCCGGTTTCGGTACCACGAAAAGGTTTGCATAATAACCCTTGTTTTGCATATGAGGTGGAACTGGGACAATGACCTGTGACTTTTCCAATTTTAGGATGGCTTCCTGTAGGATAGCCCTGTCTGTCAGCAAAGCTGGCAAGCCTGATTTGAAGAATCAGTGAGGCGGGAGTTCTTGAAACTCCAGTCTGTACCCCTGGGACACAATATCCTGTACCCAGGGATCCAGGCCGGACGAGACCCAGACGTGCCTGAAACATCTGAGTCTCGCACCAACCAACCCGTCCCCCAGGCTGTGAGGTCCACCGTCATGTTGAGGATTTTGAGGAACCAGAAGCAGGTCTCTGGTCCTGAGAGCCTGTGGGTGCAGGCTTTTTGGATTTTGCCCGACCACCTCTAAAGAAAGTGATAGAAGGCTTTTTTGTCTTTGTGGTCCGAATGGACTGCGGCACAGCTGAAGAAAATGGTTTATTCGTAGAAGGAGTAGCAGAAGGAAGGAAAGGTGACTTACTCGCAGTTGCCGTGGAAATCTGCGCATCCAACGCTTCCCCAAATAGAGCCTGACCTGTGTAGGGTAGGTTCTCCACAATTCTCCTGGATTCCGCATCGGCAGACCATTGGCATAGCCAGAGTCCCCTGCAGGCTGAGACCGACATGGAAGATATCCGTGCAGTCAGCGTACCCAGGTCCTTCATGGATTCCACCATGAACCCCACAGAATCCTGTTACGTAAAAACAATTCAATGTCACTTCTATCCATTGTATCCAAATCTCTAGTAATGTGCCTGACCACTTTACTATGGCTTTAGAAATCCATGCAGAGGGAATTGTGGGCCTTAATGTCACTCCTGAAGCAGTGTAAATGGATTTGAGCGTAGTGTCAATCTTACGATCAGCCAGTTCTTTTAACGCGGTAGATCCAGGGACAGGTAAAACCACCTTTTTAGACAGCCTGGAGACAGATGCATCAACAATGGGTGGGTTTTCCCATTTTTACCTATCTTCCTCAGGGAAGGGAAAAGCAACCAGAACCCTTTTGGGATCTGGAATTTTTTCTCCGAGTTTTCCCAGGAGTTTTCAAATACAGCGTTTAATTATTTAGACGCAGGGAAGGTTAGCGAGGCTTTCTTATTGTCAGTGAAGTAAGCCTCCTCAACCTGCTCAGGTGTGGTGTCATTAATGTTTAACACATCGCTAATGGCCTCAATCATGAGCTGCACCCCTTTTGCAAGGGATGCCGCCCCCCTCAGCACATCCCCATCATCGTCTGCAGTATCAGAATCGGTGTCCGTGTCATCTTGCATAATTTGGGCAAGTGCACGTTTCTGTGGGAACATGCTAGGGGATTTTGCAGGAATAGGGACAGAGCCTGACCAAACTGCCATAGACTTCTTCAACACCTGAGTTTCAGTCTCAGTATTAGCTACCCTAGTAGAGATCTGAGAGATCATTCCTTTTATAGAAGTTAACCACTCAGGTTCAACAATAGGGATCTGAGACAAAGCATTACAATCCTGTGTACATGGAATGGATCCCTCCTGAGAGGAAACAAATTCTGCAGCATATGACACAGAGTCCCTAGACATGGCTATGTGAGATATTAAACACACACACACACACACACACACACACACACACACACACACACACAGAGACACAGAGATTGGAGCCAACCAACTCACACACAGCGCTTTTTGAGGTAGAACTAATGAAACTACCAGTGCTGTCTGTGTACCTTAGTAGACTACACAGACTTTACACAGCCTCCCCCCCCCCCCGTTCTACAGCCCCCTGGTACCGCACAGGACAGCTGGAGTTGCTTGGAGGGACAGCTCTCCCTGTCAGCGTCTGTTGTACAGGAACTGCAGGCAGGAAAATGGCGCTGAATGCTGCTGAGTCCGCTCTGAGGAGAAGCTCCGCCCCCAAACATGACGCTGCTTCCCGCTCTTCATTATAGTATGCTGGCCTGAGGATTTCTGCTGGCAGCGATCCGGGGACCCTGACAGGCTTGCTGACCAGTGTAGGGTATAGGCGCTAGCTCAGGGCGCCCCTCACAGCGCCGCACTATGTACCGCTGAGCCCCGGAGCTCAGTTAGTACTGCGCTTCCTACCCTGTTGCCGCCATCTTCACACCGGCTCCCCGCTTGCCAGGGGGCCCAGTGATTCACTCGCCACCAAAGTCTTCTGGCTCTGTAAGGGGGTGGCGGCGTACTGCGGGAGTGAGCGGTCGTCTGGAGTGGCTAACGATCAGCACCCTCATGTACTCTGTGTCCTGTCAGTGGAGATAGTGGCTCAGACCCCGCAGGGCGGACACTACTCCCCCCCTTAGTCCCACGAAGCAGGGAGACTGTTTCAAGCAAGCTCCCTGTAAAATAATAAACTCTAAAAAAAAACTTTTACTAGAGAAACTCTGGAGAGCTCCCCTAGCTGTGACCGGCTCCTCCGAGCACATTTTCTAAACTGAGTCTGGTAGGAGGGGCATAGAGGGAGGAACCAGCCCACACTCTCAAACTCTTAAAGTGCCAGTGGCTCCTAGTGGACCCGTCTATACCCCATGGTACTAATGTGGACCCCAGCATCCTCTAGGACGTAAGAGAAATATGCATTTCCCTGGTATATCAATTGCAGTCAAACATGCACAATAAGGGATCTGAGTTAGCAGAACGCAAAGTGCGAGAGATTAGTTTTTGCTGATGCTTCATGTTGCATATGTTGCACTGCACCAGGAATACCCGTACAATGGGGAATATATTTATCAGTCTTACACCCTATTCACATCATATATATATATATATATATATATATATATATATATATATATAAAATGGACATATGTATGTGTGTACAGTATGTTCCAGCATAACTCTGGAATGCCTAGAGCAATTTACACCAAACTTGGTACACATATGACTTACAATCTGGAAAAAAATACTTTGGGGGTAAGACACCCCTAGCACCCCCAGGTACGACATGTAAAAATCCATCGTTTTCGGGGGTTACGGAGACGAATAGTACCACTCCCGATGCCGTTTAAGTCCAAGTTCAGCCCCCATCAGCTTGGGGGGTGAGAAGGGGTGAAAAATGAAATGTCCAAAAAGACCAACATTAGTGTCAAATTATGCTGGCGCTATAAGCATCAAACTAATAAGTATATAGCCCAGAGACCCATTACACAGTGACCCCTGGGGGAACAGCTCCCGCATAGACTACACCCGGCTCGGGTGATGAAACAATGACAGCAGTCAGCAGTGTGTGTAGGGATGGGGCAGCCCTGCTGCTGCTTCCACACTTACCCACGTCAACAGACTCTCACACAGATCCACCCGCTCCAGGCTCTCCACGTTTAACATCCTCTCTCCACTCCGCTATTCACTTTCTGCCAACTGATCTGCAGAAGCGCGATGTGGCTCCGTCCCCGGCTACACAGCGGCAGCAATGATAAATCGCATCAGGGTCATTGCTCCCTGTGACCACACCCTGGCACAGCTGCCACCGCAATAACTATTACGGTCACTGTACAAGCCACTGAAACCAGGGGGCACGGCGGCACCGCTCCTGGGTAACGCAGATGTTTCCCAGCCGGTGTACCCAGTGCTGGCTGCTGTGTCGGGCTTGGGGAGGGGGTAATCCCGGGAGGTTCCCAGCAGCGGGCATCCCCTCCGTCTCTGGTACTGCCTTGCTGGGGGATGGGTGGTCTTAGTTTACCAGGAAGTCCTTCAAAATGAAAGTTATACGCACGGAAATACTTGAAATTCCACAGCGAAGCACGGGTATTCAGCTAGTTTCACATAAATTTGGCAAAGGGCTTTTGAAGTAGATTTCATAAAATAAAATCCCTAAAATTTGTATTAGCTTTGCATGCTGACTGCATTTCCTATACTTCTGATGTGAAATGCGGTCAACCCAGACTTAGCAAACCCCAATTGTTAAATCTTTTCAGACCAAGCATTTCTAAACTAACGCTATCTTCAGCTTTGTCCTGTTTCCCGTAGTCCTTCTCTGCCCTTCCTAATATCTGACAGGCAGAGCAGGGCCTAAAACTGGTCTGTGATAAGATTGTGTCTGATAGGACACAGGCTCCATCATACCTCCAAACTGTCTCAATTTTGGCAGGACAGTCACATTATTCGAGCACTGTCCCGCCGTCCCACCCACAGAGTGTCGCTGCCCCCAGTCTCCCACTCCCGTGACTAGATGCTGTGCATGCCAGTGATGTGCGGTAAGGGGAATGGCTGGGGAGACACACATTGGGATGGGTCTGAATGCTGGGAGCCTGTCTCACCTCCTGCTCACTGTAACTCTCAACTCACTGCACTAAGCTACAGCCATTGAGTCTCCTACCTGCACCTCTTTGTCCCCTCTTGCTGCTTCTACTGAGCTCCAGCTACATAGAGCACTTCCTGGTCCCATGACATATCCAAGTGTCCATCAGTGCACAAGGCCCGCCCCCACACTCAGAGGCATGCCTGTATTAGCTGCTCCCTTTCTGTGCAGCTTTACTGCATGTGGTGTGGCCCCTCCCCAGCTCTGCAAAGCAGTGTCTGACCATAGAACCGAGGCAGAGCTGTTGCTGCCTCATCTCTCGTCTCCCTGCAGCTCCATAGTGTCAGCTATAAAACCGAATTACAATAAAGAAGATGTTTATGTTATAAATATCTTCTTTGTATTATTCTAAGTGTTTATTTTTATATAAAATCTCAGGCGTTAGACAGGGGAGGCTCTACTCTCCCTGACTGCATGCCCCTGCTGCATGCACTACTAGCCACCACCTAGGAACGTCTTTCATTTTCCAGCACATTTTTTATACCGGCTCAACTGATCGCACCAGCACCTTTTTGCGTATACCGCTGTATGTAACCACATGTGGGTTTTTCAGGAATTGTGCACACTTGCAGAAAAATCACTTAACTAACCGGACATCAGCACTGAGACTCAGAATCAGGCCCTTAATGCAGTAGGTTATCTATTTAAAAAAAAATGGTAGACCTTGATTTGCTACCATATTATTATTAGTGATGAGCAGGTTCGGTTTCTCGGAAACCGAACCCCCCCGAACTTCACCCTTTTTACACGGGTCTGAGCCATACTCGGATTCTCCCGTATGGCTCGGGTAACCCGAGCGCGCCCGAACGTCATCATCCCGCTGTCGGATTCTCGCGAGATTCGGATTCTATATAAGCAGCCGCGCGTCGCCGCCATTTTCACTCGTGCATTGGAAATGTTAGGGAGAGGACGTAGCTGGCGTCCTCTCCGTTTATGTTGATGCATTGCAAATATTTTGTGCTTGCTTATTACTTAATTGTGGGGACTGGGGAGCAGCTGTATATAGGAGGAGTACAGTGCAGAGTTTTGCTGACAGTGACCACCAGTATACGTTGTCTGCCTGAAAAACACTCCATATCTGTGCTCAGCGTGCTGCTTTATTGTGGGGACTGGGGACCACCAGTATAATATTATATAGGAGGAGTACAGTGCAGAGTTTTGCTGACCAGTGACCACCAGTATATAATATATAGCATTACGGTACAGTAGGCCACTGCTGTACCTACCTCTGTGTCGTCATTAAGTATACTAGTATCCATCTACATTCTATACCTGTGGTGCATTTTAGTTT
This sequence comes from Pseudophryne corroboree, assembly GCF_028390025.1. NCBI lineage: Eukaryota > Metazoa > Chordata > Amphibia > Anura > Myobatrachidae > Pseudophryne > Pseudophryne corroboree. Next base: position 594,580,139 of record NC_086445.1, on the reverse strand, counting down.
TGCAATTTGCTGACACAGTGACCACCAGTATATATAGCAGTACGGTACGGAAGGCCACTGCTGTACCTACCTCTGTGTCGTCATTAAGTATACTATCCATCTACATTCTATACCTGTGGTGCATTTTAGTTTTGCAGTTTGCTGACACAGTGACCACCAGTATATATAGCAGTACGGTACGGAAGGCCCCACTGCTGTACCTACCTCTGTGTCGTCATTAAGTATACTATCCATCTACATTCTATACCTGTGGTGCATTTTAGTTTTGCAGTTTGCTGACACAGTGACCACCAGTATATATAGCAGTACGGTACGGAAGGCCACTGCTGTACCTACCTCTGTGTCGTCATTAAGTATACTATCCATCTACATTCTATACCTGTGGTGCATTTTAGTTTTGCAGTTTGCTGACACAGTGACCACCAGTATATATAGCAGTACGGTACGGAAGGCCACTGCTGTACCTACCTCTGTGTCGTCATTAAGTATACTATCCATCTACATTCTATACCTGTGGTGCATTTTAGTTTTGCAGTTTGCTGACACAGTGACCACCAGTATATATAGCAGTACGGTACGGAAGGCCACTGCTGTACCTACCTCTGTGTCGTCATTAAGTATACTATCCATCTACATTCTATACCTGTGGTGCATTTTAGTTTTGCAGTTTGCTGACACAGTGACCACCAGTATATATAGCAGTACGGTACGGAAGGCCACTGCTGTACCTACCTCTGTGTCGTCATTAAGTATACTATCCATCTACATTCTATACCTGTGGTGCATTTTAGTTTTGCAGTTTGCTGACACAGTGACCACCAGTATATATAGCAGTACGGTACGGAAGGCCACTGCTGTACCTACCTCTGTGTCGTCATTAAGTATACTATCCAATTACATTCTATACCTGTGGTGCATTTTAGTTTTGCAGTTTGCTGACACAGTGACCACCAGTATATATAGCAGTACGGTACGGAAGGCCACTGCTGTACCTACCTCTGTGTCGTCATTAAGTATACTATCCATCTACATTCTATACCTGTGGTGCATTTTAGTTTTGCAGTTTGCTGACACAGTGACCACCAGTATACTTTATATAGCAGTACGGTACGGAAGGCCACTGCTGTACCTACCTCTGTGTCGTCATTAAGTATACTATCCATCTACATTCTATACCTGTGGTACATTTTAGTTTTGCAGTTTGCTGACACAGTGACCACCAGTATATATAGCAGTACGGTACGGAAGGCCACTGCTGTACCTACCTCTGTGTCGTCATTAAGTATACTATCCATCTACATTCTATACCTGTGGTGCATTTTAGTTTTGCAGTTTGCTGACACAGTGACCACCAGTATACTTTATATAGCAGTACGGTACGGAGGCCACTGCTGTACCTACCTCTGTGTTGTCATTAAGTATACTATCCATCTACACTCTATACCTGTGGTGCATTTTAGTTTTGCAGTTTGCTGACACAGTGACCACCAGTATACTATATATAGCAGTACGGTACGGAAGGCCACTGCTGTACCTACCTCTGTGTCGTCATTAAGTATACTATCCATCTACATTCTATACCTGTGGTGCATTTTAGTTTTGCAGTTTGCTGACACAGTGACCACCAGTATATATAGCAGTACGGTACGGAAGGCCACTGCTGTACCTACCTCTGTGTCGTCAAGTATACTATCCATCCATACCTGTGGTGCATTTCAGTTTTGCACAGTTTGCTGACCACCAGTATATAATATATAGCATTACGGTACAGTAGGCCACTGCTCTACCTACCTCTGTGTCGTCAAGTATACTAGCTTAGTCACACAGCGACCTTGGTGCGCCTCTTTTTTTCTTTGCATCATGTGCTGTTTGGGGACAATTTTTTTGAAGTGCCATCCTGCCTGACACTGCAGTGCCACTCCTAGATGGGCCAGGTGTTTGTGTCGGCCACTTGTGTCGCTTATCTTAGTCACACAGCGACCTTGGTGCGCCTCTTTTTATCTTTGCATCATGTGCTGTTTGGGGACTATTTTTTTGAAGTGCCATCCTGTCTGACACTGCACTGCCACTCCTAGATGGGCCAGGTGTTTGTGTCGGCCACTTGTGTCGCTTAGCTTAGCCATCCAGCGACCTCGGTGCAAATTTTAGGACTAAAAATAATATTGTGAGGTGTGAGGTGTTCAGAATAGACTGGAAATGAGTGGAAATTATGGTTATTGAGGTTAATAATACTATGGGATCAAAATGACCCCCAAATTCTATGATTTAAGCTGTTTTTTAGGGTTTTTTGAAAAAAAAAACCGAATCCAAAACACACCCGAATCCGACCAAAAAATTTCGGTGAGGTTTTGCCAAAACGCGTCCGAATCCAAAACACGGCCGCGGAACCGAATCAAAAACACAAAACCCGAAAAATGTCCGGTGCACATCACTAATTATTATTACTACATATAGCAAGTTCAAATTAAGATGGAAAAAACTTACAAGTAAAAATACAAGTGCAGATCTTTCGGAATACAGCTTCATGTAGATGCCTGATGTTTGCCATTTTGGAAAGGTGAATCAACTTGAAGATGAGAAAGTGAGAGGGACATATTGTATACGGAATGTATATCACAAAATGTGTAAAGTGACATATAGGGACTACGAATGCGTCTGCATCTTTTGTCAGTTGCACGTCAGCAACTCTAAGCAAATGCAGCAAACAGAGCCCTTCCCTGGTGTACATCCATTCACCTGTAGGTGCAAGGAGTGAGACACCCACTTTGGGATTGCGCAGACACTGAAATACCCATTGATGTGAGTTTAGACCAGTAATGCAAGTAGAATTTTTTTCTTATTGGTACTGATAGTAAAAATGGGTGTGGCCGCAAGTCATGAGGGGGGCGTGGTCACTCGAATCTAGGGTAGTGGCTACATGACAATAGGGGCATGGCCACATTATGCCACACACCGTAATGCCCATTACACATTATGCCACACACCATAATGCCCATTACGCCACAAACCATAAGGCTTATTACACATTATGTCACACACTGTAATGCCCATTACACCAGACGGCGTAACATCCATTATGCCACACACTGTAATGTCTAATACATATTATACCACACACCGTAATGCCTATTATATATTATACCACACACCGTAATGCCTATTATATATTATGCCACACACAGTTATGCCACTGACATTATTTTACAAAAATGGCAGGTACAGTTTCTATGCCAACGGTTGAGCGTCTGTGTATGCAATCACGATCACCGGCATGCCCGTGACACTCCCATAAGCAGAGTCGGATTTAGGGGTCTGGCCGCCCTTAGTCACAACGTTATTGCCCCGCCCCCCAACCGGAAAAAAAAGGGTTACCGAGAGATAGTGGGTGACTGTGGGGGCAGGGGTGAGCAAGACATTGGGTGACAAGGAGAGGGTTAGGACAGAGGGAGAAGGGACTGGACAGAATAGCAGGGACAGGAGAAAGGGGTGATATGAACATGACAGTGGGGACAGGACCACGACAGAGGTGACAGGGCAGGAAAGAGGTGACAGGGACAGTATAGTGATGGCAGAACAAAAAGGCAAGGCAGGACAGAGGTGACAGAGACAGTACAGAAGTAACAGGGCCAGGATAGAGGTGACATGGACAGGGCCAGAACAGAGGTGTCAGGACCAGGACAGAACAGAACAGAGGACCAGGAGAGAGGAGTGACAGGACAAAGTCAGAGGGTTCAGGACCAGGACAGAACAGAGGGGACAGGCGAGAGGAGTGACAGGGCAAGGTCAGAGAGGACAAGGACAGGACAGAGGGGACAGGAGTGATAGTGCTGGGACAGAGGGGACAAGGATATGACAGTGGGAACTGGGAAAATACAGTGAGGACAGTACAGAAGTGATAGGACAGAGGGGACAGGACAGAACTGAGGGGACAGGAGAGAGGGGTGACAGGGAGGAACAAGGACATGACAGTGGGTAAATAAGAGGGGGGTCAGGGACAGGAGAGAGGTATGGAGGAGTGATGCTGCTAAGATAGATAGATAGATAGATAGATAGATAGATAGATAGATAGATAGATAGATAGATAGATAGATAGATAGATATGATTGTGGCTGTGATCCAGTCCTATTGCTATCCCTCCTTGACTCAAATGTCTGCTAGGTGCTGTTGCCAGAACCCATGTGGTCTCCGTGTCCAACCTTTTGCACGGGGGTGATCTGGACACTGGCGGGGTGCCAGTTAGTCTGTGGTCAGGAAGGTCTCAGCAGGCAGCAATTCGTAGGGTCATTGGGTAGCGCGGCTGTGAAGTGCACAGCTGGGATGTCTGGGCGCTCATCTCGGGAGGAGGGGGCGGCCTCAGGCAGAGCCGGGGCTCGGGACGCTGGACAGGGAGCCCACAAGACTGCTGTGGTCAATAGGCAGCTTCCAGTGGGGGCTAACCAGATCCATAGAGGCACGCTCTCTGCACCCGCTCTCTGGCACTCAGATATGCAAGAGCAGAGCCGCCGGCAGAGCCAAACATCGGGTGCCCCACGGACCACCAATGGTTGCTGAGCCGGCCCCTCGGTGAAGGCAGATACCCTAGGCAATTGCCTAGTCAAGCTCTGCTAGCGGTAAATCTGGCCCTGGCTCCTGCCCCAGGAGGTGCCGCCCCTAGGCACGTGCCTCATATGCCTAGTGGAAAATCTGGCACTGCCCATAAGATGCCCATAATGCGAGCCATCTCCATGCTCTGAAAAGCCATCTCATAGTCATGACCCTGTAACACCCAATACATTTTCAATGTACTTCTCCAAGCATGTGTCTGAAATAGCGGCTCTGGACAAACGTAATCACGACACATGCGCAGCAAAAAAGCAAACCAGACAACTATGTCTGGCATTGACATAGCATGATATTCAGAATCAGGTCCATTTAAGGAGTGTTTATGTATATTACAATACATATCTCTCTCTCTTATATATATATATATATTTATATATATATATATATATATATATATATATATATACATACACACACACACAGTGGGGCAAAAAAGTATTTGGACAGCCACCGATTGTGCAAGTTGACCCACTGAAAAAGATGAAAGAGGTCTGTAATTTTCATCATAGGTACACATCTGGGGGGGAAAAAACAACAGGAAATCACATTGTATGATTTTTAAACAATTTATTTGTATATTCTTGCGGAAAATAAATATTTGGACAATCAAAAAGTTTAACTCAATACTATGTAACATAACCTCGGTTGGCAATTACAGAGGTCAAACGTTTCCTGTAGTTCTTTCAACTCCCTCCACAGATTTTCTATTGGGTTGAGGTCTGGAGACTGGCAAGGCCACTCCAGGACCATAAAATGTCTCTTACGGAGCCACTCCTTAGTTGCCCGGGTGGTGTGTTTGGGGTCATTGTCATGCTGGAAGACCCAGCCACGTTCCATCTTCAATGCTCTTACTGTGGGAAGGAGGTTTTTACCCAAAATCTCACGATACATGGCCCCAATCATCCTCTCCTTAATACGGATCAGTCGTCCTGTCCCCTTTGCAGAAAAGCAGCCCCAAATCATGATGTTTCCACCCCCATGCTTCACAGTGGGTATGGTGTTCTTGGGATGCCATTCATCATTCTTCTCCCTCCAAACACGGCACGTGGAGTTTATACCAAAAAGTTCGATTTTGCTCTCATCTGACCACATTACATTCCCCCAATCCTCCTCTGGATCATCCAGATGGTCACTGGTAAGCTTTAGATGAGCCTGGACATGTGCTGGCTTACGCAGGGGGACCTTTCGGGCGCTGCAGGATTTCAATCCATGATGATGTAGTGTGTTACTAATGGTAACCTTTGTGACTGTGGTCCCAGCTCTCTTGAGGTCATTGACCAGGTCCCCCCCGTGTAGTTCTAGGCTGATTCCTCACTGTTCTCAAGATCATTGATACCCCACAAGGTGAGATCTTGCATGGATCCCCAGGTCGAGGGAGATTGTCAGTGATCTTGTATTTCTTCCATTTTTTAATAATTGCGCCAACAGTTGATCTCTTCTCACCAAGCTGCTTGCCTATTGTCGAGTAGCTCATCCCAGCCTTGTGCAGCTCTACAATTTTGTCCCTGGTGTCCTTAGACAGCTCTCTGGTCTTGGCCATGGTGGAGAGGTAGCAGTCTGACTGTTTGAGGGTGTGGACAGGTGTCTTTTATACAGATAACCAGTTCAAACAGGTGCCATTAATACAGGTAACGAGTGGAGGATAGAAGAGCTTCTTAAAGAAGAAGTAACAGGTCTGTGAGAGCTAGAAATCTTGCTGCTTGGTAGGTGTCCAAATATTTATTTTCCACAAGAATATACAAGTAAATTGTTGAAAAATCATACAATGTGATTTCCTGGGTTTTTTTTTCCAGATTCTGTCTCTCACAGTTGAAGTGTACCTATGATGGAAATTACAGACCTCTCTCAGCTTTTTAAGTGGGTCAACTTGCACAATCAGTGGCTGTCCAAATACTTTTTTGCCCCACTGTGTGCGTGTGTGTGTGTGTGTATATATATATATATACACACACACACACACACACACACATACACACACACACACACACACACACACACACACACACAGTATGTATATATACACATACATACATACATACATACATACATACACACACACCATGTATGTTTCCCTTTTTTTAAACTCCAACTTGCCTCCAGGTAACTGGAATGAACTTACACCGTTGTGCAGGCACATGGGCTCTGGTAGGAACTTGTCCCTGCGATGTGTAATGTGTATGAAGTGATTGCTAATGCCAGCCATTTACTTCCGGGTTCAGACCCCAGTTGCACTTCTGAGCATGCGCAGTTATGCAAGTGGACAGTGTCGGCATACCTGTCAACATTTTAAAAGCTAAAAGCCGTCCCTCAGCGACCGCCCATCGTACTTCCGCAAAGGGAGCACAGCCTACAGGAAAGGGGGTATAGCGATCGCGAGTCACGCCCCAATTTACAGTCAATGAAGGGGGCATGACTAGTGCTCTGTAAGCTGCTGGCATGCCCCGAGTCCCTAGTCACCACTGCTCTGCTAAGCAGAGCAGTGAGTGACAAAAGTCTCCCAACTGTGCCCCCCCCCACAGCGGGACACTGCAGCCAGTGGGTGGAATAGTCCCAAAAAACGGGACTGTCTTGTAAAAATCAGGACAGTTGGGAGGTATGGTGTCAGGGAGGTTGTGAAAAGTAGTGCAGGATGTATGTCACGACTGTAGTTTTGTGAACCTGACGTGGATGTGAAGTCCGTGCGGGTAACTGGAGGACTGTGTGTATATTGGCTGGACTGTGGGAATCAGTGAGATGAAAAGCTCAAGGAAGACTATGGACGATGAAGTAGGTACAAAAAGTAAGATTTAATGAAGTAACAATCATTCACAGAGGCTTAGGTTACCCCAATGACTGAACTGAAGAATGGAAATTGTAAAACGATGCTGTAGCACTCTGTATGAAGAACAATGACTGTGGCTGTGACTTTAAGACGAGGCAGTGACGTTAAGATGAGGCTGAAGAATACTGTGACTGTGTCTTTAAGACAAGACTAAAAAATACTGCGGCTGTGTATTTAAGACAAAACTGAAGAATACTGTGACTGTGTCTTTAAAGTGAGACTGAAGAATACTGCGGCTGTGTGCCGGTTATAATTGGTAATGTAACTGTAATCCAGACTGGTTCTGGATATAACTGGTAACACAACTGTAATCTGGAGTGGGTAGCAAAGAGCAGAGGTTTACAGGAAACTAAGGTATGGCCTAATTCAGATCTGATCAAAGCAGCAAATTTGTTATCTGATGGGTAAAACCCACCCAAATCTAACTCTCTCTGCACATTGATAAGGCTATCTATTTATCTTATAACATTCACAATAAATGGGTAAGAAACACAGTACGCAATTGGCGTATGGGGTACCGTAAGGGTACGCACTTAGCGTAGCATACGCTCGGCCGTGATCGAGACGCACATACGACACGCTCGCTCACAGCTTAATGCGTGGTGTCGAGCACGCTATAGGCGGGCGACTACCGTAATGCTATGCTACCAGCGTAGCGGACGCTCGAGTCCACGAGGAGAACACGAGCGGCGCAGACGCTCGCGGGATGACAATCAGTAAACCTTGAATGTAACACACAGAAAGGATACTCTTATACTGTAAACCTTGTACTGAAATACTTTAGCGATATAACGCTGCTTAACCTTGTTAATGCTAAAGCTGCTTGAGCGTTTGAGACGCTCCTATTACCTTCTGCAATATAATGAACACACGATACCGTGCTAAGGTTCCAACACCTTTACTAACAATCTTTTAGTTATATCGAAAAGGGAAAACAGTTCACAAGTCATACACTACAAGCTAACATATAATTCTAACAGTATATCTAGACAGAAATATACAATAGCGTCACAAACTTATACTATAACAGAGAGAGAGAATATTGCCAATACAAACAGAGAACAAGTTGATTACAGAGAATTACTTACACACACTGGGAACGATCGCTGCGCAGCTTCTGGTACCAGCTCCAAGTTAGTCAAGATGAAAACCGTTTGTGGAGAGGGAGAGAGCTGCCCAAGCTGGCTGATCTTATATACACTGAGTACAGTACACTACAAAGGGACCTATAATCTCATTGTTCATTGGACACAGGAATGTCCCCTCGCATCATAACAAAAGGTCATAGGTTAGTTTGAACAGGTGGGCTGCGACTATATCAAACTGCTCAGGTGGGAGGGAATCTGGAGATTCCCGCCGCATGGGTAATGAATCGCAAATATAGTAAATGTCCAGAAAATACTAATGGCCATAACTATACGCAGGAGCGATTAATCTTTACCTAACCAGCACCGGATTGTTTCTAATAAAATGTTCTTTAGTTAGGTACCAGACACAGCCGTTCAAACCCTGTCTGACCCTTCGTACCATACAAAGAGGAATTCCTCTGTCCAGCGACCATTTACATTAAACAAACTTACAGTCATTATTAAGGGGAACATTATCTATAAAACATACTATTTGGTTTTATTATTTAACGATTGAGTCGCCCGCTAGACGCACACAAACTCTACCGTAAATGCACATACCACGCGCTCGAGCGCATGGCCGAGGCGCCATCACGCGGCTGCGAATATCCGCACGCACGGGAGAGAATGTGCACGTGCAGCAGGCACGCGCATGGGGTGGATATATGGCAACGTGTAGCATGATATTTTTCCGACTTTGACAGTCCACCCTTTGGCAGTCATCAATAACTGCCACTTCCTAAAACAGTTCAAAAAAGAAAAATATATGTCATAATGTAAATACCATCTTATGATTGGGTAAAGGGAGGAGAGGAGCAGGTGGGAAAAAGGTATGACCTAGTGAGATAGTGGAAGCATGTGTGTATGAATCCATGTTTGAGGGGTCATGTATCATCGTGCCGTACGTGTTTTAGATCAAGCTTCGAGGTATTGCGAAGTATACATTTGAATTCCTTCTTATCCCGTATCAAGGGTCTGTGGATGGGCCGTCAAACTTTACCGAGCTCTTTTCGGCTTTTGGTTGTAACAAAATGGGGGAGCACATTTTAGTTGATGATACATGACCGGGGGGATATGTGAGTGCTGATATCTGTGCCTATATTCCCTATTGACTATGTGTGTCATTACCTGAAGGTTGTAGAAATGAAGATAAGAAGCAATTATGGTAAATGCAGTCATAAACTATGTGAGTTTAATATACATTTGCTGATTGAGGTCTTGTCTTGTATCTTGTCTCGATGTACATGTTGACTGTAGTCTCCTGATGCTTTTGCTATAAATGACGGCAAAAGTTTTTCCATTGTCCAGAAAGTTAGTCACAAAAATATTTGGGCTATCGTAAAATTTAAAGTCACTAGGGAAAATGGGGCTTGTAGCATAGTTCATCAATGGTCTGTATAAAAGAGGTTGTCAAATTCTTCTTCCAAGCGGATGTCTTTGTACCTTGGAGGAAAACAAAGGAGAAACGGGTGAAAGAAACGGACCGTGGAATCACATTTTCATCACAACATTGTCTCTATTGTTGGGTCATACATCAAATTAGTTGTTGTTAGTACAGTGTCTTCGCTCCTTAGACTCATCACCCTGGTATTACTTTTACGCTTCACTAAAACCCGAACGCATCTAAATATCAGGCCAACCAATATGACGACTCCCAGAATACACAAAAGAAATTTCCCTACATCCATAATAATACCTTGGGCCCATTCTCCTAAGCCCGAGAACCAATTTAGTGGGTTCAACCATGACACCCAACTGGTCAGCTCATTACTCACAGCAGCGAGTGTGAGGTTGTGTTTCCTTCGAAACTCCCACTTTAATTGTAAAATGTCATCCATCTTTTGGTCTATGACCTCGGCTGGGTCCTCCGTGCTGTTTGTAATGTACGTGCAGCACTTTATTCCATATTGAGTTGCCAGGGTAACACAATACCCGCCTGTCACAGCTGTGAGGTAATTGAGAATCATCCTATGCTGAACCAGTTCTGTTTTGTAGGCTTGTAACTCTTTCCCAGTGTACCTGAATGTGTCGTCATACATTTCGGTGATATTGTCTAATAAATTTGCAAGCGCAGATATATATTTATAATTTATCACTCCTCTGGCGGTACGAGTGATATCTAACGCGAGTAGGAATTGAATCCCGGTGGATTCATGGATCAGGTCAGAGGCTGAATGCTCTGTCCTCTCTATCAGGTGCCGTTTAACGACGTGCTCGTAATGAGTGTGAGTATAAGGAGCTTGGGCACTGCGGTGAATATCTTTCATTTTGTTATGGGTTACAGTCATTACTTCAGGCAGTACTTTTCCAATATAGCACAATCCCTCTGAGTTTGGGGCATGCCACTTATACGCCTTCCTCCCGCATATGAAATATGCATCATCGGGGAGAACATATGGGATGGAGTATGACATTATCATGTTACAAATTTTCCATGTGAAATCTCCTAACCCTAATTCTCCCATCTGTTTAGTACACGTATCAGTTTGTACGATCTGTGCACAGTATCCTGGTGATACTTCTCCAACTCGCATGGTCCTACTTCCTAAGGTGTACCTATACCGGAAAAATTTCCTATGGTCGGCTATCTGGCCTATGTTCTGTGTCTATGGGCATTCTGTCGGGTCTGTATGAAAAGGTCATGGTTTGATTACTCCATGACACTTCCCAATTTCCCGGCTTTCGGGGATTGGAAATGTTAAAGCACACTAAGGACCTATCCACATAATATTGGTGGAGCTTCAAACTAGGAGGACTAGAGATATTAAACCTCTTGTCCACCGGCCTCCCACCACTTAGCTCAAGTACCTCTCCTACAGTTAAAGGGAATGGTACTAGTCCTGATTTGCTATGGCCTTGAGGTACTTGAGAGCATACCCAACAGTCTGTCTGATTTAACACTTTACCCACTAAGGAGTGATAGTCACTCAATGGATGCCGGTCCATGTGGACATTAAAACTGGACTGACATTTCTTTATGCACCCATCCTCAACTATATTGTCACAATGCCTACAGATGCAGTTCTCTTCAGCTAACAATCCTTCACAATTCCTTCTATTGTCAATGCTACCAGATCATTTTCTGATACTCGCCTTTACTCGGAGATTACGTTGCTCTTGGAAATTTTCGCCTGCATCCTGGTCATCAGAACCCATTCCCGATCCTTTCTCGACCTCCATGGTACTCTCACCGAAACAGACTGCTCTGGTCAACATCATGGTCAACAGGAAAATCCGGATCACAGTCTCTTGGGGCAAGTCCATCTTAGAGGAGTAAAAGGAGAAAAATAAGAAGGGGGAAAGGAAATAGGAGGGAGGTGGGAACTGGAGAAAATAACAAATGGGAAAAAGAAATCTGGCTCGACAAGCTTCCGGTCTTGTTATTCTCAGCGCTCAGGTGTCGTCTCAATCCTCCCTGAACAGACACTCTAGTGATACAACCTCTACCGTCTGTTCTTTATCACGGGACCTCTCTGGGTCAGTGACCTTTTTACAATGAGACTAATGGACCCAAGTCTCTCTCTCGGCAACCTTCAAAGCAGTTGTGCTGGTCAATAAGACTTGATATGGTCCTTCCCATCTGTCAATAAGGCAACCTGAGCGTAGAAAATTCCGTATCATTACATAATCCCCAGGTTCAATGTCATGACAATTACTATCTGGCAAATCAGGAATCATCAACTTTAGATTATCATTCTGATTCCTCAATTGCTTACTCATCTTAACCAAGTACTTTACGGTTACTTCATTGTTACATTTCAAATCATCCTGGGGGTTAATCATAACATGGGGTTGTCGACCAAACAGAATTTAAAAAGGAGACAGATTAAGAGGGGACCTGGGAGTGGTTCTGATGCTGTATAATACAATTGGCAAAGCTTCGGGCCATAACAGTCCTGTTTCAGTCATTACCTTGCTCAATTTATTTTTAATAGTGCTGTTAATTCTTTCCACCTTCGCACTCGCCTGGGGGCGATACGGAGTGTGCAGCTTACTATTAATTCCCATCAACTTACACATTGTTTGAAAGACTTCACCTGTGAAATGGGTACCCCTATCACTTTCAATTATTCTAGGGATACCGTACCTACACACAAATTCCTGCACAATTTTCTTTGCAGTAAACACAGCGGTATTTGTGGCCGCGGGAAATGCTTCAACCCAATTTGAGAATACATCAATACAGACCAAAACATACTTTAAATTTCTACAAGGTGGTAATTGTATGAAATCAATCTGTATTACCTGGAAAGGGCCATCTGTCGGAGGGATATGGGATGGCTCTGTCGGTATTGCCTTTCCGATATTCTTCCTCAAGCAGGTGAGACATGTCATTGCTCTTTTACCCGTATGGGAGGAAAATCCTGGGGCGCACCAATAAGCTCTTACTAGCTTACACATTCCTTCTTTGCCTAGATGAGTCAGCCCATGTGCTGCTTCCGCTAGACTTGGAAGGTATGCTCTGGGTGCCACTGGCTTACCATGTCCATCTGTCCAGAGTCCTGAGGACTCCTGGCCATATCCTTTTGACCTCCAGACTGCCTTTTCCTGTGGGGAACACAAATTTTGCATTTCACACAATTTCTGTGTGTTTACAGTATTAAATACCATCAGTCGTGTACTATCTGTTTGTATGGGGTTTCCGGCTGCTGATTTAGCAGCTTCGTCTGCTCGGCTGTTACCAAGTGATACCGGGTCTTGGCTATATGTGTGAGCTTTACACTTGATAACAGCCACTCTGTCGGGTTCCTGTATCGCTGTCAGAAGTCTTTTGATGTGGGCTGCATGCGCTACAGGTGTGCCAGCTGCCGTCATGAAATTTCTGAGGCGCCATAGGGCTCCGAAATCATGGACTACTCCGAAGGCGTACCTAGAATCTGTGTAAATGTTGGCTGATTTGCCCTTAGCCAATTCACATGCTCTGGTTAGGGCAACCAGTTCAGCAACTTGTGCTGAGTGTGGTGGGCCTAGCGGTTCTGCTTCTATGGTACCTTGGTCATCTACGACTGCGTATCCAGTACACAAGTCTCCCGAGTCCGTCTGTCTGTGACAACTACCGTCAGTGTAGAAGGTAAAATCTACATCTTCCAGTGGGTTGTCACTGATGTCAGGCCTTGCCGTGAAATTTTGGGTCAAATATTCCATACAATCATGCGTGTCATCCCCTGTATTAAATCCTCCTTCACCATTACTCTCATCCTCCACCCTTTGTGCCTGTCCAGGCACACCTGGGAGATACGTTGCAGGATTTAATGCGCTGCATCTCCTTATGGTGATGTTTACGGGGGCCACCAATGCCAATTCCCATCTTGTAAACCGCGCTGATGAGACGTGTCTGGTTTGGGCAGAATTCAGTAAGGCTGACACTGCATGTGGTGTATGAATTGTGAGGTTGTGTCCTAGCACTACATCTTCGCTTTTTGTGACTAGCAATGCTATTGCTGCAACGCTTCGCAAGCATGTGGGGAGGGATCGCGCTACCGTATCTAGCTGAGCGCTATAGTAGGCTACCGGTCTGCTGGCATCACCATGCTTCTGGGTTAAGACACCTGCTGCACACCCAGCACTCTCTGTTCCGTACAGCTCAAAGGGTTTCCCATAGTCAGGCATACCTAATGCTGGTGCCTGTGTTAGGCACTGTTTAAGTCTCTCAAATGCCATCTCAGATTCGTCTGTGTGCGAAATCCGATCAGGTTTGTTTGAGGAGACCATCTCCTGCAAAGGTAGGGCTAGTATGGAAAAACCTGGGATCCAGTTACGGCAATACCCACACATTCCTAAAAAGGTTCTAATCTGTTGCTGGGTTTGTGGCAGAGTCATGTCACGAATTGCTTGAATTCTATCAGCGGTAAGGTGTCTCAGTCCTTGTGTTAGACAGTGTCCCAAATACTTCACACGGGTCTGGCATAATTGTAACTTGTCCTTGGAAACCTTGTGTCCTGTGTCTGAAAGATGAAACAGGAGTTGTTTCGTATCTCTCAGGGACGCTTCCAGTGAATCTGAACACAGTAGTAAATCATCCACATACTGTATCAATATTGATCCACTCTCTGGTTGGAAAGACTGTAAACAATCATGCAGAGCTTGTGAGAAAATACTTGGACTGTCTATGAAATCTTGTGGTAATCGAGTCCAAGTGTACTGAACTCCTCTGTATGTGAATGCGAATAAGTATTGACTGTCAGGGTGCAGAGGTACCGAGAAAAAGACGGAGCAGAGGTCAATCACAGTGAAAAATTTGGCAGTGGGAGGGATTTGCATAAGGATAACAGCTGGATTTTGCACTACGGGGAATTGACTCTCAACTATTTTGTTGATCCCTCTTAGATCCTGCACTAATCTGTAACCCCTCCCCCCACTCTTTTTAACAGGGAAGATGGGACTATTGGCAGTGCTGGACGTTCTTACCAGAATGCCCTGTTGTAGCAAGCGCTCTATTACAGGGAAGACTCCTAACTCCACCTCTGGCTTCAGAGGATATTGTGGGATTTTTGGAGCTATCCTACCATCTTTTACTTGCACAACTACTGGGGCTACGTTTGCCATCAATCCAGTGTCTTGTCCATCCTTGGTCCAAAGTGACTCCGGTATCTGGGAAATCATTTCCTCTACCTTGGACGGACACCTATTTACAACAACAGTGTGTGACATTAATCTTGTTGGGGAGTCTAGCATATCCTGCGCTTCCTGAGCGTGGTTTTCGGGTATGTCCAAGAACACACCTTCAGGAGTACAGTATATGACGCATCCCATTTTTGCACAGTAAATCTCTCCCTAGGAGATTAGTCGGAGCCGATGCAGCCAGCAGAAAAGAATGCTTGGTATGCAAAGGCCCTATCGTAATCTCTGCAGGTTTGCTTAAAGGGTAGTGCTGTACTACTCCTGTTACTCCCATGGCTGGAATTGTTTTACCAGTGGTTCTCATGCCCACGGTCGAATTTATCACTGACTTGGCCGCCCCCGTATCTACAAGGAAATTTAGAGATTTACCAGCTACATCAATTGTGACCTCGGGTTCACTTCCAAGGCTCGCAATTAATTTCACTGGCTGCAGATTACAGGTGTGGCCTCGCCCCTATGGTGCGTGGTGGCCTCCCTGCATTGCGCTGGCAGATATTACCTGTGAAGGGGGTAAATGGGATCTATCAGTGACTTGCCAGTCTCTTTTTGGGGGATACCTTTTTGTTTCCCCTGCGTGTGGCTCATAACTCCGTCTCTGCGGTCCTTGATCCCAATTTCGTGTGTCATGTCGTTGTCTAGGGGGTTGATATGATTTTTGTGCATTCTTTGATCTACAGTCTCGTGCATAGTGTCCCTCTTTATGACAGAAATAACAAGTTACCACATTTGATTTACCCACAGGGGTCGGAGATTTATACAGAGGTGGCCTTGTGGTCAGGGCCTGTATACTTACGGCCATTAACTTATCACTTTGTGACTCCCTGTGTCTGGTGATGTTCCGATCATGATCAATAGCGGCCTCTCTCAAAGTAGCCACCGACAGACCTCGCCAACATGGTTGGGTGGTCTGTACCCTCGTCCTTAATACTTCCTTTAAACCATCCATTAACACAGATACTGCTACTTCTCTATGATTCACATTTGTCTTAATGTCTTCTATGCCTGTATACTTAGCCATATCCTGTAGTGCCCGATGAAAATAATCAGCAGCTGTTTCTCCCTCTTTCTGTTTGATGGAGAAAATTTTGTTCCATTTGACAACAGCTGGAAAATACTCTTTTAACTGTAAATTTATTCTCTTTACATTATCTTGGTTGTACACATCCGTAAGGGGTACATCTTCATCTAATTTACAGTCAGCTAAAAATCTCGCTGAGTCGACATTGGAGGGTAAACATGCCCTCAGCAATATCTGCCAGTCTTTGTTATTGGGCTCCACAGTATTTCCTAACTCTCTAATGTACTCCTGGCTTGCAACTAGATCTTTCCTAGGATCAGGGAATTCAGACACCATTGATCTTAATTCCATTCGGGAAAAGGGGCAGTGCATGGCGATGTGTCTGAGAGGAGTGACTCCTGAAGTGTCAGTTTTCCCATTTGGCACTGCAATTACCCTAACGGGATTAAGTTCAATAACATCATTCTGAGTAGATTCTACAGCATGTGGTGAAATGGTTTCAGCATATTGTATGGTGCCGTACTTACCAGTTGATACGACCTCACCTGTCCCACCACTAGGGGCCTTTGATACTGCTCTTACTGGTTGGGACGTGCCCACTGTTGTTTCTGCTATGGTGGCTGCTAGAGAGAGTGCCGATATTGTTGTTGGTTCATCCTCTTGGTCACAATCCTGGGGAAAGTTTAAAACAGGGTACAGCTTGCACGGGTTAATATTAGCATCAACAATCTTGGTTACATTATTCTTAACATTTATACAGTTACTAAGTGCATGTTTATCATTCACCAGTGTGCCATTCTCTGTAACCACCTTCTCTCCCGTTATGTATGGTGGAGGTGGCGCGGTGGCTATCAGTTTTCTGATAGGGTTAGATCCACCCGCTTGAGCCAATCCTCTTTGTATTTCACCTTCCTGTTGCCATAACTGTAAATAATCATAATGTTTGATCCGTCTCTTTGCAGATTTAATGAGACATATCCTTCTCCTTAGATTCTGTAACACCTCGGGACTAAAACTGCCTACCCGTGGGAACTTTTCCCCATCGTGCACAGTCATTCTTTCCCATTCATCGCACAAAACTTCTGTGTGTGAACCGTATTTCTCACACATTACATACCTTGCCGACCCGATTGGTCGGTTTACTAAGTCAACCCGAACCGAGGTTGATCGCCCCCTACCTGAACAACTGGCCCCCATCTTTGCAGGTGTTGCTTTCACTACCTCTGACCTTCAAATCAGGGTCTTCAGCGAACCCTTACAAAAACCAAGATGTCCGGGGTAGGCCGGCGGCGGAAGTTTACCGAGTACTCCACTCACTCGCCCACGTCGACCAATACGCCCACACACTGCCCTAGCGCTGGCGTACTCGACCTAGGGCCCCTGCGACCTGAACCTCTATTTACTGGAACATGTGGGTGTGATCCGAAGAGCACTTAACCCTTTCCAGTAACTATTGGTTGTTGGATAGTTCCCAAGTGACCAGCGAACTTCCCTTAAAATAAAAAAAATTACACAAATCACGTTAGAATGTACAAATAGCGTTTATGACCCCTCTAGCGTACGCAAATGGTACTGGGTCAAATTACTAATTAATGCACACAATTACGTGCGGTACAATCGTTCTGCACATAAGCAACTAATCTTATGTGCGGAGCGACCAGTGGAATCGAAAATTGTGGCTGCGAATTCCTTCAGCCTGAGCTTAATGGCCTATATGGGTACCGCACCAACCCTTTCTGGTGTTGTGCTCTTTTACTCTTTATCTATAGCGGACTTCTTAGTCTGCCGTACCTGGACCTCCTGGTCTGTCCTACAGTAGACCTCCTGGTCTGCTATACTCTAATGCTCTTTTTTTAAATGTTTAACAAGGGATGCCTCCCAAGCCACCGTGCAGTCACTTACACGTATGTACCTTCACGAGAACTCGATGATTTCCTGTGGTTCAACCCCAAAAATTAGAAACTTATATATATGTATACACACTCTTTCACCTCATATACTCTTTACTTTCGTTTCTGCGCAGAAATCCCTTTCATTCAGTATCGCAGGCTAATCCTGAGGAGTTACAACTAGAGAAGGATCTATTAGCTTAAAATTTTGGACACTGAGATCGATTTGCGCTATTATCGCGTTGCCTCCTTATCGCCTAACTAAAACAATACTATCGTGTGATTTGTATTATGTGGGCGTACCCAGACGCTCCGTTGCGTAATATACGCTCCGTGCGTCGGCCCTTGCGTCGCGTACACTAGTCCCGCCCTTTGTTAGAGACACGTGTACGCAAGCCAGGTATATCCACAGAAATACAATTAACACGTTTATATCAATGTAGATGATCTTTAACTGTAATCATCTACCGAACACCACACCAAACTTCCTTGTATCTTAGGCAAGTCGTGCGCGTGTATTACAAATTATTCCTTAACGTATTAATATTACTTTTAACTACCAATAGCAACACATCTTTCTCAGCACGTTATCATTTGTGAAATGGCAAACAGGAAAGTGATATGTGAAAATACACAAATGAAAAGAAATACACGTGTGTGCGTGCGTGCGTGTGCGTACGCAAAACAGAAATAAACAGTTTTAAAAGACAATAGCGTATTGTTCTTACCTCCGGTTCCGGATTCCACCAGCACTCCTTCAACGTAGCGAAACAGATGCTTATCTAGCCAGCACTACTGTATCCCGATACGAAGGGATACTGCCTTCCCGCCCTTGCTGACAGATAAAGTCTGTGTTCGCTAGTGCGGATATGTGGAGGACGGACGAGCCGCCAATTGATAAGGCTATCTATTTATCTTATAACATTCACAATAAATGGGTAAGAGACACAGTACGCAATTGGCGTATGGGGTACCGTAAGGGTACGCACTTAGCGTAGCATACGCTCGGCCGTGATCGAGACGCACATGCGACACGCTCGCTCACAGCTTAATGCGTGGTGTCGAGCACGCTATAGGTGGGTGACTACCGTAATGCTACGCTACCAGCGTAGCGGACGCTCGAGTCCACGAGGAGAACACGAGCGGCGCAGACGCTCGCGGGATGACAATCAGTAAACCTTGAATGTAACACACAGAAAGGATACTCTTATACTGTAAACCTTGTACTGAAATACTTTAGCGATATAACGCTGCTTAACCTTGTTAATGCTAAAGCTGCTTGAGCATTTGAGACGCTCCTATTACCTTCTGCAATATAATGAACACACAATACCTTGCTAAGGTTCCAACACCTTTACTAACAATCTTTTAGTTATATCGAAAAGGGAAAACAGTTCACAAGTCATACACTACAAGCTAACATATAATTCTAACAGTATATCTAGACAGAAATATACAATAGCGTCACAAACTTATACTATAACAGAGAGAGAGAATATGGCCAATACAAACAGAGAACAAGTTGATTACAGAGAATTACTTACACACACTGGGAACGATCGCTGCGCAGCTTCTGGTACCAGCTCCAAGTTAGTCAAGATGAAAACCGTTTGTGGAGAGTGAGAGAGCTGCCCAAGCTGGCTGATCTTATATACACTGAGTACAGTACACTACAAAGGGACCTATAATCTCATTGTTCATTAGACACAGGAATGTCCCCTCGCATCATAACAAAAGGTCATAGGTTAGTTTGAACAGGTGGGCTGCGACTATATCAAACTGCTCAGGTGGGAGGGAATCTGGAGATTCCCGCCGCATGAGTAATGAATCGCAAATATAGTAAATGTCCAGAAAATACTAATGGCCATAACTATACGCAGGAGCGATTAATCTTTACCTAACCAGCACCGGATTGTTTCTAATAAAATGTTCTTTAGTTAGGTACCAGACACAGCCGTTCAAACCCTGTCTGACCCTTCGTACCATACAAAGAGGAATTCCTCTGTCCAGCGACCATTTACATTAAACAAACTTACAGTCATTATTAAGGGGAACATTATCTATAAAACATACTATTTGGTTTTATTATTTAACGATTGAGTCGCCCGCTAGACGCACACAAACTCTACCGTAAATGCACATACCACGCGCTCGAGCGCATGGCCGAGGCGCCATCACGCGGCTGCGAATATCCGCACGCACGGGAGAGAATGTGCACGTGCAGCAGGCACGCGCATGGGGTGGATATATGGCAACGTGTAGCATGATATTTTTCCGACTTTGACAACATGTTATATCTGCCCCACCACTTGGTTTTCCCCATTAGCGAACAAATTTGATTAACCCGGGCTGAGCGCGGCGGAACAGAGTTCACCTGCCGCGCCCGGACGCCACTGCTTTATGTCGCCCGAGTATGTGGGGAACAGCTTTATGCCACCCGAGTATGTGGGGAACAGCTTGCAGCAAATGCGATCGCTCCCCCAGTGCAGAAGGCCGGCTCCACACCTCCTCTCTCCCCACCGAACAGCCGCAGCTGCGGTGAGGAGGACCCACAGAAAGGCTAAGTCCACTGGTGGCCTGTCCTACCTGGAAAGAAGAAAAAAAGACACTGAGGTCAGGAAGGGAGTGGTTTATATAGGGCCGGTGTCTTTTTTTCTTCTTTCCTGTCTCTACCTATAGGGGGAATAAACCCAGAGGTGGTACTGCCATGGGGGTAAAGGAAATACAGTCAGGCTCATGACAATGTAGCTTATAGGATACAATAGCTATCGCCAAGTAAATATGGTGCTAGCTACTGAGACCAAGCTCTGGAGTGAGTCTAATGTGGAAGTCAGTGTGAGAGGGAAGGGGTCACATGGAGGCTGCACCTCTCTTGATCTGCCCCTGCTTCACAATCTGCAGCTTGGCAAATCTGACCATAAATTTCTATGCTTTTGCAATCTCCAATATCCTTTACCTCCCAACATCTGGAACAAGGAAAGAGGGATTACCTTGCACGGTAAGGGGTGGGGCCATTGGAAAGGGGGCATGGCTTCACGAAAGTGATACAATAGCAAGCCACGCCCCATTTTCAGCACTGAGGGGGCATAGAAAGCACTCTGTGAGCTGCTGGCATGCCCCCAGTCCTTCTTTCTCCTGTAAATAGATGCTGTGCGCATGCTAAGCAGAACAGCAAGTGACAGGAGCCTCCCAACTGCCTGCCAACCACCACCACGGGACACTGCGGCCTGTGGGTGGCACAGCCCCAAAAAAGACTGTCTTGCGAAAATCGGGACAGTTGAGAGGTATGAATAACAACTTCCTTCACTTTGATAATATTCATGTAAGTGATAGCATCTAGTTCCTAATAAAGATTCTTTAATATGCTGCTCAAGCCTAGTCCTCAACTACCACCAACATTTCATATTTTGTGGATCTCTGTAATTATGCACAGGTGAGTTAACCTATTTTTCTTGGTCAGTAATTATCCCATCTGTTTCCACAGACAGACACTCTCAAAACATGACCTGATAGCGGTACTTGAATATTGTGGTTGAGAACCCCTAAATCATAGGTCTGCAAACTCGGTCCTCATTACCCCACACAGTGCATGTTTTGCAGGTAACCCAGAAAGTGCACAGGTGTATTAATTACTCACTGACACATTTTAAAAGGTCCTCAGGTGGAGTTAATTATTTCACTTGTGATTCTGTGAGGAAACCTGCAAAACATGCACTGTGTGGGGTAATGAGGACCGAGTTTGCAGACCTATGCCTTAAATAGACTTTATTTTAACCACTTAGTGAATTTTTTTTCTCCAAAAGCAGCTCAGAAGTTGTCAGTTTTTTTTATGATTGAATTATGTCAAGAACATATATTTAAAACTTAGCTAAAATTATTTATTAATGTAATCTTTGCAAAATATAGATTAAAAAAAAAAAATTGATGACCAAAATATGGGTACACCAATCATCGTACACACCGGAGGGTTAGGGAAGGGGAGGGGGGGCACTAATTTACTTTTCCTGGACGACTTCTCCACTTCGCAGCTGCTGGGTGGGTGGGGTCCTCCTGTGCTGACTGATCAGTAGTGATCGGCAACACTCAATGCCATAACTAGACATTTTAGCACTGTGTGCAAGAAACAGCATCACCATCCCCCCTGCGCGCTTGTAGGCACGCAACAAAAATATAGGGGCATGGCTTCATGGGGAAGGGGCATGGCCACAACATAATACTAATTCATATTACGCTGTAAAATAGTCTCCATTATTCAAGTTACACCGCACAGTAGCGCCACTAAAACACATTACACCATGTAGAGCCCCTGTCACACATTACTCCAGGTAGAGCTCCCTTTTACACATTACGCCAAGTAGAGCACATTATACACATTACGCCAGGTAGAGCCTCCCTAATACACTCATTTTTATATATATATATATATATATATATATACACACACACACACACACACACACACACACACATACATACATACAGTGCATCTGGAAAGTATTCACAGAGCTCTACCTTTTCCACATTTTGTTATATTACAGCCTTATTCTAGATAGGAATAAATTAATTTTTTTCCTCAAAATTCTACACACAATACCCCATAATGACAATGTGAAAAAAGTTTTGTGATTTATTAAAAATAAAAAAAAACTAAGAAATCACATGTACATAAGTATTCACAGCCTTTACCATGAAGCTCAGAATTGAGCTCAGGTACATCCTGTTTCCACTGATCATCCTTCAGATGTTCCAACAGCTTAATTAGAGTCCAACTGTGGTAAATTCAGTTGATTGGACATTATTTGGAAAGGCACACACCTGTCTATATAAGGTCCCACACTTGAAAGTGCATGTCTGGGCACAAACCAAGCATGAAGTCAAAGGAATTGTCTGTAGACCGCCGAGATCTGGGGAAGGGTACAGAAAAATATCTGCTACTTTGAAGGTCCCAATGAGCACAGTGGCCTCCATCATCTGTAAATGGAAGAAGTTCGGAATCACCAGGACTCATCCTAGAGCTGGCCGGGCGTCTAAACTGAGCAATCGGGGGAGAAGGGCCCTAGTCAGGGAGGTGACCAAGAACCCGATGGTCACTCTGTCAATGCTACATCATTTCTCTGTGGAGAGAGGAAAACCTTCCAGAAGGACAACCATCTCTGTAGCAATCCACCAATCAGGCCTGTATGGTAGAGTAGCCAGACGGAAGTCACTTCTTAGTAAAAAAAGCACATGGCAGCCCACCTCGAGTTTGCCAAAATGCACCTGAAGGACTCTCAGACCATGAGAAACTAAATTCTCTGGTCTGATGAGACAAAGATTGAACTCTTTGGCATAAATGCGAGGCGTCATGTTTGCAGAAAACCAGGCACTGCTCATCCCAGACCAATACCATCCCCACAGTGAAGCATGGTGGTGGCAGTATCATGCTGTGGGGATGTTTTTCAGCAGCAGAAACTGGGAGACTAGTCAGGATAGAGGGAAAGATGAATGCAGCAATGTACAGAGAGACATCCTGGATGAAAACCTGCTCTTGACCTCAGACTGGGGCGACAGTTCATCTTTCGCAGGACAACGACCCTAAGCACACAGCCAAGATATTAAAGGAGTTGTTTCCGGACAATTCTGTGAATGTCCTTGATTGGCCCAGCCAGAGCCCAGACTTGAATCCGATTGAACATCTTTGGAGAACATCTTGTGTACCGACGCTTCCCATCCAACCTGATGGAGTTTGAGAGGTGCTGCAAAGAGGAATGGGTGAAACTGCTCAAAGATAGATGTGCCAAGCCAGTGACATCATATTCAAAAATACTTCAGCCTGTCACATTGTCATTATGGGGTATTGTGTGTAGAATTTTGAGGGGCAAAATGAATTTATTCCAGTTTGGAATAAGGCTGTAACATAACAAAATGTGGAAAAAGTGAAGCGCTGTAAATACTTTCCGGATGCACAGTATCTACATACACATCCAGAACCTAAACCTAAATCTAAATACAGCCAGCCTTACCTTAGGAAAGCCAGAGTTTCTTCTCTGTCTCTCCTCCACGGTGCAAAACACCTCTGCTGGGTGCTGACTGGCTCCACAAGCTGTCCTCCTTGTTCCCTGCAGCCTGCGCACCCAGCCAATGACTGAGCTGGAGGCTGCTGCTCCACATATGGTGCCTACTTCTGACTGGATCACTACAGCGACAGCGATCTCAGTCTGAAGCCCTTTGCGGAGTGCGCGCACGCAGCCGGCGCAACTGCACGTGTGCACCCCGAAGCCCAGTAAGATGCTAAAAGCATCTCAGGGCTGCGGTCGCCTCTGCCTGACTGACAGGCAGAGACGGTTGCGGGGCGGAAGGGGGCGTGCCAACGGCATTAAAATTCTGTTGGCGGGGCGCGGTCCGGACAACGCAGGTGGGGCATATGTAACATGTGCAGAGAGAGTTAGATTTGGAAGGAGTGTGTTCAAACTGAAATCTACATTGCAGTGTAAAAATAAAGCAGCCACTATTTACCCTGCACAGAAACTATAACCCACCCAAATCTAACTTTCTCTGCACAAGTTATATCTGACCCCCGCCCCCCCCCTCCCCACCCCCCATAGTACACATGGTTTTGCCCATCTGCTAGCAAATTTGCTGAATTAGGTCCATGGTTTTGCCCATCAGAGGAAAATTTTGTTTTACAGTCAACCTTGAATTAGGCCCTTACTGTACTACCCAAATGAGCAGCAGGGTGGCATAAACCAAGGGTTAGGTGCCAATGTAGGAGTAGATGATGGTATAAGTAAGGGAAGGAAAAGCTCATAAGGGAAGAAGGCCCTGCAGCTCACAGTCATTGATCAGTGTATTTACTAGAGATGTGCACCGGACATTTTTCGGGTTTTGTGTTTTGGTTTTGGATTCGGTTCTGCGGCAGTGTTTTGGATTCGGACGCGTTTTGGCAAAACCTCCCTTAAGATTTTTTGTCGGATTCGGGTGTTTTTTTTTTTTTTTTTTAAACCCTCAAAAAAAGCTTAAATCATAGAATTTGGGGGTAATTTTGATCCTATAGTATTATTAACCTCAATAAGCACATTTTCCACTCATTTCAGTCTATTCTGAACACCTCACACCTCACAATATTATTTTTAGTCCTAAAATTTGCACCGAGGTCGCTGGATGACTAAGCAAAGCGAGCCACGTGTGCGGCACAAACACCTGGCCCATCTAGGAGTGGCACTGCAGTGTCAGACAGGATGGCACTTAAAAAATAGTCCCCAAACAGCACATGATGCAAAGATAAATTTAAAAAAAAAAAAAAAGTTCC
The DNA here is from genome assembly GCF_028390025.1 of Pseudophryne corroboree. NCBI lineage: Eukaryota > Metazoa > Chordata > Amphibia > Anura > Myobatrachidae > Pseudophryne > Pseudophryne corroboree. The sequence goes on along the minus strand of NC_086445.1, from coordinate 594,554,773 downwards.
AAGATGGAATTGTCCCTGGGCCCTCCCACCCACCTTATGTTGTATAAACAGGACACTGTTAAACACTTTAACAAACCCACCATTATAACGACAGGGTCTGCCACACGACTGTGACTGAAATAACTGGTTGGTTTGGGCCCCCACCAAAAAAGCAATCAATCTCTCCTTGCACAAACTGGCTCTACAGAGGCAAGATGTCCACCTCCTCATCATCCGATTCCTCACCCCTTTCACTGTGTACATCCCCTTCCTTACAGAGTATTAATTCGTCCCCACTGGAATCCACCATCTCAGATCCCTGTGTACTTTGTGGAGGCAATTGCTGCTGGTGAATGTCTCCACGGAGGAATTGATTATAATTAATTTTGATGAACATCATCTTCTCCACATTTTCTGGAAGTAACCTCCTACGCGATCGCTGACAAGGTTACCGGCTGCACTAAACACTCTTTCGGAGTACACACTGGAGGGGGGGCAACTTAGGTAAAATAAAGCCAGTTTGTGCAAGGGCCTCCAAATTGCCTCTTTTTCCTGCCAGTATACATACGGACTGTCTGACATGCCTACTTGGATGCTGTCACTCATATAATCCTCCACCATTCTTTCAATGGTGACAGAATCATATGCAGTGACAGTAGACGACATGTCAGTAATCGTTGGCAAGTCCTTCAGTCCGGACCAGATGTCAGCTATCGCTCCTGACTGCCCTGCATCACCGCCAGCGGGTGGTTTTGGAAATGTTATCCTATCCTGGCAGCTCCAGTGGCGTGATAAAATGAAGGAGGAGCTGTTGGCGGATCAAGTTCCGCTTGACTTGACAATTGTCTCACCAGCAGGTCTTTGAACATCTGCAGACTTGTGTCTGCCGGAAAGAGAGATACAACGTAGGCTTTAAACCTAGGATCGAGCACGGTGGCCAAAATGTAGTGCTCTGATTTCAACAGATTGACCACCCGTGAATCCTGGTTAAGCGAATTAAGGGCTCCATCCACAAGTCCCACATGCCTAGCGGAATCGCTCCATTTTAGCTCCTCCTTCAATCTCTCCAGCTGCTTCTGCAAAAGCCTGATGAGGGGAATGACCTGACTCAGGCTGGCAGTGTCTGAACTGACTTCACGTGTGGCAAGTTCAAAGGGTTGCAGAACCTTGCACAACGTTGAAATCATTCTCCACTGCGCTTGAGTCAGGTGCATTCCCCTTCCTTTGCCTATATCGTAGGCAAATGTATAGGCTTGAATGGCCTTTTGCTGCTCCTCCATCCTCTGAAGCATATAGAGGGTTGAATTCCACCTCGTTACCACCTCTTGCTTCAGATGATGGCAGGGCATGTTCACATGGGATGTGCTGGAATTTGCCCACATGTAATGCACGCACAATATTGGTGGCGTTGTCCGATGTCACAAATCCCCAGGAGAGTCCAATTGGGGTAAGCCAATCTGCGATGATGTTCCTCAGTTTCCGTAAGAGGTTGTCAGCTGTGTGCCTCTTATGGAAAGCGGTGATACAAAGCGTAGCCTGCCTAGGAATGAGTTGGCGTTTGCGAGATGCTGCTACTGGTGCCACTGATGCTGTTGTTGTTGCTGCGGGAGGCAATACATCTACCCAGTGGGCTGTCACAGTCATATAGTCCTGAGTCTGCCCTGCTCCACTTGTCCACATGTCCGTGGTTAAGTGGACATTGGGTACAACTGCATTTTTTAGGACACTGGTGAGTCTTTTTCTGACGTCTGTGTACATTCTCAGTATCGCCTGCCTAGAGAAGTGGAACCTAGATGGTATTTGGTACCGGGGACACACTACCTCAAGCAAATTGTCTAAGTTCCTGTGAACTAACGGCGGATACCGGACGCACGTCTAACACCAACATAGTTGTCATGGCCTGAGTTATCTGCTTTGCAACAGGATGATTGCTGTGATAGTTCATCTTCCTCGCAAAGGACTGTTGGACAGTCAATTGCTTACTGGAAGTAGTACAAGTGGTCTTCCGACTTCCCCTCTGGGATGACGATCGACTCCCAGCAGCAACAACAGCAGCGCCAGCAGCAGTAGGCGTTACACTCAAGGATCCATCGGAGGAATCCCAGTTAGGAGAGGACTCGTCAGACTTGCCAGTGACATGGCCTGCAGGACTATTGGCGTTCCTGACTAAGGAGGAAATTGACACTGAGGGAGTTGGTGGTGTGGTTTGCACTGGGAGCTTGGGTACAAGAGGAAGAAGGGATTTAGTTGTCAGTGGACTGCTTCCGCTGTCACCCAAAGTTTTTGAACTTGTCAATGACATCTGATGAATGCGCTCCAGGTGACGTATAAGGGAGGATGTTCCTAGGTGGTTAACATCCTTACCCCTACTTATTACAGCTTGACAAAGGTAACACACGGCTTGACACCTGTTGTCCGCATTTCTGTTGAAATAATTCCACACCGAAGAGGTGATTTTTTTTGTATTTTGACCAGGCATGTCAATGGCCTTATTCACCCCACGGACAACAGGTGTCTCCCCGGGTGCCTGACTTAAACAAACCACCTCTCCAACAGAATCCTCCTTGGCAATTTTCTCCTCAGTGCCAGCAACACCCATATCCTCATCCTGGTGTACTTCAACAGTGACATCTTCAATTTGAATATCAGGAACTGGACTGTGGGTGCTCCTTCCAGTACTTGCAGGGGGCGTGCAAATGGTGGAAGGCGCCACCTCTTCCCGTCCAGTGTTGGGAAGGTCATGCATCGCAACCGACACAATTGGACTCTCCTTGGGGAGTTGTGATTTAGAAGAATGCACAGTTCTTTGCTGTGCTTTTGCCAGCTTAACTCTTTTAATTTTTCTAACGGGAGGATGAGTGCTTCTATCCTCATGTGAAGCTGAACCACTAGCCATGAACATAGGCCAGGGCCTCAGCCATTCCTTGCCACTCCGTGTCGTAAATGGCATATTGGCAAGTTTACGCTTCTCTACAGACGCTTTTAATTTAGATTTTTGGGTCATTTTACTGAACTTTTGTTTTTTGGATTTTACATGCTCTCTACTATGACATTGGGCATCAGCCTTGGCAGACGACGTTGATGGCATTTCATCGTCTCTGCCAGGACTAGTGGCAGCAGCTTCAACACTAGGTGGAAGTGGATCTTGATCTTTCCCTATTTTACCCTCCACATTTTTGTTCTCCATTTTTTAATGTGTGGAATTATATGCCAGTAATATATCTGGAATTAGACAGTAGTAATGTCTGGAATTAGATACCACTAGATAAATACCAGATACCACTGTGACTGGAATGATGATGACCTATGCACAGTGACAGGACACTACCACAGCACCCTACAGCAGCAAGATGCAGCACAAGACACTGGACTTTTAGTCACCACAATGCAGCACTGATACTGAGCATAGATATTGAGCACTGTTCAGGATAATAGAACTGACACTGGGCAGCAAAATACAGCAATGGACTACTGTACTGTACTACTATATACTGGTCACCACAATGCAGCAATGATAATAATGAGCACAGATACTGAGCACTATTCAGGATAATAGAACTGACACGGGGCAGCAAAATACAGCACTGGACTACTGTACTGTACTACTATATACTAGTCAGTGGTCACCACAATGAAGCAATGATAATAATGAGCACAGATACTGAGCACTGTTCTGGATAATAGAACTGACACAGAGCAGCAAAATACAGCAATGGACTACTTTACTGTACTACTATATATATACTGGTCACCACAATGCAGCAATAATAATAATGAGCACAGATACTGAGCACTGTTCAGGATAATAGAACTGACATGGAGCAGCAAAATACAGCAATGGTCTACTGTACTGTACTACTATATACTGGTCAGTGGTCACCACAATGCAGCAATGATAATAAATGAGCACAGATACTGAGCCCTATTCAGGATAATAGAACTGACACGGGGCAGCAAAGTACAGCACTTGACTACTGTACTGTACTACTATATACTGGTCAGTGGTCATCACAATGCAGCAATGATAATAATGAGCACAGATATTGAGCACTGTTCTGGATAATAGAACTGACACGGAGCAAAAAAATACAGCAATGGACTACTGTACTGTACTACTATATATATACTGGTCACCACAATGCAGCACTGATACTGAGCACAGATATTGAGCTGAGATTTAGCTGATATTGAGCTATTCAGGCAGAGAACGTAGCCACGTCCTCTCGCTATCTCGACAATGCACAAGTGAAAATGGCGGCGACGCGCGGCTCTTGATATGGAATCCGAATCTCGCGAGAATCCGACAGCGAGATGATGGCGTTTTCCCCCGTTCGGGTTTTGCGTGTTAGGCGGGAAGAACTGAGGCTGCCTCGGACCCGTGTAAACCACGTGAAGTTCGGGGGGGTTCGGATCTCGACGAACCGAACCCGCTCATCTCTAGTATTTACATACCTGTAAATGCACTATGGTTCAGAAGTTGTTCAGCTACGAAGAAATTATTTCTGAATGAATATAGTTAAAATTCATTAAGAAAAATGTGTATATATAAATACTGACTACATATAAAAATTAGACAATACATAATACAAATTTCTTAGTATTAAATTTTAGGATTAGATGTACAAATGGGATCTCTGTAACAAATGTATATTGAGTATCGTTTATACAATATTAGGGGTTTAATATTTAATGTCTGCAATGTAAATTAAATAACTAAAAGTTATATGTAGCATTTTGCATTAGCTCTGTTGTAACACAGCATTGAAGTGCTTAAATTAGAGATGTACACCGGAAATTTTTCGGGTTTTTGTTTTTGTTTTGGATTCAGTTCCGCGGCCGTGTTTTGGATTCGGATGCATTTTGGCAAAACCTCCCTGAAAATTTTTTGTCGGATTCGGGTGTTTTCTTTCAATAACCCCTCAAAAACAGCTAAAATCATCGAATTTGGGGGTAATTTTGATCCTATAGTTTTATTAACCTCAATAACCATAATTTCCACTCATTTCCAGTCTATTCTGAACACCTCACAATATTATTTTTAGTCCTAAAATTTGCACCGAGGTCGCTGGATGACTATGCTAAGCGACCCAAGTGGACGGCACAAACACCTGGCCCATCTAGGAGTGGCACTGCAGTGTCAGACAGGATGGCACTTAAAAAAATTGGCCCCAAACATCAAATGATGCAAAGATAAATTAAAAAAAGAGAGGGGGCACTCCCACCCACCCTTATGTTGTATAAACAGGACATGCACACTTTAAAAACCCATCATTTCAGCCACAGGGTCTGCCACACGACTGTGGCTGAAATTACTGGTTGGTTTGGGCCCCCACCAAAAAAAGAAGCAATCAATCTCTCCTTGCTCAAACTGGCTCTACAGAGGCAAGATGTCCACCTCCTCCTCATCGTCCGATTCCTCACCCCTTTCACTGTGTACATCACCCTCCTTACAGAGTATTAATTCGTCCCCACTGGAATCCACCATCACAGGTCCCTGTACAGCAGCTAAACATGTGTTTGCAAACATTTGTGACTAATTCTTTGAATTTTATTACCAGATAGGTTCAGGAATGGTTACAGGTAATTTTCAGTTTGCGGAAGGGAATTTAGGGGTAGGGATTTGCACCCCCCTTCCTCTTTGTCTGTTGTTTGTCTGTGACTCCTCCCCCTTCCAGCACCTGATATATAATTACCTCCAGGTATGATTCAGCAGCTTCCAAATTGTTTGTTTGAAGATGTCCACCTCATCATCATCCTCCGATTCCTCACCCCTTTCACTGTGTACATCCTCCTCCTCACTGAGAATTAATTCGTCCCCACTGGAATCCACCATCTCAAGTCCCTGTGTACTTTCTGGAGGCAATTGCTGGTAAATGTCTCCACGGAGGAATTGATTGTAATTCATTCTGATGAACATCATCTTTTCCACATTTTGTGGAAGTAACCTTGTACGCCGATCGCTGACAAGGTGACCGGCTGCACTAAACACTCTTTCGGAGTACACACTGGAGGGGGGGGCAACTTAGGTAAAATAAAGCCAGTTTGTGCAAGGGCCTCCAAATTGCCTCTTTTTCCTGCCATTATACATACGGATTGTCTGACGTGCCTACTTGGATGCGGTCACTCATATAATCCTCCACCATTCTTTCAATGGTCACAGAATCATATGCAGTGACAGTAGATGACATGTCAGTAATCGTTGGCAGGTCCTTCAGTCCGCACCAGATGTCAGCACTCGCTCCAGACTGCCCTGCATCACCGCCAGCGGGTGGGCTCGGAATTCTTAGCCTTTTCCTCGCAGCCCCAGTTGCGGGAGAATGTGAAGGAGGAGCTGTTGACGGGTCACGTTCCGCTTGAGTTGACAAATGTCTCACCAGCAGGTCTTTGAACATCTGCAGACTTGTGTCTGCCGGAAAGAGAGATACAACGTAGGCTTTAAACCTAGGATCGAGCATGGTGGCCAAAATGTAGTGCTCTGATTTCAACAGATTGACCACCCGTGAATCCTGGTTAAGCGAATTAAGGGCTCCATCCACAAGTCCCACATGCCTAGCGGAATCGCTCCATTTTAGCTCCTCCTTCAATCTCTGCAGCTGCTTCTGCAAAAGCCTGATGAGGGGAATGACCTGACTCAGGCTGGCAGTGTCTGAACTGACTTCACGTGTGGCAAGTTCAAAGGGTTGCAGAACCTTGCACAACGTTGAAATCATTCTCCACTGCGCTTGAGTCAGGTGCATTCCCCCTCCTTTGCCTATATCGTAGGTAGCTGTATAGGCTTGAATGGCCTTTTGCTGCTCCTCCATCCTCTGAAGCATATAGAGGGTTGAATTCCACCTCGTTACCACCTCTTGCTTCAGATGATGGCGGGGCAGGTTCAGGAGTGTTTGCTGGTGCTCCAGTCTTCGGCACGCGGTGGCTGAATGCCGAAAGTGGCCCGCAATTCTTCGGGACACCGGCAGCATCTCTTGCACGTCCCTGTCGTTTTTAAAAAAAAATCTGCACCACCTAATTCAATGTATGTGCAAAACATGGGACGTGCTGGAATTTGCCCACATTTAATGCACGCACAATATTGGTGGCATTATCTGATGTCACAAATCCCCAGGAGAGTCCAATTGGGGTAAGCCATTCTGCGATCATGTTCCTCAGTTCCGTAAGAGGTTGTCAGCTGTGTGCCTCTTATGGAAAGCGGTGATACAAAGCGTAGCCTGCCTAGGAACGAGTTGGCGTTTGCGAGATTCTGCTACTGTTGTCGCGGCTGCAGTTCTTGCTGCGGGAGGCAATACATCTACCCAGTGGGCTGTCACAGTCATATAGTCCTGAGTCTGCCCTGCTCCACTTGTCCACATGTCCGTGATTAAGTGGACATTGGGTACAACTGCATTTTTTAGGACACTGGTGAGTCTTTTTCTGACGTCTGTGTACATTCTCGGTATCGCCTGCCTAGAGAAGTGGAACCTAGATGGTATTTGGTACCGGGGACACACTACCTCAAGAAATTCTCTAATTCCCAGTGAACTAACGGCGGATACCGGACGCACGTCTAACACCAACACAGCTGCCAAGGCCTGAGTTATCCGCTTTGCAACAGGATGACTGCTGTGATATTTCATCTTCCTCGCAAAGGACTGTTGGACAGTCAATTACTTACTGGAAGTAGTACAAGTGGTCTTCCGACTTCCCCTCTGGGATGACGATCGACTCCCAGCAGCAACAACAGCAGCGCCAGCAGCAGTAGGCGTTGCACTCAAGGATGCATCGGAGGAATCCCAGTCAGGAGAGGACTCGTCGGACTTGCCAGTGACATGGCCTGCAGGACTATTGGCGTTCCTGTCTAAGGAGGAAATTGACACTGAGGGAGTTGGTGGTGTGGTTTGCAGGAGCTTGGGTACAAGAGGAAGGGATTTAGTTGTCAGTGGACTGCTTCCGCTGTCACCCAAAGTTTTTGAACTTGTCAATGACTTCTGATTAATGTGCTCCATGTGACGTATAAGGGAGGATGTTCCTAGGTGGTTAACGTCCTTACCCCTACTTATTACAGCTTGACAAAGGCAACACACGGCTTGACACCTGTTGTCCGCATTTCTGTTAAAATAATTCCACACCGAAGAGGTGATTTTTTTTTGTAATTTGACCAAGTATGTCAATGGCCATATTCATCCCACGGACAACAGGTGTCTCCCCGGGTGCCTGACTTAAAGAAACCACCTCACCATCAGAATCCTCTTTGTCAATTTCCTCCTCAGCGCCAGCAACAACCATATCCTCATCCTGGTGTACTTCAACAGTGACATCTTCAATTTGACTATCATGAACTGGACTGTGGGTGCTCCTTCCAGCACTTGCAGGGGGGCGCGCAAATGGTGAAAGGCCCAGTCCAGTGTTGGGAAGGTCAGGCATCGCAACCGACAAAATTGGACTCTGCTTGGGGATTTGTGATTTAGAAGAACGCACAGTTCTTTGCTGTGCTTTTGCCAGCTTGAGTCTTTTCATTTTTCTAGCGGGAGGATGAGTGCTTCCATCCTCATGTGAAGCTGAACCACTAGCCATGAACATAGGCCAGGGCCTCAGCCGTTCCTTGCCACTCCGTGTCGTAAATGGCATATTGGCAAGTTTACGCTTCTCCTCAGACGCTTTTAATTTTGATTTTTGGGTAATTTTACTGAACTTTAGTTTTTTGGATTTTACATGCTCTCTACTGTGACATTGGGCATCGGCCTTGGCAGACGACGTTGATGGCATTTCATCGTCTCGGCCATGACTAGTGGCAGCGGATCTTGATCTTTCCCTATTTTACCCTCCACATTTTTGTTATCCATTTTTTATTGTGTGGAATTATATGCCAGTAATATATCAATAGCAATGGCCTACTGTACTGTACTATATGTATACTGCTGGTCACCAAAATGCTGCACTGTCCTACTATATACTGCTCACAATAATGCAGCACAGATATGGATAGTATACTTGACACAGAGCTGCAAGATACAGCAATGGCCTACTGTACTGTACTATATGTATACTGCTGGTCACCAAAATGCTGCACTGTCCTACTATATACTGCTCACAATAATGCAGCACAGATATGGATAGTATACTTGACACAGGCGTGCCCGGACCATGTGGGGGGCGGCCCGCGGCAGCTGCGGTGACCCTCACAGCGACGAGTAGCTCCCTGCAGCGTGCAGGAGCTGTGCTGGTAGGGAGCTATTCTTCAAGTACAAAAGCATTGCCGCTGTGCAATGCTTTTGTACTTGTGCGGGGGAGGGGTTGGGCCTGACATGCGGGGCGGACTAGCCCTGTGCTGGGTGTCCCCCTGCATGTCTGTGTGACTGATCATAGATGTGCTAAATTTAGCACATCTACGATCAGGTCTGAATTAGGCCCATTGAGTTAATGAGTGGGATACAATTTTGACAGAACTATAACATAGTTTTGAAATTAACCAGGAAACCCCTTTCACATATGTTTATACTATTCACATACACAGAAACACCATAAACATACCCTCCAACAATTTCCACATAAACATCGGTACAAATTTGAAAAGGGGGCGTGGCCACAGGTAAAGTGGCGTGGCCACGCCTATTTTCCTATACTTTCAATGGAAGTTTGGAGAGCCAAAAATCGGTACAGACCATAAAAAAAAAAAATAAGATTTTACTTACCGATAAATCTATTTCTCGTAGTCCGTAGTGGATGCTGGGGACTCCGTCAGGACCATGGGGATTAGCGGCTCCGCAGGAGACAGGGCACAAAAATAAAGCTTTAGGATCAGGTGGTGTGCACTGGCTCCTCCCCCTATGACCCTCCTCCAAGCCTCAGTTAGGATACTGTGCCCGGACGAGCGTACACAATAAGGAAGGATTTTGAATCCCGGGTAAGACTCATACCAGCCACACCAATCACACCGTACAACTTGTGATCTGAACCCAGTTAACAGTATGACAACGTAGGAGCCTCTGAACAGACGGCTCACAACAATAACAACCCGATTTTTTTGTAACAATAACTATGTACAAGTATTGCAGACAATCCGCACTTGGGATGGGCGCCCAGCATCCACTACGGACTACGAGAAATAGATTTATCGGTAAGTAAAATCTTATTTTCTCTAACGTCCTAGTGGATGCTGGGGACTCCGTCAGGACCATGGGGATTATACCAAAGCTCCCAAACGGGCGGGAGAGTGCGGATGACTCTGCAGCACCGAATGAGAGAACTCCAGGTCCTCTTTAGCCAGGGTATCAAATTTGTAGAATTTTACAAACGTGTTCTCCCCCCGACCACGTAGTTGCTCGGCAGAGTTGTAATGCCGAGACCCCTCGGGCAGCCGCCCAGGATGAGCCCACCTTCCTTGTGGAATGGGCATTTACATATTTTGGCTGTGGCAGGCCTGCCACATAATGTGCAAGCTGAATTGTACTACACATCCAACTAGCAATCGTCTGCTTAGAAGCAAGAGCACCCAGTTTGTTGGGTGCATACAGGATAACAGCAAGTCAGTTTTCCTGACTCCAGCCGTCCTGGAAACCGATATTTTCAGGGCCCTGACAACATCTAGCAACTTGGAGTCCTCCAAGTCCCTAGTAGCCGCAGGTACCACAATAAGCTGGTTCAGGTGAAACGCTGACACCACCTTAGGGAGAAACTGGGGACGAGTCCGCAGCTCTGCCCTGTCCGAATGGACAATCAGATATGGGCTTTTGTGAGACAAAGCCGCCAATTCTGACACTCGCCTGGCCGAGGCCAGGGCCAACATCATGGTCACTTTCCATGTGAGATATTTCAAATCCACAGATTTCAGCGGTTTAAACCAATGTGATTTGAGGAATCCCAGCACTACGTTGAGATCCCACAGTGCCACTGGAGGCACAAAAGGGGGTTGTATATGCAGTACTCCCTTGACAAACTTCTGGACTTCAGGAACTGAAGCCAATTCTTTCTGGAAGAAAATCGACAGGGCCGAAATTTGAACCTTAATGGACCCCAATCTGAGGCCCATAGACACTCCTGTTTGCAGGAAATGCAGGAATCGACCGAGTTGAAATTTCTTTGTGGAGCCTTCCTGGCCTCACACCACGCAACATATTTTCGCCACATGTGGTGATAATGTTGTGCGGTCACGTCCTTCCTGGCTTTGACCATGGTAGGAAAGACCTCTTCCGGAACGCCTTTTTCCCTTAGGATCCGGCGTTCAACCGCCATGCCGTCAAACGCAGCCGCGGTAAGTCTTGGAACAGACATGGTACGTGCTGAAGCAAGTCCCTTCTTAGCGGCAGAGGTCATGAGTCCTCTGTGAGTATCTCTTGAAGTTCCGGGTACCAAGTCCTTCTTGGCCAATCCGGAGCCACGAGTATAGTTCTTACTCCTCTACGTCTTATAATTCTCAATACCTTGGGTATGAGAAGCAGAGGAGGAAACACATACACCGACTGGTACGCCCACGGTGTTACCAGAACGTCCACAGCTATTGCCTGAAAGTCTCTTGACCTGGCGCAATACCTGTCCAGTTTTTTGTTCAGGCTGGACGCCATCATGTACACCTTTGGTCTTTCCCAACGGTTCACAATCATGTGGAAAAACTTCCCGATGAAGTCCCCACTCTCCCGGGTGGAGGTCGTGCCTGCTGAGGAAGTCTGCTTCCCAGTTGTCCACTCCCGGAATGAAACTGCTGACAGTGCTATCACATGATTTTCCGCCCAGCGAAAAATCCTTGCAGTTTTTGCCATTGCCCTCCTGCTTCTTGTGCCGCCCTGTCTGTTTACGTGGGCGACTGCCGTGATGTTGTCCCACTGGATCAATACCGGCTGACCTTGAAGCAGAGGTCTTGCTAAGCTTAGAGCATCATAAATTGCCCTTAGCTCCAGTATATTTATGTGGAGAAAAGTCTCCAGACTTGATCACACTCCCTGGAAATTTTTTCCCTGTGTGACTGCTCCCCAGCCTCTCAGGCTGGCCTCCGTGGTCACCAGCATCCAATCCTGAATGCCGAATCTGCGGCCCTCTAGAAGATGAGCACTCTGTAACCACCACAGGAGAGACACCCTTGTCCTTGGAGATAGGGTTATCCGCCGATGCATCTGAAGATGCGATCCGGACCATTTGTCCAGCAGATACCACTGAAAAGTTCTTGCGTGGAATCTGCCGAATGGAATCGCTTCGTAATAAGCCACCATTTTTCCCAGGACTCTTGTGCAATGATGCACTGACACTTTTCCTGGTTTTAGGAGGTTCCTGACTAGCTCGGATAACTCCCTGGCTTTCTCCTCCGGGAGAAACACCTTTTTCTGGACTGTGTCCAGAATCATCCCTAGGAACAGCAGACGTGTCGTCGGAAACAACTGCGGTTTTGGAATATTTAGAATCCACCCGTGCTGTCGTAGAACTACTTGAGATAGTGCTACTCCGACCTCCAACTGTTCTCTGGACCTTGCTCTTATCAGGAGGTCGTCCATTTTCTTCGAAGAAGAATCATCATTTCGGGCATTACCTTGGTAAAGACCCGGAGTGCCGTGGACAATCCAAACGGCAGCGTCTGAAACTGATAGTGACAGTTCTGTACCACGAACCTGAGATACCCTTGGTGAGAAGGGCAAATTGGGACATGGAGGTAAGCATCCCTGATGTCCCGGGACACCATATAGTCCCCTTCTTCCTGGTTCGCTATCACTGCTCTGAGTGACTCCATCTTGATTTGAACCTTTGTAAGTGTTCAAATATTTCAGATTTAGAATAGGTCTCACCGAGCCTTCTGGTTTCAGTACCACAATATAGTGTGGAATAATACCCCTTTCCTTGTTGTAGGAGGGGTACTTTGATTATCACCTGCTGGGAATACAGCTTGTGAATTGTTTCCAATACTGGCTCCCTGTCGGAGGGAGACGTTGGTAAAGCAGACTTCAGGAACCTGCGAGGGGAAACGTCTCGACTTTCCAATCTGTACCCCTGGGATACTACTTGTAGGATCCAGGGGTCCTGTACGGCTCCAGCGTCATGCTGAGAACTTGGCAGAAGCGGTGGAAGGCTTCTGTTCCTGGGAATGGGCTGCCTGCTGCAGTCTTCTTCCCTTTCCTCTATCCCTGGGCAGATATGCTTATGGGGACGAAAGGACTGAGGCTGAAAAGACGGTGTCTTTTTCTGCATAGATGTGACTTAGGGTAAAAACGGTGGATTTCCCAGCAGTTGCCGTGGCCACCAGGTCCGATGGACCGACCCCAAATAACTCCTCCCCTTTATACGGCAATACATCTTTGTGCCGTTTGGAATCTGCATCACCTGACCACTGTCGTGTCCATAAACATCTTTTGGCAGATATGGACATCGCACTTACTCTTGATGCCAGAGTGCAAATATCCCTCTGTGCATCTCGCATATATAGAAATGCATTCTTTAAATGCTCTATAGTAAATAAAATACTGTCCCTGTCAAGGGTATCAATATTTTCAGTCAGGGAATCCGACCAAGCCACCCCCGCGCTGCACATCCAGGCTGAGGCGATCGCTGGTCGCAGTATAACACCAGTATGTGTGTATATACTTTTTAGGATATTTTCCAGCCTCCTATCAGCTGGCTCCTTGAGGGCGGCCGTATCTGGCGACGGTACCGCCACTTGTTTTGATAAGCGTGTGAGCGCCTTATCCACCCTAAGGGGTGTTTCCCAACGCGCCCTAACTTCTGGCGGGAAAGGGTATACCGCCAATAATTTTCTATCGGGGGAACCCCGCGCCTCATCACACACTTCATTTAATTTATCTGATTCAGGAAAAACTATAGGTAGTTTTTCCACACCCCACATAATACCCTTTTTTGTGGTACTTGTAGTATCAGAAATATGTAACACCTCCTTCATTGCCCTTAACAAGTAACGTGTGGCCCTAAAGGAAAATACGTTTGTTTCTTCACCGTCGACACTGGAGTCAGTGTCTGTGTCTGTGTCGACCGACTGAGGTAAAATGGGCATTATAACGTCCCTGACGGTGTTTTAGACGCCTGGACAGATACTAATATGTTTGCCGGCCGTCTCATGTCGTCAATCGACTTGCAGCGTGTTGACATTATCACGTAATTCCTTAAATAAGCCATCTATTCCGGTGTCGACTCCCTAGAGAGTGACATCACCATTACAGGCAATTTGCTCCGCCTCCCAACATCGTCCTCATACATGTCGACACACACGTACCGACACACAGCACACACACAGGGAATGCTCTGATAGAGGACAGGACCCACTAGCCCTTTGGGGAGACAGAGGGAGAGTTTGCCAGCACACACCAAAAACGCTATAATTATACAGGGACAACCTTTATATAAGTGCTTTTCCCTTATAGCATTTTAATATATGTAGTCATATCGCCAAATCAGTGCCCCCCCTCTCTGTTTTAACCCTGTTTCTGTAGTGCAGTGCAGGGGAGAGCCTGGGAGCCTTCCCACCAGCATTTCTGTGAGGGAAAATGGCGCTGTGTGCTGAGGAGAATAGGCCCCGCCCCCTTTTAGGCGGGCTTCTTCTCCCGTTTTTCTGAGACCTGGCAGGGGTTAAATACATCCATATAGCCCCCAGGGGCTATATGTGATGTATCTTTAGCCATAAAAAAGGTATTATACATTTCTGCCCAGGGCGCCCCCCCAGCGCCCTGCACCCTCCGTGACCGCTGTGTGAAGTGTGCTGACAACAATGGCGCACAGCTGCAGTGCTGTGCGCTACCTCAGGAAGACTGAAAAGTCTTCTGCCGCCTGCTTCTGGACCTCTTCCATCTTCGGCATCTGCAAGGGGGGTCGGCGGCGCGGCTCCGGGACGAACCCCAGGGTGAGACCTGTGTTCCGACTCCCTCTGGAGCTAATGGTGTCCAGTAGCCTAAGAAGCCAATCCATCCTGCACGCAGGTGAGTTCACTTCTCTCCCCTAAGTCCCTCGATGCAGTGAGCCTGTTGCCAGCAGGACTCACTGAAAATAAAAAACCTAAAAACTTTTTCTAAGCAGCTCTTTAGGAGAGCCACCTAGATTGCACCCTGCTCGGACGGGCACAAAAACCTAACTGAGGCTTGGAGGAGGGTCATAGGGGGAGGAGCCAGTGCACACCACCTGATCCTAAAGCTTTATTTTTGTGCCCTGTCTCCTGCGGAGCCGCTAATCCCCATGGTCCTGACGGAGTACCCAGCATCCACTAGGACGTTAGAGAAAAGATACTGTACCTGCCAAAAAGGTACAGCTGGAGGGTATGCATAAATATTCTGTGAAGGATGACAGAAGGTGCCATACAGTATGCATACCTGTATCTGTGTCCCAGTTTGCCTAAAATTACTTCAGAGATTAAAACTATTTTAGAGGCTTTTCTTAATTACATTTCAGCATTATTTTGTTATGCTACAGTACAATATATGCACAATGTATCTCAGTTTTACAGTCATTTTTTATTAACATACAGTATATACAGTAATAGCTATGCATTATGGAAAGAGTTTTAGAAATGATGTATTCTGTGAAGCTATTCTAGTGACTATCGATACAGAAAGCATTCTAGTTTACAATCTATGATACAGAAAACATTTTAGGGACTGATACACAATATAACATTATAGTAAACACTATGCACTACAAATAGCATACCGATAACATTATATGGGTTCAGTATGATATACCGGCCGCCAGGTTGCCGGGGGCCTTCAGTATACCAACAGTGCCATCCCGGCCACAGTATGCCAGCAGCAGGGCGAGCTCTAGAAAGCCCATTGCGGGCTTGCTGTGCTCGCTACGCTGTGGGCACGGTGGCTCGCTGCGCTTGACACATGTTATATTGTCGTGGTCACCCACGGAGGGAGTATAGCCTATGTTGCTGGGATTCCAGCGTCGGCATTTTCCTGCTTGTTGAGATTCCGTTGTCTGTATTGTGTTCGCCAGAATCCCGACTGGCGGTATGTTAACTGCTTCCGCATTATATAGTATGGACTCTCCTCCTGAGATCACAATATAATATACAGTAGATACCTTGTGGATTTACAAAGTCCAACTCTGAGATGGTTATATTATGTAGCCATCTATATCTAGCCAGAACTTTGTGGGCCTCATAGCTACATTGTTGGACTGCCAGTACACATTATGCAACACAGTATCCCAATTCCCATTGTGATATATAGTGCCTCCAGTTCACATTATGCCACAATATAGTGACTCAACTTAATATTGTGCTACATTATAGTGCCCCCAGTTCATATTATACTATACTATCTCCATCAGGAACTTCTTTTCATATGTGCTCAATGGACAGAGGCCCCACAGGTATAAGGGCCATAGGTTGATAGCTCAGGGTCCCCTGTTTTCCAGGGGTACCAGATTGTTGAAAATTGGCCCTGGAGAACCGGAGATATCTGACTTCAAAGCAGTGGTCCCCATCCAAGCCTGTTAATCACTCTTCCCAGCTAGATATCATCAGTTCTAACATTATTTTAGTATCACCTGAATGTATTAAAGGGCATTTGGAGCACTTTTCATGAAAAACTGCTCCAGACTCTTTAATTCACTTTTTTTTTTAGTAACCCACATCGCATTCCCCATACTTATAATGGGAAATGTGATGTGGCCAAATTTATAACAAAAAAAAAAAAAGGTGAAAAAAAATACAGCAGTGTGCCCTGTGATAATCTCAGAGAAAGCTGAGCAGGGACCCGGCAGAGTGATCACAGTGTAAAAAAAAAAAAAAACATACTCACCTGTCCAGGAAGCCGGTGCCCGCTGCTCCGGTGAGTACTGCCGGGCACCAGGTCCCCCATATGCTGTGCTGTGACCCCAGTGCAGCGCAGGAGAAGAACCCGGCACCCGGAAGCCTTCTGAAGCAGTGCGGACCGGCTCCCTGGACAGGTGAATATATTATCCTGCTGGGAGGGTGTCCATGGCGCGCGGTTGTAGTCACGACGGGGGGGGGGGGGGGGGGGGCGGGGGGAGCAGGTCATCGGGGTATTTTTTGCGAAAAATACCCCGATGATGCTGCGAAGAGGCATCGCAGGGA
The DNA here is from genome assembly GCF_028390025.1 of Pseudophryne corroboree. NCBI lineage: Eukaryota > Metazoa > Chordata > Amphibia > Anura > Myobatrachidae > Pseudophryne > Pseudophryne corroboree. The sequence goes on along the minus strand of NC_086445.1, from coordinate 594,537,792 downwards.
CAGAGCTTGACCTCAAGCTCTGCTCCTGCATGCGATAATTGAAACTTCCTTGCGATGTAATCAATTATCGCAGTGCGAGTTGGGCCAATTTTATCACCTGTCATCCGCATCCTGGATGCGGATGGTGATAAATAGGCTCCTATGTCCCCAGTACCTCCTGAAAGGCGGGACTTTCTATTATTTTATCCCATTAAAAGCTAAGAAATCTATTTCAGGAACTGGAGATATCTGCAGTCAAGCAAGCTGCCTTCCCACCGGAAAATGATGAATATTAAGCCCACTCCACTATCCAACCCTCCCCTGCATATTAAACACCCCCTACCACCATGGCCCCTTCATTCAGCCCAAAGCCCCCTTCTACAGTTTAGTGTTCTCCCTTTTGCCCCATCTCCCACCATCTGTGCCATAAGGGAGTAATTAGCAGAAATTACTGTTCCAGGTCCTACATGCTGAGTGGAAGATAGGACACCCTCTACCGCCTACGGGACATCTAAGCCTCTGCTGATAGCACCCCCCCCCCACCTTCAGCTGGAGAATGGGTAGGGGACCCAGTGCATTCCATTGCCCAGGGGCCTACACTGCTGTTAAGATGGTCCTGATCTCCACTTCATATTGTGCCACATTACAGTACCCCAGTTCATATTATGTAACATTATAATGCCCTCCAGTTCATATTACAATGAGTAGGTCCAGGGGCGTAACTAAATATATTGCAAGCCCCAAGGCAAATGTTTGTAAGGGACCCTATGTACCACCCAATGGTGAAAAAATGTATATAACACATGTAACTTTGACAGGGAAGGTGGCCTCATAGCAGCTGCATTCCCAGCAACTATGGAAGCTACACTCTTGTCTATGGTGGTTTTATTATGAAGACCCCCCAATTCTCAGGTGGTTTTATAATGCATACAGTACAGTAGTTCTGTAATGTATGTTATCCTAAGACCACTGTGGAAATCCCAATAGTCAATGTAGCACTTATGCAGTCCCAAACTGTCTCTTAACAAGTAAGCATGCCAGGGAGGTGCTTGGAAGCTGTTATAACATCAGACAGTACTCTGAAAGCTCAGAACTCAAGCAAAACTGGCTTAAAGCACCATGGGGATAATTCTTATGTGGTTGCAGTTGTTTTGTGTGTCGTAAAGTATCGATTATCCGTACATTGCGCATGTGCAGGACCCGTTTTGCATATGCATAAACGTGTCCTGCGACATCAGAACAGTCTGGCATCAGACTGTCAGTGATTTGACAGTCTAATGACATTTGGGAAATGGAGGGGGTTTCGATGGCCTCCATTTCTCCAAACATAGCCGCATCACCATTCTTTAGGACAGTGGTTCTCAAACTCGGTCCTCAGGACCCCACACCGTTGACATTTTCCATGTCACCCGGCAGGTGCAGTGTGTATCACCAACTGCCACATTTTAAAATTCTACAGGTGACCTGCAAAACATGAACCGTGTGGGGTCCTGAGGACCGAGTTTGAGAACCTGTGGTTTAGGGTAAGGGAAGAGGACAAGGTCTCTGTCAGAGGATGGAGATTTCCTGGTTTCTTGCTACAGTAGGTATTTTGACAGCCGGCTTGCGCGACTCTAAGCCTAGGACACAGTTCGGATCAGTAATGCTGCAGGAGGCATGACACTTCCAGCTGTATTACTGTATTAAAGCTATTGCTGCTGCTTAAATGCAAACAGCAGCGATAGTTACCCCAACTACATCTGAATCAGGCCCACAGTATGCCAATAGGAGTTATCTCACTCTCGTTGAGTTGCAAGGTCCACCAATCACAAGACTGGAGCCAGGGAGGGACAATCAGCTACCAAGTTAATCCTCCAGAGGTTCAGTCCAAAAACCCTGAATTTGCAAATATGTCCCAATTCATCTCAATCCTGTTTTCCCCACTTACTTTACAACTGTTGTAACTGGTACTGAATGAATGTAATGTAAAAGAAAAAGCAATAAAAAAACACAAGCTGATGGCACTGTAGGATTCCTAAACACTTTTGGGAGAATTGAATTAAGTTCATGGAGTCCTGTCTTTACAGGGTCGTGGCCCCCGTTAACCCCTGCTGAGGCAGGTGAAAAAAATCCCAGACAATCTTCCACGTCTAATTGAATTTCTCCCTTAGTCTCAATTCAAAAATCTCAATTCATTAAAAAACTGTTGTGACACCAGCCATAGGGATGTGTCAGACAAGTGTCAGTGATTTGTATCTTAAGAGCAGCAGTTATTCTTAATGTTTTCCAGCTCATTATAAGTATGTTCCAGGTTCCTATGTCATACTGTACATAGGAATAGTCAGATGTCAGGAAGCCAGAATCCATACTTTTTATAATGGAGAGAAATACAGAGACTAATGTCAAATGTATTTTATTATCAATAATGCTTTTTTAGGATGTATCTGGCACATATCTCAGTCTATGACCACACAAACTTTTGTTTTATTCTAAAGCTTAGAAAATAATGGAAGCGTCCTTTTAAGCACATCATTTCCACATTTATTTTTCCTACAAAAGAAGTTAGTATGGTTGCGTATTTCGGGCTTGATTCAGATTTGTACGTAAACCCGATGGTTTACGTACAAATCCGATTGTGTGGAGTCTGCACAGGCGCAGAACAGGTCTTGCGACATTGCTCGCTGCTGGGGGTAGCACCCAGCACAATTTTCAAAATGGGGGGGTGTTGACCCCATTTTGAAGGCATGACGGGTCCAGGGTCTGCGTCATTAGACTTACTGGACCCCGGGGGCCAGATCCGAATAAGCTTCAGATTACAAAGGCTGACCGGTGCCTAAAAACATTGCAAATCATGACCGATGGTCGCGATAATGATCAAAGGCTGCATCCTCAGATGCAGCACTCGGATCTTGCAAATGCATGCAGGAAGTGTCTATCTCCTACAGACACCTCTTGCTGCAGTTGAATTTTAATTAAACGGAATTGCACTGCCACTTCCATGGATTAGGCTCTTTAAAATATATAATCTAGAAATATCCATGTGGACATACTGCATACCTCCCAACATAAACGTCTCCAGGAAGGACACAATGCTCTGCTCCTGGACTTCCCTCTTAACACTAGCCTAGCATGGTCTCATCAGATGTGACCACACCAGGCAGTGCTTTATCTGACCTGGTCACACAGGATGCGACCAGTCAGATAAACAGTGTTTGCAGCTGCAGGCAAGAGAAACTTCCCTCCGCTGCTGCTGTCAGAGGGACCGGAAGGTCCCGGTGCCTCCCTGCACTCTCCTCTACTGATTGCCCGTAGCGGGAATGAACAGTCGGCCGCAGCAATGGCTAATGCCCATTACACATTATACAACACACCGTAATGCCAGGGCCGTTTCTAGACAATTTGGCTCCCAGTGCGAGATTTCAAAATGCGCCCCCCCCCCCCCTATTGCTCTAAAAAAAAAAAAAAAAAAAAGTGTGCCCCCCCCATATAGCCATAAAAAGAAAAAGCATGCGCGCGCCGTAGGCGCGCGCGCTCCCGACAAGGGTGTGTGGCCTGATTAAAATGGGCGTGGTCTCATTAAAGTGGGCATGGCCTCATCTGATATCATCACACCCACCACAGTACGGAAAAAATAAAAATAAAAAAGTCCCCTTTTTACACATTACAGCAGGCAAGTGTCCCCATATTACACAGCGCGGCAGGCAGGTGTCCCCATTTTACACAGCGCGGCAGGCAGGTGTCCCCATTTTACACAGCACGGAAGGCTGGTATCCCCATTTTACACAGTACGCAGGCAGGTGCCCCCATTTTACACAGTACGCAGGTAGGTATCCCCATTTTACAAAGTGCAGCAGGCAGGTATCCCCATTTTACACAGCGCGGCAGGCAGATATCCCCATTTTACACAGCACGGCAGGCAGATATCCCCATTTTACACAGCACGGCAGGCAGATATCCCCATTTTACACAGTACGCAGGCAGGTGCCCCCATATTACACAGTACGCAGGCAGATGCCCCCATATTACATAGTACGCAGGCAGATGCCCCCATATTACACAGTACGCAGGCAGATGCCCCCATATTACACAGTACGCAGGTAGGTGCCCCCATATTACACAGTACGCAGGCAGATGCCCCCATATTACACAGTACGCAGGCAGATGCCCCCATATTACACAGTACGCAGGCAGGTGCCCCCATATTACACAGTACGCAGGCAGGTGCCCCCATATTACACAGTACGCAGGCAGGTTCCCCCATATTACACAGTACGCAGGCAGGTGCCCCCATATTACACAGTGTGGCAGGCAGGTATCCCCATAGGCAGGTGCCCCCATATTACACAGTGTGGCAGGCAGGTATCCCCATAGGCAGGTGCCCCCATATTACACAGTGTGGCAGGCAGGTATCCCCATAGGCAGGTGCCCCCATATTACACAGTGTGGCAGGCAGGTATCCCCATAGGCAGGTGCCCCCATATTACACAGTGTGGCAGGCAGGTATCCCCATAGGCAGGTGCCCCCATTTTACACAGTGCGGCAGGCAGGTTTCAAGCTGAGGAGAAGGAAGGGGGAGAGGGGGGGAGAGAGAGAGAATACTTACGTCTTCCCGCTCTTCGGTCCCGCCGCCTCACGTCCCGCGCCGGCCGCCTCCTCCTTCTTGCTTCTCCTTCTCGCCTCTCCCGAGCGCTCCTGCTCGGGGGGCGGGGCTTTGCGGAATGACGCGTTTGCGTCGTGACGTCACGACGCAACGCGTCATTCCACGAAACTCCGCCCCCCGAGCAGGAGCGCTCGGGAGAGGCAAGAAGGAGTAACTAAGTGCCGCGGCGGGCGCCCCGTGCAGTTGCACGGCTCGCCCGCCCCTAGAAACGGCACTGCGTAACACCGTAATGCCCATTATACATTATGCAACACTTTGTAATGCCCATTACACATTATGCAACACACCATAATGCCCATTATACATTATGCAACACACCATAATGCCCATTACACATTATGCAACACACCATAATGCCCATTATACATTATGCAACACATCGTAATGCCCATTATACATTATGCAACCCACCATAATGCCCATTATACATTATGCAACACACCATAAGGCCCATTACACATTGTGCAACACACCGTAAATGCCCAGTACACATTGGGGGTAATTCCAAGTTGATCGCAGCAGGATTTTTTTTAGCAGTTGGGCAAAACCATGTGCATTGCAGGGGAGGCAGATATAACATGTGCAGAAAGAGTTAGATTTGGGTGGGTTATTTTATTTCTGTGCAGGGTAAATACTGGCTGATTTATTTTTACACTGCAAATTAGATTGCAGATTGAACTCACCACACCCAAATCTAACTCTCTCTGCACATGTTATATCTGCCTCCCCTGCAGTGCACATGGCTTTGCCCAACTGCTAAAAAAAATCCTGCTGCGATCAACTTGGAATTACCCCCATTATACAACACACCGTAATGCCCATTATACATTATGCAACACACCATAATGCCCATTATACAACACACCGTAAATGCCCAGTACACATTATACAACACACCGTAATGCCCATTATACAACACACCGTAATGCCCATTATACAACACACCATAATGCCCATTATACATTATGCAACACACCGTAAATGCCCAGTACACATTATACAACACACCGTAATGCCCATTATACATTATGCAACACACCGTAATGCCCATTACACATTATACAACACACCATAAATGCCCAGTACACAATAAGCCACACACCGTAATGCTTGGTGATATATATACTGGGTGGAGGGGGTGTGGATGGGCGGGGCATGGTGACAAACACTCATACAGAGGGTCCTGGGGGAGGGGGGCATGGTGACACAAACACACACAAATAAATACATACATACATACATACATACATACAGTGGGTCCTGAGGAAGGGGGACATGGTGACACAAACACACACAAATACATACTTACATACATACATACATACATACATACAGTGGGTCCTGAGGAAGGGGGGCATGGTGACACACACACACACACACACACAAACGCACACACACACACACACACACACACACACACACACACACACATACAGGGAGTCCTGGAGGAGCAGCCATACAGCTGGCGTTATTAAATTAGATTTAGTACCTTTTACCTCGTCCTGTGAGGCGGACTCCCTGATGATAACTGTACTTCCTGGCTACTGCTGCTAGCCCCCGCAGCCCCCTGCAGTGGATTGAGACTTGCTGGAGGCTGCGGAAGCGTTTCCGTACATAGCTGTGTAAAAAAATACCTTAAAATGCCCGCCGCCGGGGAGACAGGCGCTAGAGGTCAAATATGAACTCTAGCATCTGTCTCCTCCTTGGCGGCGGCCACTTTTGTTGTTTTTTTATTTTTTACACTGCACTGTATGGAACTGCTTCCACAACCCCAACGCGTCTCACTGCGGGTGCTGCGGCGTATAGCGGTAACTGGGGCAGCGGCTGATTCTGTGGGTGCTCCTGATTGTCCGTGGGTACTCGGGCCCGGGAGCATCCACAGAATCGGCGCCTATGGACTGCAGGTAATCACAAATTAAGAGGGAAATCCAGGAGCCGCACTCTTGGCAAGTGGCAATTTACAGTATGACAACAATAACAATGGTTTGCTGTGTGTGTGGTACTGAGCCCTCACTCATTCAGAGCACTTGACCAAAGAGTAGCTACCAGAAAGAAGAGACGAGATCCTTACCCTGAGGTGGGAGAATGTGTGCTTAGAAAGCACAGTACTGGTTCTATAATGTTTGTGCATTTATTTATTATAGTATGTTTAACCTTTTCTTGACCACTTACCTTATTTATATTATCTAAATATGTTTGATGCAATCTATGGATCATCTATACTGTATTCCATGTATTTGGACCCCCCCCCCCCTCCCTCCCTTAGAAATCCTGTGTTTACCACTGAGCAGAGCATTATGTCCCTTCTGGAGAGGGTCATGTGTTGGGCGGTATAATACTGTAGCATTAATAACAATTCCTATGGACAGACATGGGTACTGTGATTTGGAAATACAGAAGCAGGAAATGATGAATCTGCTTCTGTATCTGCTTCGGTAAAATGAGATTAAACCCTTATGATAAATCCCTGAAACCCATACACACAGCCAGACAAGCATATATGAAATACGTAATGTAGTATGGCCCTCATTCCGAGTTGATCGCTCGCTAGCTAGCTGCTTTTAGCAGCATTGCAAACGCTAGGCCGCCGCCCTCTGGGAGTGTATCTTAGCTTAGCAGAAGTGCGAACGAAAGATTAGCAGAATTGCTCAAAAATCTTTTCCTGCAGTTTCTGAGTAGCTGCAAACCTACTCCTAGACTGCGATCACTGCAGACTGTTTAGTTCCTGGTTTGACGTCACAAACACGCCCTGCGTTCGGCCAGCCACTCCCACGTTTCTCCAGCCACTCCTGCGTTTTAGCCTGACACGCCTGCGTTTTTTTAGCACACTCCCGGAAAACGGTCAGTTTCCACCCATAAACACCCACTTCCTGTCAATCACTCACCGATCAGCAGAGCGTCTGAAAAGCGTCGCTCGCCCCTGTGTAAAATTGCTTAGTTTTGTGTGAAATTACTTGGCGCGTGCGCCCTGCGGCCCATACACATGCGCAGAACAGCCGATTTTTAGCCTGATCGCTATGCTGCAAAAAACGGCAGTGAGCGATCAACTTGGAATGACCCCCTATATGCATGCAAAAAGTAGCCAATAGATTGCAAGCAGCCATGTAGAATGTGCTTGAAATAAACACTTATACCCCTTTCACATCGCACTAAAAACCCGGTATCGACACGGCATATTGCCGTGTCGAAACGGGTCCGTGTGCGATGTGAAAGGTCCTTTGGTGAATTAGCGGGTCGCCTGACCCGGTAATTCAACCCGGTAAAAAAGAAGGGTTATTACCGGGTTGATTACCGGGTCAGGCGCAGTGTGAATGGGAGCCGTTCCGATGCGACACGGCTCCCATTCACAGCATAGGCAGAGGCGGCGCAGGAGATGAGCTCATCTCCCGGCGCCGCCTCCACCCCCGCCCCTGCTGCTGCTGCGCCCTCCGCTGCTATGGCAACCGACCCGGTATATTGCCGGGTCGGAAAGCCAGCAACGGAGCGCAAATGCCGGATCCCACCCGGTAAGTACACGTTTCTCTTACCGGGTAGGATCCGGCATTTGCGATCTGAATGCAGCATGAGTATCATGAAGCCATGTCTTGTAAATAGTTGAAGTGGCAGCCATAAGCAGAAATAATGCTAATATATGACAGAGATCACAGGTCACATCTTAAGCAAATTAAAGATATTCTGATTCTATACCCTTTATGTTTCCTCAGGAACTAACTATAACAAAAGTCACCATTGCAACTGACTATATTATAATAAACTCTCATATATATCTGTTGTTTTGTTCTTTCACTTTGACTATTTAATATATTATTTTTCAAACGATATTTAAAAAAAAAAAAACCTCTACAGTTTTCTTGGACAGCTCACTGAGGATTTCTGTGATTTGTTCTCAGATTCCAAATGGAATCTGAGCCAGGAGCTAATTAAGCAGGAGGAGAAATTATAGAACAGGTGGTGATGTCAAATATTCCTAAAGGAAGAGGGGGGTGGATTATCCCACTATGTGCCTTATTACAACCCTAAACCAATCCCTTTTCATCTAGCAGAGCCTTGAGTGGGAGGCAGCAAGTTAAAATTTTGTTGTCTTAAAGAAAATAAATCCCCTTAACATTGGGGACAAGGAATTTTTTTTTTTTTTTAAATGTCACTCTATTAAGAATAAATATCAAAGACAATGACAAAATTCATTATGATAACAGTACATTGTTTTGAATTGACTGGGATTCCTCTTATTAAAGATTCACAATATTACAATATCCAACAATAGATACATTTAGACAAGCTTAGAATTTTCCACTAACTGTATTTGATCAATCTGTCATTAAAATATAGGAAGACTTATGGCAGTGGAAGAAGGCTGACAACACCTTATGAAAGATGTTTACATTAATGTATATTGGTGATTGGAATTACAGCAAAAGCTTTGACAGGTGGCAATAACTAAAAATTGTGAATATATTTAGAGTAGTACCGTTACTGATAATTAGGCAACATGCTTAATTAAAGGTCCATGAAAAAAAAAAATCTAATTGTAAGGGCTAACACTAGACAGACAAACCCCATAGCGAGTTGTTATAGGATCATTCTCTAAGGCCGTTATTTCAATGCCTAATTATATTGGGAAAGTCCCAGCAGAATAATACAAAGCCTTAGAATAGTAATGGTAACACTGATCTAATGACAGGGTGTCATTTCTAAAGTAGGTCCTTCTGTCTACCATACAATTACAATATCTGCCGCAGTTTGTGTTGATCCTAAAGAAAGCATGTATATTAGGAGGTCTACCAAGCTAAATGCATCGTGCCCATATGAGATACACTGCATTATTTATTAGCATTGGCACATTATTTATGAAATGATGCAATAACGGATTCCCCTGGTACCTTTACAGTTGTGTGAAGTAATCCCAGAAATAAGTATATATCGGTGTTACAGTATATCGTAATCAGGGATGTAGAGAGTGTGGCACCGGTTGAGCGCGAGCTACGGAGCCGAAAAAGTTAGAGGGCGCGCTGCCACCCGCCACTCCTCTTCACACAGGCCACTTTACTGGCAGACGCAGAGCAGGAAGAGGAGAAGCACAGGGGCACACACTAACTCGGACTCAGAGACTAGGTAGGGAACAGGGCAGGCTAGAGGCGACAGAAGGAGATACTGACAGCTGGCACATGCTGGAGCTCTGCCCGCCCTCTTCATATGTCTTACTGTCTGCTAATAGCTGGGCAGCAGGGTTACTTCTGTCCTGCAGCATCACTCTCCTACTGGGTTCAACCATAGTGTAACATGTATCAGAGGCTCTACTGTGTAGCGTAACATGTATAAGGCACTCTACTGTCTGGTATGTGTATACGGCGCTCTGCTGTGTAATGTGAATTGGTACTATTATGTGGCCACGCATCTTCCTAATGAAGCCATTATTTATTATTACCAGTTATTTATATGGCATACACATTCTGCAGCACTTTACAGAGAATATTTCACCATTTACATCAATCCCTGCCCCCTGTGAGTTTACAATCTTAGAGGGTAATTCAGCAGCAAATTTGTTAGCAGTTGGGCAAAACCATGTGCACCGCAGGGGGGGGGGGGGGGGGGGGGGAATATAACATATGCAGAGAGAGTAAGATTTGGGTGGGGTGTGTTCAAACTGAAATCTGAATTGCAGTGTAAAAATAAAGCAGCCAGTATTTACCCTGCACAGAAACAAAATAACCCACCCAAATCTAACGCTCTCTGCAAATGTTATATCTGCCACACCTGCAGTGCACATGGTTGTGCCCAACTGCTAACAACTTTGCTGCTGTGATCACCTCTGAATTACCCATCATATTCCTTGACACACACACACACACACACACACACACACACACACACACACACACACACACACACACAATTTTTGTTGGGAGCCAATTAACCTACCAGTATATTTTTGTATTGTGGGAGGAAACAGAAGTATCCAGAGGAAATCCACGCAAGTGCAGGGAGATTATACATACTCTACACAGTTAAGGCCATGGTGGAAATCAAACCCATTACCTCAGTGCTGTAAAGCAGTAATGCTAACCTTTACACCATCCGTACTGTCATGCATCTATATTGTTGTTGCAAGCCTTTGGCGCGCACTGACCCTATTTTAAACATGGGGGGCAGCCAAAGGAATCTTTCGCATTACTGAGCTACACATGAGCTACACAAGGTCTAGAACCGGCCCTGTCACCAATTTAGGATTTTTAAATATTGTTTCTTTTCATATGTAACGCGTTACCATATGTTGGCTAGATCCCCAATTCATTGCAAGGGAGGGGGTGCCAAAATATACCATGATGCCTAGCTACACCTCTGATTGTTATACAGCTCAGCAGTAATCACAGAATAAGTATATATCAGTGTTACATTGTAACACAGCTGAGCAGCAATCAACCAAGCTATTAAATAAATACTATTCATTTCCATTTCACTTTGGTTCTACTAGTTTTATTTCAGACCCTCAAATTTGACCCCTTCCACCTACAGAATAATGCTATATAAATAAAATTATTATTATTATTATTATTATTATTATAATGCATTGATTATTTTTTTTAAATAGTATTCAAATCAATGAAGAACATTTTGGACTGGGTGGGAGAGGTCATGTTTATAAGGGATTGACTCCATTAATAGAATTCTCATATCCCTTGCATATCAGTTGTACAGATGGAACCACGCTAGTCGTGACTCCGTCTGTGACTAGGCGCGCCAGGGCGGGCCTATCGCCTAGAGCATCTCCGTCCGCCCGGGCATGCGCCCGTGACGGAGACGCGCCCGGACAGAGAGACGCTGTGAATGGGAGCATCTCTGTGCACTCCCGGCATGACTAGGCAGATGGATCGCCTAGTCATGCCGGGAGTGCTCGTTTGCGATGGAGCTGCCTTAGATGAGCGCGGCTCCATCTGTATATACCACATTTTAATGACTACATTTCACACTAAGGGGTCGATTCAATTGGGAGCACGCTGGGTCCTGCAAGCTATTTTCACAGCAAATTCACACCGTTATTCCATTTGCAAATCAACTCCATTTGCATTTCCAAGCAATTTTGTATTTTTTCTGTGTACACCTTCTGGGAGCAGATGAAAAGGTAGGGAAAATCTCTATTTTAAGGTAAAAATGTAGAGACAAACGGGGTTATTCAGGTTTGTTAGCAAATAAAAAAAGCACACTAATGGGCAAAACCATGTGCACTGCAGGTGAGGCAGATATAACGTGCAGAGAGAGTTAGATTTGGGTAACCTCACCGATGACCGCAAAGTTCCCACCATTGAATATAATGGAGCGGCTTTGCGATGCGCTGTCTGCCAGCTCAGACGCGCATAGGCAATCAGGAGGGTGCCACGACGTGGTGCTCCCTGATTGGCTGAAGGGACCCTCTGTGACAGGAGTCACGGGGGTCTCAGCATTCGGGGAAAGGGGTCCCATGTGTAAACATGGGACCCCTTTCAGTTCGTGGATCGGGTATGCGGTTTGTTTTTTTGCCAAGTACGTGGATTACAAAAAAAGAACAGGACACACTGGATTTAGGTGAGTATAATTTTATTTTCAGGTACCCCGGATTCTACTTGGAGAAGTGGACAGAGGTCGGCGTGTGAACATAGGTAAGTATGTGTGTGTCGGTATGTATGCAATAAAGTTTTACTTTCACGGTGTGCGTGTCCTGTTTTTATTTGGGTATTTTTTTTGCAGTAGAACTACACGGACCAGCGGGCCCGTTTCCCCCCCTGCATGCTGGTACTTGTGGTTCTCCAAGTACCAGCTTGCGGGGGAGGCTTGCTGGGATTTGTAGTTCTTCTGCAAAAAGAAATATTCTTTGATTTTACATAAGGCAATCAAGCCCCCCATCCGCAGCCCATGGATGGGGGGGACAGCCTCAGGCTTCACCCATGGCCCTTGGGTGGCTGGAGGGGGGGACCCCTTGATTTAAGGGGTCCCCACTCCTCCAGGGGTGACTAGTTGGGGATTTAATGCCACGGCAGCAGGGACCGGTATAAAAGTGTCCCCCGGCTGTGGCATTATCTCTCCAGCTAGTGGGGTCCGGTGCTGGTGTAAAAAATACGGGGGACCCCTACGCTTTTTGTCCCCCGTATTTTTTGCACCAGGACCGGACGCAAGCCCGGTGCTGGTTCTAAAAATACGGGGGATCCCCTGTCCATTCCCCCCCCCCCCCCGTATTTTTACAACCAGGACCGGCTCAAAGAGCCCGAGGCTGGTTATGCTTAGGAGGGGGGTCCCCACGCATTTTTTTCCAGGATTTTAACCCATTCCCACCCCTTCCCACTGAAAACCATGCTCTCTCTATTTTAGTCAGTTAAAAAAAAATATTATTTTAAAAAATATATAAATAATAGTTGTGTCTCCTAATAGACAAACCAAGTACCTAATCCCTTCTAATATAAATAGATATGCTATTAGCAAAAAAAAACATGTTTTTAAATTTTTTTTATTAGATTCCGCCAGCAAAGTGAGGCGGAATGAAATTGACGAAATTACTGTCGAAAAGCACTGTTGTCGAATCGACATTCTTCAATTGAATATACTTTTGTTGAAAAGCCGCATTTTTACCATTGCAGACATGTCGAATTTGTGAACTGTCTAATTTCAAAAAGTCGAATCTGAAAAGTCCGTTTTTTTTGTCAAAAAGTACTGTATTGCATTGTTGAATATTTTTTTGGTGTCGAAAATGCCCTGTTTTTCGACATTTGCGGCAATTCGACCGCAATTGCATACACCCCCATATAGTATAATTTGACCAATAGAGACATTTCAGTTTTCAGGTTATTTTCTATAAAAAGCACAATAATAGGTTAAATGATGTGGGACATGGATGGAGATTTGCTGCACTAATGGGAAATAGGTTCTTGAACTTGCAGATGGGAGCTAAAAAGTGTTTTTTGTAAAAACACAGAAAATCACATGAAACACGTTTCTTCAATTTACTGAAAAACTCTTGCTGGCTACCATTCTCGATTACTCATTAAAAAAAGAAACTACAATGCTTTGCTTATTGTCGCTCACAGCCTAAGCTAATGACTCCTTTATTTACATGGCGCCACAAGAGATCCGCAGCGCCCATTACAGAGTACATAAATTAGCAAAACAAGAAAACAGCGACTTACAGTTCAAGAGAGTCTAGGAGAAGCATGGAAGGGTTAGGTGCCATCAAAGGCAGTATGGCAGGGCTGGCCAAACCAGTCCTCGAGATCTACCAACAGTTCATGTTTTCTAGGCCTCCTGGAGATCTGTAGAATTGTAAGTTAGGAATGAATGCAGCACATCTTAATTAGTAATGACTACACCTGTGCACCAGCTAGGTGGTCTGGAAAATGTGAACTGTTGGTAGATCTCGAGGACCGGTTTGGCCAGCCCTGCAATATGGCATATAAGATAGTGTAAGTGAGAGAAGGAAAGGCACATGAGGGGAGAAGGCCCTGCTCTTGTGAGCTTACAATCTAAAAGATAAATAGAATTTGACATTTCACATAGCCGCGATGTTATGCAACTTTCAAGCACGTTCTCTTTTGCAAACTTGCTTCTAGCTGAACTGACCTCTAAACATTTCTTTCTTGAGGACAAGGACACATCTTTATTTCTATCTAATATCTGAGAAACCATTCCACAGCCAGACATCCCACATTAAAGTACACAGTCAGTGCTCTTTACTACAGTAGCTCTCATGTTACACACAGCACAGCAGAGACTCCAAACACACCCTACACTACAGCTCCACACTGGATAATATATACAGCTGGTGTCAGTCCCACAGTAGCCACTTGTAACAGAATAATAATTGTTCCTGATTGTCCTTTGCAATATTCATCGGCAGTACCACTGGTATTAATCTGAACTTGTTCCTTTTATAAACATGCAGTTTCACCTTCACTGGTTCTTATACCATTGTTACAACATGATGCATATGAAAGATCCACAGAGCATAACTATTCTGGTTTCAACACAATCATAAATTATTCATCACCACTGGAATTGTACCTATGCAACCGTGCAGGAGAGGAATCTTTCACAGCAGTGTAGTATTCAGCTTTACAGAGTTCAATAAAGCAGTATTCATTTGTTCAGGTCCATGCAAACCTGTGCAGCAGTCATCTTCAGTGGTCCCTACAGCAGCTACAGTATGCAGTGTTCATCTTCACCGAGAAATATACAGCTGAGCTATATTAATCACTGCTATCGCTCTGAGTCTTGTAGGACTATTCAGAATTGCTTTAGAACAGGATGAATATGAAAGATCCATGCTGCACGACTCTCAGCAGATCGAGAAAGCAAACTTTTCACCAAATACACATAGCAAATCAAAATAACCCCTGCAAAGTACATATACAGCAGGTAGTAATGGAGTCCAAGACTGCCGGAGGTGCGGCCGATCTCGGACGTGTTTTTTTTAAGGGGATATCTCTTACAGGACATGGTTTTGCCTTGTAAGCATTCGCCCCTTTAACCACTTAACTGACATTTCCCCCCCCCCAAATAAAACGCTCAGAAATTGTCATTTTTTATTTCGTAAAGTTGAAAAAAAAAATTTAAGGTATATTTACATTTTTATTAGAAATATATATATACTTAGAGGTTGTTTTGCATCACCCCCATGTCCATAGTCCCCCATTATATTCACTCCATTTACCCCCCATTTTTTTTGTACTACGCCCTGTCATTGTATTATTATTATTTTAGCCTCCCCCCCCCCCCCCCCCTTCAGCATCATAATGCTTTATTTTACCTTCCCCTCATTGACATTACTCCCCCAAATGCAGAGCGTGTCACGGAAGATTGATGATTAGTACTCAGTGGTGCAAGTAGAAAAAAAAATCTTATAGGTACTGTGTGCGCACGCCCAAGGCATGTGCGCTGAAAAAATGTGTCTGGCCAAATGACACATGGAGTGTGGCCAATGAAAATGGGGGCGTGACACACATATGGGGGGGCCAGATACACTTATGACACCAATAGTGCCAGATACACAAATGCCCCCACAGTGCCAGATACACCCCCACCGTTCCAGATATGCTCCTACAGTGCCAGATGCACAAATGCCCCACGGTGCCAGGTGCACAAATGCCCCACGGTTGCCAGATGCACAAATGCCCCAGCAGTGCCATATATGCCCACACAGTGCCAAATACACATTGCCCCAGAGTGTCAGATACACATTGTCCCCACAGTGCCAGATATGGCCGCACTGCGCCAGATACACATATGCCCCTACAGTGCCAGATACACATATGCCCCCACAGTGCCAGATATGCCACTTCAGTGCCAGATATGTCCCCACAGTGCCAGATACACATGCCCCCACAGTGCCAGATATGCCCCCACAGTGCCAGATACACATATACCACCACAGTGCCAGATATGCCCCTTCAGTGCCAGATATGCCCCCACAGTGCCAGATATGCCCCCACAGTGCCAGGTGCACATGCCTCCACAGTGCCAGATACACATATGCCCCCACAGTGCCAGATATACCCCCACAGTGTCAGATATGCCCCCACAGTGCCAGGTATGCCCCAGCAGTGCAACTCACCATTGTTGCTGCTGCCTGGGGTTGGCACTATCTTCTGCTGCTGGCCTGCTGCTGGGGAGAGGAGAGCGCAGCATGCGCTCCTCCTGCCCTCAGTCCAGTTTCCTATATATTAGAACTGGCGCCGGTCCACCAGCCAATCAGGGTTCGCGATCTGGCAGACTTAGGGGACTCGGGCAGGCAGGAGAGCGGTGCATGCTGCGCTCTCCTCTCTCCAACACCCGGTGTTTGCAAGGTGGCGGCCTGGCGGTACGGCGTACCTGCTGGTATTTTCTTACAGCTACGCCGTACCGCCCCGTACCGCCATACTTGCAGCACTGCCTGTACTCACAGCTTTCCTGGGGATGCTGCTCTTTGCACCCATCAGGTATTCACAGTGGGAGCAATTCCCCAAGATGTTAATGCAGTCCACAGCTTCTTACGATTCACTAACTATTCTAGATGCCTTATTAAAGGTTTATCCAAGCTAGTTTAACCTTCTACAATAAAAATAAAAAAAGTACTGTTTTCATTAAATATTATAGGTCTAGCATGGCAGAAATATACATCAAGACACACGTAACAGTATAATAAAACGTATTTATTCTTGCTACACACATATAAAAGGGATCGGTATGAGATCCCGCCGGCCAGGATGCTGAACGTCAGAATCCCAACATCCCGAACAGTGGAATGCCGGTAGGGGGCTAGCGCAACTAAGCCCCTTGCGGGCTCGGTGGTGAGCTACGCTCGCCACAAGTTATATATGTCATAGAGGGGGAATCACCTACCTCGACGGTATACCGGCGGCGGTATGGTGGCACTGTCGGGAGCCCAACAGCGGTAATGTGACTGCCAGAATCCTGACTATCAGTATGCTGACCGCATACCATATAGAACCTAAGTGCAATCGATTGCCAATACATTGAAGCATTCATTATAAAATGTTATGTCCTAATAATAAATACTATATGCTACAGAGTTGGAGTTTGGAATTATCAATATGTCCCATTAGCTGGCTCAGCGTCCAAAAGTTAATGATGGCTGCAAACACAGTGGTCTTTAGCCAGCACTGTCTCCAGGACACTGATCCCAGAATGGAGCAAAACGCCCTGACAGATACAGACTTCATGTTTACAGACAGCATTTGGGGCGCAGCTGCTTATCTTCAAAAATGCCTGATGGCTCCCTGAGTTGTGACCTTCCATTGTGGAGAAGGACTGAAAACTGCATCAGTATTACCAATATGTCACAACTGAGGGCCTGAGCTGACGGGAGGCAGCCTCAGTTGTAGGGGCTGAGATGTACCGGAACCTGGGAGGTTGTATCAGACCCCTGGACATGTAAGTAACATGAATAATAACTGCCCGAAGGCGTGACCACGACAACTTGGATAAAAGTCAATGATGTTTATTATGACAACTCCGCAACACAGCAGCAGTAAAAGAAAACGTAAAAGTCAGCAAATAATAAATACAGTTCCTGGGTACTACAGGATGGCAGGAGCCACAGGGCACTGGTAGTGTGAGATAGTTCTTATGATCTTCTAGATGGAAAGTCCTTACCAGGCCCGACTGTAGCAATGGAGATAACCCAGGATTGTGCCAGCTGGTGTTCCAGGAAAAGCTGGGTTGCTGAAGGTAAAACAGCTGCTGTGGATACTGGCTGGAACCAGACTGTTGTTAGCACGGAGTGGATACTGGCTGGAACCAGTTAAATAATAAATGAACTTGGGAGCGATGAAATATGAACTGAAATGTAGAACTTGAGAGCGGAGAAATAATAATACCGGTGGAGAGTGGTAAAGTGTAGAAAGGACACCGGCCCTTTAAGGGAAGCTGTAATCTGCTGGAAGCTGAGCTGGAAGCAGGTAATGTTGTAGCTGGAAACAGATGAATCCACAATGGATTGGAGAGTCAGGCTACACCGCAGGTGGAATGCTGGTGCGGGTCTCTATGGTGGAAGTCTTGAGACAGGAGCTGGAACCTGGAAGACAATCACAGGAGAGAGACAAACAGGAACTAGGTTTGACAACCAAAGCACTGACGCCTTCCTTGCTCAGGCACAGTGTATTTATACCTGCAGCAAGGAAGGGATTGGCTAGGCAATTATGCAGATTATCAATACTGAGAACAGATTGGTGGAAATGATCAGCTGACAGAATCCAAGATGGCTGCGCCCATGCAGACACTTGGAGGGAAGTTTGGTTTGTAATCCATGTGGTAATGAAAACAGTAATGGCGGCGCCGGCCACCGGAGACAGGAGGCGCCAGGCTGACAGATGCACATCCAACCACGCGGACACAGCGGAGGCCGCGGCTGACGTAATCGCCACTCAGACACTCTGCATGCAGAAGTTCAGGGACGGCGGCGGAGGCCGCGGGAGACGCCATGCCAGGTGTAATATGGCGTTTACTGTGACAGCGTCCCAGAGTGACAGGAGAGGATACAGGAATGTACACATCAGGATAACAGATGGGATCCGGTCCTGGAGCGCTGAGCCAGCCTTAGGAGGCATCTGATGGGTAAGAAATGGCGTCCAGATACCCGGATCGTGACAGCACCCCCCCCTTTAGGAGTGGCCCCAGGACACTTCTTTGGCTTTTGAGGAAACTTGGAATGGAATCTCCGGACCAAGGCAGGAGCATGGACATCAGAAGCATTGGTCCATGAACGTTCCTCAGGACCATAACCCTTCCAGTCAATAAGATATTGTAGTTGACCGTAACGGTGACGTGAGTCCAGGATCTTGGCCACTTCATACTCAACGCCTCGTTGAGTTTGGACTTTCGGAGTTGGAGGAAGTGAGGAATGAAACCGATTCAAGATCAGCGGTTTCAACAGGGAAACATGGAATGTCCTGGGTATTTTTAAGAAGGGAGGCAACTGGAGTCTGTAAGCAACAGGATTGATGACTTGTTCAATCTTGAAAGGACCGATATAGCGAGGTGCAAACTTCATACTGGGAACTCTTAACCTCAAATTCTTCGTGGATAACCATACCCGATCACCCACCTTGAGAGCAGGAACTGCTCGACGCTTCTTATCCGCAAACTTCTTGTACCTGAACGATGCCTTGAGCAGAGCTGATCGTACGCTCTTCCAGATATTGGCAAACTGATGCAAGGTGATATCCACTGCGGGAACAGAAGTTGCTGGAAGCGGTTGGAACTCAGGGACTTTAGGGTGGAATCCAAAGTTAGTGAAGAATGGTGTTGAAGCAGATGAAGAATGATACTGGTTGTTATGACAGAACTCGGCCCAGGGAAGTAATTGAACCCAGTCATCTTGAGAGGAGGACACATAGATGCGGAGGAAGGCCTCCAAGTCCTGATTCACCCTCTCGGTTTGACCATTGGTCTGAGGATGGTAAGCCGTGGAAAACTTTAGCTTGACTTGGAGGACTTGACATAAACTTCGCCAGAATTTGGCTGTGAATTGAACTCCTCGATCTGAGATAATTTCTTCAGGAAGACCGTGGAGTCGGAAGATCTCTTGTATGAATACTTGAGCCAACTTGGAAGCTGACGGAAGACCGGTGAGAGGAATGAAGTGTGCCATCTTGGTGAACCGGTCAACTACCACCCAGATGGTATTGAACTTGTTGCACATGGGTAAGTCTGTAATGAAATCCATCGACAAGTGGGTCCATGGTCGACGGGGAACGGATAGTGGAACCAGTTGCCCCGCAGGCGACTGGCGGGATACTTTATGTTGGGCACACTTTGGGCAAGATGCAATAAACTCCAAGACGTCTTTTTTCAGAGTTGGCCACCAATAGGACCTAGAGATAAACTCCAGGGTTTTTTGGATACCTGTATGTCCGGCAAAACGGGAAGCATGGGCCCAATGCATGAGCTTCTTCCTTAGCATCGGCTTCACAAAACTTTTCCCTGATGGGGGCGTAGAGTCCATCCCTACCGTGGAGAATGCCAACGGATTTATAATAGGATGCTTGTCTGAAGACTCTGACTCATTTTCTTGCTCCCATGAGCGGGAAAGGGCATTGGCCTTGCGATTCTGAGAGCCCGGACAGAACTGGAGTTTAAAGTCGAACCTGGAAAAGAAAAGTGCCCATCTGGCCTGACGAGGGTTGAGACATTGTGCGCCCTTCAGGTATAAAAGGTTCTTGTGGTCTGTAAGTATGGTGATTAAATGAGAAGCTCCCTCCAACAGATACCTCCACTCTTCTAGAGCGAGCTTGATGGCTAGCAACTCCTGGTCGCCAATGGCATAGTTGCGCTCAGCTGGGGAGAACTTCCGGGAGAAGAAACTACAAGGATGTAAATGGCCATCTTTAGCCCTCTGAGATAACACCGCTCCTACTCCAACGGAGGAGGCATCCACCTCTAGGATGAAAGGAGAGTCGATGTCAGGCTGTTTCAGGAAAGGCGCAGAGATGAACCTCTGTTTTAAAAGATGAAAAGCTTGCATGGCTTCTTCAGACCACTTGGACGGGTTAGCACCCTTCTTGGTGAAAGCAGTAATAGGCGCCACAATGGTGGAAAAGTCTCGTATAAACTTTCGGTAATAATTGGCGAACCCTAAGAACCTCTGGACCCCTTTGAGGGTTAAGGGTACCGGCCAATTCTGAATTGCTTGTAGATTCTCAGGATCCATCTCTAGTCCGGAACCGGACACAATGTACCCTAGAAACGGAATGGACTTGACTTCAAAGACGCATTTTTCTAATTTGCAATAGAGATGATTGACACGGAGACGGGACAGAACCTCTTTAACCCAAAAACGATGTTCCTCTAAATCGTTGGCAAAAATGAGGATATCGTCTAAATAGACCACGACATGACGGTATAGAATGTCTCTGAAGATCTCATTGACAAAATGCTGGAAGACAGCTGGAGCATTGCTCAATCCGAAGGGCATGACGAGGTACTCATAATGTCCGTCACGGGTGTTAAAGGCGGTCTTCCACTCGTCACCCTCACGGATCCGGATGAGATTGTATGCACCTCGCAAGTCCAGCTTTGTAAAGATGGTAGCTCCACTAACTCTGTCAAAGAGCTCAGTAATCAGGGGTAAAGGATAACGGTTCTTGATGGTAATGTCGTTCAAACCTCTGTAGTCGATGCACGGCCGCAGACCACCATCTTTCTTTTTTACAAAAAAGAAGCCTGCGCCGGCTGGGGAAGAAGAAGGTCAAATGAACCCCTTTGCTAGGTTCTCTTTAATGTATTCCTCCATAGAATGCGTCTCAGGCAGAGACAACGGATAAGTTCGGCCTCGAGGTGGAACCTTCCCTGGAACGAGATCAATCGGGCAGTCCCATTCTCTATGAGGAGGAAGGATATCAGCAGAAGCTTTACTGAACACATCCGTGAAATCTTGATATGGAGGAGGTGGAACATCAGACGACCTGGGGGAGGAAGAACAGACAGGCAATACTTTAAACAAACATGTCTCTGCACAGGAGGAACCCCATGCCAGGATTTGCGTAGTCGTCCAATCAATTGTAGGATTGTGAAGACGGAGCCATGGAAGGCCCAGGACCACAGGATGTGTGGCTCTTGGAATCACTAAAAGTGAAATAAGTTCGGAATGAAGAACTCCCACTCTCAGACGAACTGGTAGAGTCCTTAGAGCAATAACAGTATCAAAAATTTTACTGCCATCCACGGCAGTTAAGGAAAAGGAGGAAGGAAGTCTCTCGGTGGGTAGGGACCACCGTTTAACATAGGCTTCAGTAATAAAGTTCCCAGCTGCTCCGGAATCAAGGAGGGCAATGACGTTCCGATAACGTTGAGCAACTTGAAGCGAGACTGGGAGATTACAATCATGAGGAGATGGAGAGGAGATCATTACTCCTAGCCGGCCCTCTCCTGGGCGAGCTAGGGTTTGGAGTTTTCCCGGACATTCGGGACAGGCATTGATGGTGTGAGACGGAGCTGCACAGTAAAGACAAAGAGACTCAGAGAGACGTCTTCGGCGCTCAGCAGGAGTTAAACGGGAACGGCCAATTTGCATGGGCTCATCTTTAGATGGTGACAGTTGACGAGGAGGAGGAGCAGAAGATTTTGGAGCAGATGATCTTCCACGCTCAGTTGCTCTCTCTCTGAAACGTAAATCAACTTTCGTGCAGAGTGAGATTAGCTCATCTAACTTAGAAGGTAAGTCTCTGGTAGCTAACTCATCTTTAATAAGCTCAGATAAGCCATGCCAGAATGCAGCATACAGGGCCTCGTCGTTCCATGCCAGTTCGGATGCCAGGATCTGGAACTGTATCAGATATTGTCCTACAGTACGTGACCCCTGGCGTAAACGGAGAATCTCGGATGAAGCTGAGGTTACCCGGCCTGGCTCGTCGAAGATGCGCCTGAATGTTGACACGAATGCAGTGTAAGAAGATAGCAGGGTGTCGGACCTCTCCCATAACGGTGATGCCCAGTCAAGGGCGGAGCCACTGAGAAGAGAGATGATGTAGGCAATTTTTGTACGGTCACTGGGAAAATTGCCAGGTTGTAGCTCAAACTGAATCTCA
Source organism: Pseudophryne corroboree (assembly GCF_028390025.1). Lineage (NCBI taxonomy): Eukaryota > Metazoa > Chordata > Amphibia > Anura > Myobatrachidae > Pseudophryne > Pseudophryne corroboree. The sequence goes on along the minus strand of NC_086445.1, from coordinate 594,515,130 downwards.
CACTGGTTGAGAAATCCCCTGCAGAATCTTGGAGATCCGTCAAATTTTGCTGGCGTTGGAAGATGAAGACGTGGAGCAGAAATGGGTAAGGTGGGTGGGGTTATAGCTGGAGTCACTGTGGTTGACGCACCAGATGCGCCTGATCCACGGAGAGTTGTCTGAATCCCATCCAGCCGAGTAGAGAGATCCTGGAGACAGCGGATGATGTGGCCCTGTGCAGCCTCCTGATGTTCTAGTCGGGCTGCCAGTTCTTGCATCGGCCTGGCCGCTTGATCCTGGTCTCCGGCTGGATTCATTTGGTCAGTGCTTACTGTCACAACTGAGGGCCTGAGCTGACGGGAGGCAGCCTCAGTTGTAGGGGCTGAGATGTACCGGAACCTGGGAGGTTGTATCAGACCCCTGGACATGTAAGTAACATGAATAATAACTGCCCGAAGGCGTGACCACGACAACTTGGATAAAAGTCAATGATGTTTATTATGACAACTCCGCAACACAGCAGCAGTAAAAGAAAACGTAAAAGTCAGCAAATAATAAATACAGTTCCTGGGTACTACAGGATGGCAGGAGCCACAGGGCACTGGTAGTGTGAGATAGTTCTTATGATCTTCTAGATGGAAAGTCCTTACCAGGCCCGACTGTAGCAATGGAGATAACCCAGGATTGTGCCAGCTGGTGTTCCAGGAAAAGCTGGGTTGCTGAAGGTAAAACAGCTGCTGTGGATACTGGCTGGAACCAGACTGTTGTTAGCACGGAGTGGATACTGGCTGGAACCAGTTAAATAATAAATGAACTTGGGAGCGATGAAATATGAACTGAAATGTAGAACTTGAGAGCGGAGAAATAATAATACCGGTGGAGAGTGGTAAAGTGTAGAAAGGACACCGGCCCTTTAAGGGAAGCTGTAATCTGCTGGAAGCTGAGCTGGAAGCAGGTAATGTTGTAGCTGGAAACAGATGAATCCACAATGGATTGGAGAGTCAGGCTACACCGCAGGTGGAATGCTGGTGCGGGTCTCTATGGTGGAAGTCTTGAGACAGGAGCTGGAACCTGGAAGACAATCACAGGAGAGAGACAAACAGGAACTAGGTTTGACAACCAAAGCACTGACGCCTTCCTTGCTCAGGCACAGTGTATTTATACCTGCAGCAAGGAAGGGATTGGCTAGGCAATTATGCAGATTATCAATACTGAGAACAGATTGGTGGAAATGATCAGCTGACAGAATCCAAGATGGCTGCGCCCATGCAGACACTTGGAGGGAAGTTTGGTTTGTAATCCATGTGGTAATGAAAACAGTAATGGCGGCGCCGGCCACCGGAGACAGGAGGCGCCAGGCTGACAGATGCACATCCAACCACGCGGACACAGCGGAGGCCGCGGCTGACGTAATCGCCACTCAGACACTCTGCATGCAGAAGTTCAGGGACGGCGGCGGAGGCCGCGGGAGACGCCATGCCAGGTGTAATATGGCGTTTACTGTGACAGCGTCCCAGAGTGACAGGAGAGGATACAGGAATGTACACATCAGGATAACAGATGGGATCCGGTACTGGAGCGCTGAGCCAGCCTTAGGAGGCATCTGATGGGTAAGAAATGGCGTCCAGATACCCGGATCGTGACACAATATCACTGCTTTTTACTTACCTGTGGAGAGGGCAAAAGCTACTTTGGCTTGGTCTGGTAACAAACTGTTATCCAGGTTATGGATGTGACTGCAGTTGTAATTAGCGTTTGGACGCTGAGCCAGCTACCATGACACAATAATAATTCTGTGCACTTTATTTATGTACTTTAAAAAAAACTCCACCTCTATAGAAAATAGTATTCATTATTAGGACAGAACATTTTATAATTAACTCTTCAATTCATTGGCAATCGATTGCAGTTAGGTTTTATGTGTGTAGTAAGAATAACTACCGGTAAGTTTTACTATATGGCTATGTGTGTGTCTTGATGTATATTTCTGCCATGCCAGACCTATAATATTTTATGAGCGCAGTACCTTATTTTTATTGACATTTTCTCGTTATTGTGAAGAATTCAGTGTGCTTCCACAGGCACATGTAGGAACGTCTGCTAGTTTGTGTATATATGGATATACAGTATCTGCAGATTATTAAACCTTTTAACACAATCATTTGTTACCACTTGGACAATGTAATAATATAACCTACTATATTGCAATGTTGACATGTAGTAACTTTTGAATAAACCAGTATGGCAAAACACAAACTTTCAGCCAAATACATTAGCTTTTGACCTGCTGATACCCAATGACCATTTGTATTTATCCTAAATGTATCCAAGACAGCTGTTGGAGCAGTTCTTTCATGGTTACTAAACAGCTTCTTCATCCTTGTATGTACTTGGAAGCCGGAACGTCACCTGAACATTTAATACATCAGGGGGGTCATTCCGAGTTGTTCGCTCGCAAGCTGATTTTTGCAGATTTGCTCACGCTAAGCCGCCGCCTACTGGGAGTGAATCTTAGCTTCTTAAAATTGCGAACGATGTATTCGCAATATTGCGATTACACACCTCGTAGCAGTTTCTGAGTAGCTCCAGACTTACTCGGCATCTGCGATCAGTTCAGTGCTTGTCGTTCCTGGTTTGACGTCACAAACACACCCAGCGTTCGCCCAGACACTCCCCCGTTTCTCCAGCCACTCCTGCGTTTTTTCCGGAAACGGTAGCGTTTTTTCCCACACGCCCATAAAACGGCCTGTTTCCGCCCAGTAACACCCACTTCCTGTCAATCACATTACGATCGCCAGAACGATGAAAAAGCCGTGAGTAAAATTCCTAACTGCATAGCAAATTTACTTGGCGCAGTCGCAGTGCAAACATTGCGCATGCGCACTAAGCGGAAAATCGCTGCGATGCGAAGATTTTTACCGAGCGAACAACTCGGAATGACCACCCAAGTCCACTAAGCTGCTGAATGCTCCACAAGCTCAGTGGGAGTAATTCTTCACTTGCTTCAATTTTGTGGTTACTAGCATGCCTGGTTTTTGCAATAATGACTCAATACATTCTTTAGGCAATCTGCAATAACTGGAGACCTATCTGAATGGGATCTGCCTATTTTATCTTTAAATAAAGTGTCAGCCAGAGGCGGAACTACCGCCAGTACAACCAGTGCGTTGCACTGGGGCCCGCCTCTGTGCAGGGGCCCAAAGCATGTAATGAGTCAAACTGACTCATTACATGCCGCTGTGTGCTGCGGGCAACCGCTGCCCGCAGCACACAGCCGCCCAGAGAGGAGAGGAGCGCACTGCAAGCGGTACGGGGGAGAAGGAGGAGGAGAGAGGTGGAGGAGGGAGCCGCAGCAGCGCTTTGTTACTGGTGGAGGCGCTGCTGCTGCTGTCCCTCTGCTTCACTATAGGCTGTCTTCCGAGAACAGCCTATAGTGAAGCAGAGGGACAGCAGCAGCAGCGCCTCAACCAATAACACAGCGCTGCTGCGGCTCCCGCCTCCACCTCCCTCCTCCTCCTTCTCTTCTGCCCGGGAATCGTAACCAGAAGCTGCACTGAGGAGCCTGAGCCAGCGGAGAGGGTAAGTATAATTATTTCTTTCTTTCTTTCTTTCTTTCTTTCTTTCTTTCTTTCTTTCTTTCTTTCTTTCTTTCTTTCTTTCTTTCTCTTTCTTTCTTTCGACTGTCTGCCGCAATGTGTAAAAAAGGGGAAATCTGCCTGCCGCAATGTGTAAAAAGGGGGAATCTGCCTGCCGCAATGTGTAAAAAGGGGGAATCTGCCTGCCGCAATGTGTAAAAAGGGGGAATCTGCCTGCCGTAATGTGTAAAAAGGGGGACGCTGTCTGCCGTAATGTGTAACAAGGGCACGCTGTCTGCCGTAATGTACGCCAGCGTTTTTTCGCACACGCCCAGAAAATGGCAAGTTTCCACCCAGAAACACCCACTTCCTGTCAATCACAGTACGATCACCAGAACGATGAAAAAACCTTGTTATGCCGTGAGTAAAATACCTAACTTTTGTGTAAAATAACTAAGCGCATGCGCTCTGCGAACCTTGCGCATGCGCAGTAAGCAAATAATCGCAATATAGCGAAAATCGGCAACGAGCGAACAACTCGGAATGACCCCCATGGTTTTGCCCAACTGCTAACAAATTTTCTGCTGCGATCAACTTTAAATTACCCCCTTCATCTCCTGTCTACAAGTGTCTGAGTCGGGACTTCAACCTGAACGTCCATAACAGATTCTGGGTTGTCCCGGCAGCCCGGTTTACAAAAAACGCTGTGCCCTTAAATGAAGAGCTTGCTGGAGTTTGACCACTGTGTACAGTGGCCAGAAGGTAAAGAAGGTAGCTCCGACCTGTGAAATAAGGAAGTAAGACACATCCCGTCATCCACCAGCTGGCTAGCACATCACACAACTTTTAGCATCCATGTAGAAAAGGCACAGCTAGCAACAACCAAGGAGAAGTTAGAATTATTAAATAGAGGGGTCAGAGGGGAATATATGGAGGATGGCCAAGGCCCACCGTAATCTGTTCTCAAGAACTAAAGTGGAGCCAATAGTAGGATGAGATACAACAGGAACCTGTTTAGTGTCTGCCGTCGGGACCACTTCATTATCCTACTCAACAAAACAGCATCATAATATGCGGTGAAGTGTGGTTGCTGAAGTCCCCCCATGTGTCTACGTCTAAACAGTATGACATGTTGAAACCGAAGTCTCTTATTAGCCAAAACAAAATACCTACAGTAACTAGGTTATGCAGTTCCCTGAACCAAGATGTGGGGATGTGACAGGTAGAGTTTGTAACAGATATAAAACCCATGGAAAGTCATTCATTTTGACTACACTAATTCTACCAGAGTTAATGGTACATTTCAGGCTGACAGTACCAAAACAAGCATCCAACTGCCGTCCCCAAACAAGTGCCCCCCTAGTGCCTCACATGCCTAAAGGGAAATTTGATGGTGGAGATAGGGCCTCAGTCACAGTAAACTGTACACAAGGAGCGATTATGTACAACTGCACATGTACATAAATATTCCATGGCACATGTGTTACACTGCGTTCCCAGGTGCACATCCACTTCTACAGAGGCCATTCCCAGACAGAGTGGCTGGTGCAACTGACGATGGTGTACATGACGGTGCGCTGATAGTAGCATATTAAGAATCTCTCTCTGTATATATATATATATATATATATATATATATTTATATTTCTCCAACTCCGGCACTCCACTGACATAAATCACATGCTGCACCCGGTGCCTTCCTCATGTAAGCCTGCACGGCTCCAAGTAATATATCCCTCCAATGGCGGCACTCAAAGGTTCAAGTAAAAATGACACAAGTCGGCTGTTTTAAGGCAACGTTTTTAGCGCCGTTCAGCGCTTTTATCAAGCCTATTCAATACTTGAACCTTTGAGTGCCGCCATTGGAGGGATATATATATTTATATATACACACACACACGCGCACACACACACACACACACACACACACACACTAGCTGAATACCGTGCTTCACTATGGAATTTCGAGTATAATCATAAAGATTTTATTGTATTGGAATATCAGCAATTAGGCTTACAACAGGACATCCCCGCCTGCTGCTGTCAATCTTTCTATGGCCGCACCTCCGGGCGGGCCTTCCCTGGATTGATGCTGTAAAAAGGCTGACGCTAGGGTAAATAATCTGCCTCATTCTCTGCCCCGTCCTGCCTCTGATGCTACCCTGCTTAGTGCTGTAAATACTGGGACGACAGTCCAAGCTCCGCCCGCTGCATGTTAAATATGTAAGGTTTGCAGGGATAGGCTGTCTCTATTCCAAAGGGCCCTGGGTCTCCTTGCTTAGCTTCTTGCTCAGAGCCGGCCCTAACCAATATGATGCCCTAGGCAAGATTTTGGCTGGTGCCCCCTAGCACCGCCGCTAGTTCTGCAAGAGATGCCTGGCATGAGTCAGCTGGCAGCTCTGCTAACGTCGGGCACCTTTTGTTTATGAAAATTCATCTTATTTGCATTACTATGTGGCTAGGATGCACAAGCAGCTTCTGCTGATTAAAATGATATGCAGCATGCCTATATTCTGTGTGCGACTGTGTCTGTATCTGCATACGAAATGCTACATTACAGTGATTTTCAGGAATACACACAGAATATAGGCATGCCGTATATCATTTTAATCAGCAGAAGCTGGTGGTGCCCCTAAGCATACCAAATGCCCTAGGCATTTGCCTAGTTTGCCTATGCCTAAGGCCGGCTCTGTTCTTGCTATCTGTAGGGCTCCTCCTTTGAGGTAAAAAGGTAAAGATTTTCATACAACACTTAAGGTCACTGGGAGAGCTGTCGGTTCCCTTTACACAGCAGATAAGCAGCTGCTGACTATCAAGCTTTCCTTTAATGCACTTAAGAGTCAAAATATCTCTCTCTACTTTCCTCCTATTGCTCTCTGAGAGGTTCGGCAATGTTTAGTTCAAGTGAAAGGTTAACCTCTGATAATTGAGACACTATCCTCTCGTGACTGAAAATAGGTTGGTTAAGTACTTATATCTGAAATATAAATTTATATATATATATATATATATATATATGTATATATATATATACACATAGTGATGTGCACCGGACATTTTTCGGGTTTTGTGTTTTGGTTTTGGATCCGGTTCCGCGGCCGTGTTTTGGATTCGGACGCGTTTTGGCAAAACCTCACCGAAATTTTTTTGTCGGATTCGGGTGTGTTTTGGATTCGGGTGTTTTTTTCAAAAAACCCTAAAAAACAGCTTAAATCATAGAATTTGGGGGTCATTTTGATCCCATAGTATTATTAACCTCAATTACCATAATTTCCACTCATTTCCAGTCTATTCTGAACACCTCACACCTCACAATATTATTTTTAGTCCTACAATTTGCACCGAGGTCGCTGGATGGCTAAGCTAAGCGACACAAGTGGCCGACACAAACACCTGGCCCATCTAGGAGTGGCACTGCAGTGTCAGGCAGGATGGCACTTCAAAAAAATAGTCCCCAAACAGCACATGATGCAAAGAAAAAAAGAGGCGCACCAAGGTCGCTGTGTGACTAAGCTATGCGACACAAGTGGCCGACACAAACACCTGGCCCATCTAGGAGTGGCACTGCAGTGTCAGGCAGGATGGCACTTAAAAAAAATTGTCCCCAAACAGCACATGATGCAAAGAAAAATGAAAGAAAAAAGAGGTGCAAGATGGAATTGTCCTTGGGCCCTCCCACCCACCCTTATGTTGTATAAACAGGACATGCACACTTTAACGAACCCATCATTTCAGCGACAGGGTCTGCCACACGACTGTGACTGAAATGACTGGTTGGTTTGGGCCCCCACCAAAAAAGAAGCAATCAATCTCTCCTTGCACAAACTGGCTCTACAGAGGCAAGATGTCCAACTCATCATCATCCTCCGATTCCTCACCCCTTTCACTGTGTACATCCCCCTCCTCACAGATTATTAATTCGTCCCCACTGGGATCCACCATCTCAGGTCCCCGTGTACTTTCTGGAGGCAATTGCTGCTGGTGAATGTCTCCACGGAGGAATTGATTATAATTCATTTTGATGAACATCATCTTCTCCACATTTTCTGGCAGTAACCTCGTACGCCGATTGCTGTCAAGGTGAGCGGCTGCACTAAACACTCCTTCGGAGTACACACTGGAGGGAGGGCAACTTAGGTAGAATAAAGCCAGTTTGTGCAAGGGCCTCCAAATTGCCTCTTTTTCCTGCCAGTATACGTACGGACTGTCTGACGTGCCTACTTGGATGCGGTCACTCATATAATCCTCCACCATTCTTTCAATGGTGAGAGAATCATATGCAGTGACAGTAGACGACATGTCAGTAATCGTTGGCAGGTCCTTCAGTCCGGACCAGATGTCAGCACTCGCTCCAGACTGCCCTGCATCACCGCCAGCGGGTGGGCTCGGAATTCTTAGCCTTTTCCTCGCACCCCCAGTTGCGGGAGAATGTGAAAGAGGAGCTGTTGACGGGTCACGTTCCGCTTGACTTGACAATTTTCTCACCAGCAGGTCTTTGAACCTCTGCAGACTTGTGTCTGCCGGAAAGAGAGATACAACGTAGGTTTTAAATCTAGGATCGAGCACGGTGGCCAAAATGTAGTGCTCTGATTTCAACAGATTGACCACTCGTGTATCCGGGTTAAGCGAATTAAGGGCTCCATCCACAAGTCCCACATGCCTAGCGGAATCGCTCTGTTTTAGCTCCTCCTTCAATGTCTCCAGCTTCTTCTGCAAAAGCCTGATGAGGGGAATGACCTGACTCAGGCTGGCAGTGTCTGAACTGACTTCACGTGTGGCAAGTTCAAAGGGTTGCAGAACCTTGCACAACGTTGAAATCATTCTCCACTGCGCTTGAGTCAGGTGTATTCCCCCTCCTTTGCCTATATCGTGGGCAGATGTATAGGCTTGAATGGCCTTTTGCTGCTCCTCCATCCCCTGAAGCATATAGAGGGTTGAATTCCACCTCGTTACCACCTCTTGCTTCAGATGATGGCAGGGCAGGTTCAGGAATGTTTGGTGGTGCTCCAGTCTTCTGTACGCGGTGCCTGAATGCCGAAAGTGGCCCGCAATTCTTCGGGCCACCGACAGCATCTCTTGCACGCCCCTGTCGTTTTTAAATAATTCTGCACCACCAAATTCAATGTATGTGCAAAACATGGGACGTGCTGGAATTTGCCCAGATGTAATGCACGCACAATATTGCTGGCGTTGTCCGATGTCACAAATCCCCAGGAGAGTCCAATTGGGGTAAGCCATTCTGCGATGATCTTCCTCAGTTGCCGTAAGAGGTTGTCAGCTGTGTGCCTATTCTGGAAAGCGGTGATAAAAAGCGTAGCCTGCCTAGGAACGAGTTGGCGTTTGCGAGATGCTGCTACTGGTGCCGCCGCTGCTGTTCTTGCTGCGGGAGGCAATACATCTACCCAGTGGGCTGTCACAGTCATATAGTCCTGAGTCTGCCCTGCTCCACTTGTCCACATGTCCGTGGTTAAGTGGACATTGGGTACAACTGCATTTTTTAGGACACTGGTGAGTCTTTTTCTGAGGTCTGTGTACATTTTCGGTATCGCCTGCCTAGAGAAATGGAACCTAGATGGTATTTGGTACCGGGGACACAGTACCTCAATCAAGTCTATAGTTGCCTCTGAATTAACGATGGATACCGGAACCACGTTTCTCACCGCCCAGGCTGCCAAGGCCTGAGTTATCTGCTTTGCAGCAGGATGACTGCTGTGATATGTCATCTTCCTCGCAAAGGACTGTTGGACAGTCAATTGCTTACTGGAAGTAGTACAAGTGGTCTTCCGACTTCCCCTCTGGGATGACGATCGACTCCCAGCAGCAACAACAGCAGCGCCAGCAGCAGTAGGCGTTACACTCAAGGATGCATCGGAGGAATCCCAGGCAGGAGAGGACTCGTCAGACTTGACAGTGACATGGCCTGCAGGACTATTGGCTTTCCTGGGTAAGGAGGAAATTGACACTGAGGGAGTTGGTGGTGTGGTTTGCAGGAGCTTGGTTACAAGAGGAAGGGATTTAGTGGTCAGTGGACTGCTTCCGCTGTCACCCAAAGTTTTTGAACTTGTCACTGACTTATGATGAATGCGCTGCAGGTGACGTATAAGGGAGGATGTTCCGAGGTGGTTAACGTCCTCACCCCTACTTATTACAGCTTGACAAAGGCAACACACGGCTTGACACCTGTTGTCCGCATTTGTGTTGAAATAATTCCACACCGAAGAGCTGATTTTTTTTGTATTTTCACCAGGCATGTCAATGGCCATATTCATCCCACGGACAACAGGTGTCTCCCCGGGTGCCTGACTTAAACAAACCACCTCACCATCAGAATCCTCCTTGTCAATTTCCTCCCCAGCGCCAGCAACACCCATATCCTCATCCTGGTGTACTTCAACAGTGACATCTTCAATTTGACTATCAGGAACTGGACTGCGGGTGCTCCTTCCAGCACTTGCAGGGGGCGTGCAAATGGTGGAAGGCGCAAGCTCTTCCCGTCCAGTGTTGGGAAGGTCAGGCATCGCAACCGACACAATTGGACTCTCCTTGGGGATTTGTGATTTAGAAGAACGCACAGTTCTTTGCTGTGCTTTTGCCAGCTTAAGTCTTTTCATTTTTCTAGCGAGAGGATGAGTGCTTCCATCCTCATGTGAAGCTGAACCACTAGCCATGAACATAGGCCAGGGCCTCAGCCGTTCCTTGCCACTCCGTGTCGTAAATGGCATATTGGCAAGTTTACGCTTTTAATTTTGATTTTTGGGTCATTTTACTGAACTTTTGTTTTTTGGATTTTACATGCTCTCTACTATGACATTGGGCATCAGCCTTGGCAGACGACGTTGATGGCATTTCATCGTCTCGGCCATGACTAGTGGCAGCAGCTTCAGCACGAGGTGGAAGTGGATCTTGATCTTTCCCTATTTTATTTTTAGCCTCCACATTTTTGTTCTCCATTTTTTAATGTGTGGAATTATATGCCAGTATCAATAGCAATGGCCTACTACTACATTTACTGAGCACAACTGAAATGCACCACAGGTATGGATGGATAGTATACTTGACGACACAGTGGTAGGTACAGCAGTGGCCTACCGTACTGCTATATATAGTATACTGGTGGTCACTGTGTCAGCAAACTGCAAAGCTAAAATGCACCACAGGTATAGAATGTAGATGGATAGTATACTTAATGGATGACGACACAGAGGTAGGTACAGCAGTGGCCTACCGTACTGCTATATATAGTATACTGGTGGTCACTGTGTCAGCAAACTGCAAAACTAAAATGCACTACAGGTATAGAATGTAGATGGATAGTATACTTAATGGATGACGACACAGAGGTAGGTACAGCAGTGGCCTACCGTACTGCTATATATAGTATACTGGTGGTCACTGTGTCAGCAAACTGCAAAACTAAAATGCCCCACAGGTATAGAATGTAGATGGATAGTATACTTAATGGATGACGACACAGAGGTAGGTACAGCAGTGGCCTACCGTACTGCTATATATAGTATACTGGTGGTCACTGTGTCAGCAAACTGCAAAACTAAAATGCACCACAGGTATAGAATGTAGATGGATAGTATACTTAATGGATGACGACACAGAAGTAGGTACAGCAGTGGCCTACCGTACTGCTATATATAGTATACTGGTGGTCACTGTGTCAGCAAACTGCAAAACTAAAATGCACCACAGGTATAGAATGTAGATGGATAGTATACTTAATGGATGACGACACAGAGGTAGGTACAGCATTGGCCTACCGTACTGCTATATATAGTATACTGGTGGTCACTGTGTCAGCAAACTGCAAAACTAAAATGCACCACAGGTATAGAATGTAGATGGATAGTATACTTAATGGATGACGACACAGAGGTAGGTACAGCAGTGGCCTACCGTACTGCTATATATAGTATACTGGTGGTCACTGTGTCAGCAAACTGCAAAACTAAAATGCACCACAGGTATAGAATGTAGATGGATAGTATACTTAATGGATGACGACACAGAGGTAGGTACAGCAGTGGCCTACCGTACTGCTATATATAGTATACTGGTGGTCACTGTGTCAGCAAACTGCAAAACTAAAATGCCCCACAGGTATAGAATGTAGATGGATAGTATACTTAATGGATGACGACACAGAGGTAGGTACAGCAGTGGCCTACCGTACTGCTATATATAGTATACTGGTGGTCACTGTGTCAGCAAACTGCAAAACTAAAATGCACCACAGGTATAGAATGTAGATGGATAGTATACTTAATGGATGACGACACAGAGGTAGGTACAGCAGTGCACTCTGCACTGTACTCCTCCTATATAATATTAATTATACTGGTGGTCCCCAGTCCCCACAATAAAGCAGCACACTGAGCACAGATATGGAGTGTTTTTCAGGCAGACAACGTATACTGGTGGTCACTGTCAGCAAAACTCTGCACTGTACTCCTGCTATATGCTGCTCCCCAGTCCCCACAATTAAGCAGTGTGAGCACTCAGCACAGATATATTATGCAGCACACTGAGCACAGATATGATATGGAGCTTTTTTTTCAGGCAGAGAACGGATAAAAACTGGTGGTCACTTATCAGCAAAACTCTGCACTGTACTCCTCCTAACAGCTGCTCCCCAGTCCTCCCCAGAATTAAGCAATAAAGCAATCAACTTCAACAATAAACGGAGAGGACGCCAGCCACGTCCTCTCCCTATCATCTCCAATGCACGAGTGAAAATGGTGGCGACGCGCGGCTGCTTATATAGAATCCGAATCTCGCGAGAATCCGACAGCGGGATGATGACGTTCGGGCGCGCTCGGGTTAGCCGAGCAAGGCGGGAAGGTTCGAACCTGCCTCGGACCCGTGTAAAAAGGGTGAAGTTCGGGGGGGTTTGGTTTCTGAGAAACCGAACCCGCTCATCACTAATATGTACACACATATATACACACACATACACTGAACCATAAGGCGGGACTGCCTTGCCAGTGGCAGTTGCAGAGCAGTCCGTTAGTCAAATAGGGGAGCCACACCCAGCGATGTTTGGCAGTGTTTAGGGGTGGCAGTTGATGTGGCTTCCCTATTTGAATAATGGACTGCTTTGCAACTGCCACTGGCAAGGAAGTCCAGGAACAGAGCATTGTGTTCTCCCCCCTCCGCAACTTGGTATCACCGGCACTATGCATTCTTTATAGCCCCGACTGGACGGGCTGTCTTAACTCTCCTCTGTGAGGGTTGAATTCCCAATAATCATCTCACCCCTTTTAACCCCTATGTGGGTGGAATTTTGAAAAATCCCTTTCTAGTGGGTGCATATGTCGCAAAAGCAAGCCACTGTCCAAATGTGAAGTTCCTAGTCCTTATGGTTCAGGAGATTTTGTGATGAGTCAGTGGTATTTGCTACATATATATATATATATATATATATATATATAGTGTATATGGTATAAAGATGCTCGGCACTTCAACGTTTGTACAAAAACACCAATGTGTTTTTTGGCCTTAAAGCATAGCCGAAGACATCAGCACTGTATCAGGAGGATGTAGTTACAAGAGCAGCGTTCGAGATCCCGGCGGTCAGCATACAAGGATAATGCTCCTAAAGTGCTTTAATCCCACACAAGGGTCAGATTATGTGCCAATGTACCATACTCACTTTAAAGAAAAGTGAACCATGCACATAAAGGTATTTTTAAATGCATCTTGTGGTATTATAATATATGACAGCGACCCGACTATCCACACCATGGATACAGTAAAACGGGGCATATCCTACTCACTAAAATCTTTATAAAGACTGTGCAACTTCTGTTATGATGAGCATACCCAATTTACAGTAGAGTGGATCACTCCATACAGGTATCTTTATAGTAGCCTTTATTCAACGAATCTTCATTCATTGTTTTGAAATTTTCATTCCATGATCCAGAATAATAGTAAACAATTTACTTAAAAATATTTAAAATACATATGAGTTGGGAATCAAAGGTAATCTAAAAACCTCTCCTGGTGGAAAAGGTGCAGCCCAAGTTATGTTCAGCATTTACAGTCTGGCCAAAAACAAAGATTGAATAAAATGCAACTCCAGTGAAAGGATGGAAACACATTAGGGGATGAGGTACAGGGTTGGACTGGCCCCCATGGGAAAAGGGGAAACCCCTGATGGGCCCTACTACCTGGGGGCCACCTCCTACTTTAGGGAAAACGTTCCAGACTGTGCACTTGAATTATACATAATACATATGTTCAGGGCCGCCATCAGAAATAATGGGGCCCGGGACTGACCCTCACAAGGCAGGGCCCCCCTCCATCCGTTCCCCCCCCTCCCCCTTCCCCAAACTACCTCTTGAGGAAATCTGGGTGGTTGTAGTGTGGATCAGGGGCCCAGGTCAGCTGCCTGCCTGCGCATCGGCAGGCAGCCACGGAGAGAGAGCCGCGGTGATATTCTTCATCTTCATACAGAGCCGGCCGTGAGCCAATCGGAGCTCACGGACCAGCAGCCAATGAGGAGCTGCCGAATGGCAGCTCCTGATTGGCTACCAATCCGTGAGCTCCGATTGGCTCACAGCCGGCTCTGTATACAGAATATGATCACTGGCCGCGGAAAGCCTCTGCCTCCATTCTTCCGTGGCTGCCTGCCGATGCGCAGGCAGGCAGCTGACCTGGCACCCTGATCCACACTACAACCACCCGGGCCCCATCTCACCCCGGGCCCGGGACTGGAGTACCCGCTGTACCCCCTTGATGGTGGCCCAGCATATGTTACATTGTAGTGCACAGGACTAGTGTATATTTTCTAAATGACATTGCTCTTATTAATCTGATACATTATCATGCATGCACTAGCAGTGTTTACAATATATATATTTATTTATCAAGGGGCCCAGACCATTCACTCTCTAATGGTTAGGCAAACAATGTGGCTGCTGGCCACACCGCTTCTAGAGACTGGTCACACCCCTAAACATGGGTCCCTACCAATGCATTTACGTGGTGGGCCATTCATGCTCCAGTCCGACACTGATGAGTTGTGACTTGCTGCGGACTCTTGGATCTATTTAGCCTTTCATGAGAGGTACGGTACATTTTATTCAGTCTTTACTTTTGCCCGGACTGTCCGTGCATCTTTATATCATATCTTTATACCATATACTATTGACTTCTCTGGCACCTTACATTGAAAGTGTACCTGCTGAGCAGAGTAACATACCATATCTCCCATCTTCGTCAATGTCCAAGTAGGGACAGTTCTGCGTGCCGAAAAGGGGGCAGGGCTTGTGAAATTGGGTGTAGCTTCATGGGAAAGGGGGCGTGGCTTTGTGGGAATGCCTGCAATTGTCACCCACACCCTTGTTTTTGTCAATACGTGGGCATGCCCAGCGCTCCGTGCGCTGCTGACCATGCCCCCAGCCTCTCTGCCTCCTGTGAATTCACCGCAGCTGAATGTGTGTCAGGAGCCTCCCAATTTCCCCACCCACCGCGGGACACTGCGGCTCGTGGGCGGGACAGAGGGACAGTCACAAAAAAATGGACTGTCCCGCAAAAATCGGGATAGTTGGGAGGTATATATATATACCTTGTGTGTTCAAACTGAAATCTAAATTGCAGTGTAAAAATAAAGCAGCCAGTATTTACCCTGCACAGAAACAATATAACCCACCCAAATCTAACTCTCTCTGCACGTTATATCTGCCACCCTGCACTGCATATGGGTGGTCATTCAGAGTTGTTCGCTCTGTAATTTTCTTCGCATCGCAGCGATTTTCCGCTAATTGCGCATGCGCAATGTTCGCACTGCGACTGCGCCAAGTAAATTTGCTAAGAAGTTTGATAATTTACTCACGGCATTACGAGGTTTTTTCTTCGTTCTGGTGTTTGTAATGTGATTGACAGGAAGTGGGTGTTTCTGGGCGGAAACTGGCCGTTTTATGGGAGTGTGTGAAAAAACGCTGCCGTTTCTGGGAAAAACGCGGGAGTGGCTGGAGAAACGGGGGAGTGTCTGGGCGAACGCTGGATGTGTTTGTGACGTCAAACCAGGAACGAAACTGACTGAACTGATCGCCGTGGCAGAGTAAGTCCCGAGCTACTCAGAAACTGCTAAGAAATTTCTATTCGCAATTTTGAGAATCTTTCGTTCGCAATTTTGATAAGCTAAGATTCACTACCAGTAGGCGGCGGCTTAGCGTGTGCAAAGCTGCTAAAAGCAGCTAGCGAGCGAACAACTCGGAATGAGGGCCATGGTTTTGCCCATTAGCTAACAAATTTGCTGCTGCGATCAGGTCTGAATTATCCTCTTTGTTACCATCAGCACAGATTGATTGTGGGTTCAAATATGCTTCTTTAATGTACAAATTAAGTTATTACTGTTGCAAATATGAGGAATAAAAAAGAATGTATTAAAAATATTAACATAATGATTATATTAGTTGCCAGTTTACAATAGGTGTGCAAAGAAAGAACACACATTTTCTTCAGACATTATCTATAGGTGATATACACATCAGGGACATGCGGTGATCTAAATAGCTCAGGAGGCACTGACTAGCACCAGAGCCAGATTTACATGCAATATATGATCCAAAGGGTGCATGTGGGCATTATACACAGGTGCAGCAGTATAAACTCCTGGAAATTTGGTGAGTGTTCATCAGAGATGTGCGGAAAAGACAGGACTTTGCTCCAGAGTTCTGGCTATAAAAATGATTAGAATAATGCAATGAAGATATTTTAAACATATTCTTTGTATTTTTCATATACTTTATACAGTTAAAACTCTGGCATATACGTTAGTATGACAGGAAAGGCTCTGCCTCACCCCACCGCACGTCACTGATGCATATACAGTACCTTATACTTTCATCTCCTGGGGAACAGTAAGGGTTAATAGCTGAGAACGTCTGACTAATTAAGCGGTTAATTGGATTTGAAAGGAGCGTGGGGGTGTCCTCTCTTCTGTTGTGCTGTGATTTAAACCACCCTCCCAACTGGATTTGAGCCAGTCTTATTTTTAATCATGAATCAGGAGACTGTGTGTCATACAGTGACTATCAAATATAATAACACTCCTCAGCTGCAATCTATAATGATTTTGAAAGTCACTATAAAACTATATGTCTTTCACTGGAGTAACTCGGTAAAGGTGACATGGTAACAAACATTTCTAGAAGGATCCAAAAGGGTGTAACCAGGGCCGGTACTAGGGTGTCCGGCGCACCCCTGAAAACAATAAATTTGCGCCGTCCCTCCCATATGTAATAAAGGGACAGTGCTCACCAAAAGGGCGTGGTCTCACATGGAAGGGGCGTGACCACATAATAGTGTCCCCAATTCAAATTACGCCACACAGTATCACAATCGTATTCACATTATACCACACGTAGTGCCCCTGATTCATATTGCACCAAATAGTTGTGTACCTAATTCACATTACGACACATAGTACTGCATCTTATACACAATACCCACAGTAGTGTCCCTTATACAAATAACACCCGCAGTAGTAGTGCCACACAAAATGGCCACAATGATAGCGTGCCTAATACATAATGCTCACAGTAATCGTGCTACACAGAATGCCCACAGTAGTCGTGCCAGACAGAACTCCCACATTAGTCGTGCCACACAGAACACCTACAGTAGTCGTGCCACACAGAACGCCTACAGTAGTCATGCCACACTGAGCACCCGCAGTAGTCATGCCACACTGAGCATCCACAGTAGTCGTGCCACACAGAGCGCCCAGAGCAGTAGTGACCCACAGAGCACCCACAGTAGACGTGCCACACATAATGCCCACAGCAGCAGTGACCCACAGAGCGCCCACAGTACTAGTGCCACACAGAACATCCACAGTAGTCGTGCCACACATAATGTCCACAGTACTAGTGCCACACAGAATGCCCACAGAAGTAGTGCAACAATTAATGCCCCTTACTCTTAGGTCAACCGGAGGGGAGGAGATAGAGGTGGTATGCGGTACTTACCGCACACAGATTCGTGTAGAGTGCTGCTGGCGCCGCTGCCTAAAGTGCAGTGGGGAGGAGGGAGGGAGCCGGAGAGATCGAGCCGGAGCCGCACTTCACGCTGCTGTGCGGGAGAGTGCTGTCGGCGCCGCTGCCTAAAGTACAGTGGGGAGGAGGGGGTGGAAACAGGAGGGAGGGAGCTGGAGGGTCCGAGCTGGAGCCGCGCTTCACGCTGCCTGCGTCTGTCATACAGTGTGACAGACGCAGCGGCAGCCGGGTGCCAGCAGCAACAGCAGAGCGGGGAGAGGAGCTGCTGAGCTGGTAGCGCCGGCTCTGGGTGTAACGTTTGACCCTGAGCTTATGGTAAATAAATGAACAAGACTTTTAATGCTGTTAAATTAAATATTTCTTCCAGTCAGAGGAATTAATTCCAAAGTGAAAAGAATTAATAGTCTATTTTCTATATCTATACACTATAGGGATCAATAGACCCTATTCTTCTAGATACTAGTTTCAGTCTCTGCAGACAGAAGCTCCTTAGGTCGGGCAACTTGTCTGAATTGGGAGCAGCTGCAGGCGAAAGAGGGAGTGTGTACCACATGACCTTAGGTCATCGGGACATATACAACACAGTAGACTACAGTGGAAACAGGCAATCATGTAATAAAATGATGAGTTTTCTAGTGCTATTACTACTCAGTAAAACCTGCCGCAAGAAGCCTCATTCAAAGTTATTATAGGTAATTTCATGACATTTTCTTCTTAAATGTCATGTACTCCTAGTCAGCAATGACATAAAAATCTTTGTTTGGTGCAAGAATCTTAGCCTGATTCTTTCTGTAACAACATCGGCAAATGAATGAGAACTCTTCATACAAAATAAAATGTACATACTATGCATCGGGGCCGATGCCCATTTGTGTACATTCCTCAAAATGTGGAGCTTCCATTATCATATTGACAGGACACACATACACCCTAGGGTTATTATTTATTTATTTTATGTCAGAAGCCAATGAACCTGCCAGTATGTTTTTGGAGTGTGGGAGGAAATCATAACACCAGGGGAAGCCCATGCACACTAGTGATGAGCGGATTCGGTTTTACTCGGTTTTACTCGGTTTTACTCGGTTCTCAAAACCGAATCTTATTGGCTATCCAAAACACGTGACATCAGTGAGCCAATAAGATTCGGTTTTGAGAACCGAGTAAAACCGAGTAAAACCGAATCCGCTCATCACTAATGCACACGCACTGAAACATACAGACTCCACACAGATAGTGCCTTAGGCCCTCATTCAGCATCCATCGCATCCGTGATGCAATCACATTTTCCCTTACTAAGTCCCAGTGTGCGCATGCAGGGCATATTCAGTGCATGTGCGGGCTGGGCAATGCTATCACATTGATGCAAATGCCTCTGCCTGATTGACAGGCAGAGGCGTTCGCGGGGCGACACCACATCGTTGCGGGGGCAGTGACTCAGCATTGTGGGGATGAGTCGTTAGGCAGGCTGCAGAGGCAGGTGGCTTCCCTTAATCAGCGATGTGATCGCAATTGAATTGCAATCGCATCGCTGGCCGCCACTAGCATGCTGGGCAGCCGTGCCCTGTGCTTGGTGGGCCCCAGCATGCGATTTTAGCCAGTTGCAGTTTTGAAAATTTAGCAAAACTGCAACTGAAGCTGAATCAGGTCCGTAGTCAGGAATGCTGCTTTCCAGTCACATCTTTACTTACAACTGAAAAGGAATAACTAGCCAGAAGTGAGAGGTTCTCACACAAGGAATGATAAGAAAGGAAGTGTCTAATGACACGTGGACTAAGCAGTATTGAGTAAATAAGGCTGAAGCAAGCGTGCTTTGATAATGATGATGATGACGATGATGATGATGGGTATAAAACCAAGAGGGTCATTCCGACTTGATCGCACGCTTCAGTTTTTCACGGCGATCAGGTCACTACTGCACATGCGCCGCAATACACAGGCGCGTCATATAGGTACAAAGCGGATTGTTGCTGAACGATGGGTTTAACAAAGAATCCATTTGCACAGCCGATCGCAAGAAGATTGACAGGAAGAAGGCGTTTATGGGTGTCAACTGACCGTTTTCAGGGAGTGGATGGAAAAACGCAGGCGTGTCCAAGCGTTTGCAGGGCGGGTGTCTGACGTCAATTCCGGCCAAGACAGGCTGAAGTGATCGCAGCGGCTGAGTACGTTCAGACCTACTCAGAAACTGCACAAACTGTTTTTGTACCGCTCGGCTGCACAGGCGAGCTAGCAAAAACAGCTAGCGAGCGATCAACTCGGAATGACCCCCCAAGTGCACAGATAGGGGTATGCTGCTTGCAAAGATGCGTACAACACGTAATGACAGCAAAGTTACACTAAACTCTGCATCAGTCAGATATCAGCTACAGATACGTTTTTAATCCCAGGTTTTGATAATTCATTAATCAAAATAGTTTTTTGGAAATGTCCCCATTTTTCCAAATGTACAGTACATTCTCTGAGCTTTTTTTTAAGTTAAATCAATAAAAAATACAACAGAAAAAAAAAACAGACACAGTAAATGCAGTAGATACTGTACGTACAAAAATAAAATAAATATGGGATTTGTAGTGTACCAATGTGTACCAAGAAAGCACATAATATACTCAAATATACCAGTTGTACAGCATAGCACCTCTTATATTATTGTAATATGATAGTAACGGTCTTATTTTTCAAGCAAGTGTAGGAACCAGGTTTATATAGTCTACAATGTATATTGTACACAACATTGATTACAAGGAGCATATCTCCCAACTTTCTTATTTCCTAAAGAGTGAAAGTCCAAAAGGCAACACGCTCTGAACAGACCTTGTGGCACCCAGGGCGAAAGTTTCCTTTGGCGACCCTCCATCCCCCTTGACAGGCAAAATAGGGTTAGGCGCACCGGAAAATAGGGGCGTGGGTTCATAGGGAGGGGCCGTGGCCACAGAATAGTACCAATTCACATTACACCGCACAGTAATGTCCTTCAGTCACATTACACCACACAGTCGTGTCCGTCAGTCACATTACACCACACAGTAGTTTTCCTTATACCATGTTAGAGTCCCTTACACACATTATACCACAGTACAGTAGAGCCCCTTATACACGTTACGCCAGGTAGCCCCTTGCACCAGGTAGCCCCTTATACACATTGCACTTATTAAGTGCCCCATATGCAATGTCCTCATTAGTAGTGCCCCCAGTAGTAATGCCCCCAGTGTAGTTATGCCCCCAGTAGAGATGCCCCCTAGTAGCGCTGCTTACACACACAAAAAAAAATAATCCAAAACCCCCCCAAAAAAACACAATACTCACCAGCCCTGCTCCTGCTTCCAGACCACTGCCCTCCGCCTGGCCGCTCGCTCGCTCCTCGGATCTATGGGAGAGACGTCATGACATCTATCCCATAGTTCCGCACAGCCGCACACTGCCAGAGCCGGGAGCCGGAGCTCACTCCTGTGCGACTGCCGCTGAGTGGAAGGCCCCGGG
Organism: Pseudophryne corroboree; assembly: GCF_028390025.1. Classification (NCBI taxonomy): domain Eukaryota; kingdom Metazoa; phylum Chordata; class Amphibia; order Anura; family Myobatrachidae; genus Pseudophryne; species Pseudophryne corroboree. The sequence goes on along the minus strand of NC_086445.1, from coordinate 594,494,084 downwards.
CACCCGCCCATCTTGCCCGTGCCTAGAACCGCTCCTTTCATCTGAAGTTTGATGTTTTGAGGCCGTGTGTCATGTCCCCTTTCTCGTCACGCTGGGGGCAAGCAAAGTGCTCTGGCGGCTATTGGGCTGCCCCGGCATTTCCCTCCACTGAATTCACCAAGGCTGCTCTGCAGCTACAGCAGCGTAGCTGTCCCCAGCCTCCCAACTGCCCATGGTTCACTGAACCCTGTGGGTGGGATGATGGCCAAAAAGTGGGATTGTTCAGCTGAAATCAGGATGGTTAGTAGGTATGCAAAGAATAGTGACAGCTATTTTGTGGGCTGAAGAAATATTAAGAGGAATACAAATCACCAGGAACCAATGGCTCATGAATATTGGGCCATAAAATACCCAAGGACTATGTTATTATACAAATATACTTGAATTTATATAGAATTCCCTCATGTGTTGTTCCCCTCATATGCTAATGCAAAAAAGGACTAAAAAATCTGCAAAGCCTGCTGTATATATGCAGTACAAGACACACAGGGGCAAAAGCAGGACTTCCAGAGGGGGGTTCCAAATACAAGTATTGTGGTGATATTTGACCTACTGCCATACCTGCCCTGTTATTGATACCAGCATCAGATTTATGGCATAGTTGCCTACCCTCCCTCATTCTGCAGGAGACTCCCTGAAATAGCTGCAATCTCCCTCACTCCCTGAATAGTCCAGCAATCTCCCTGATTGCACCTTTCCCCATTATGTAGCTATTACATTCTTGGGGGGGGGGGGAAAGAAATCAGAGATACATACATTCAAATGGGCTCATCAGTGCCATTTCCCTGCATTGGTTATAAGGCACAATGGCCCTCATTCCGAGTTGATCGCTCGCTAGCTGCTTTTAGCAGCAGTGCAAACGCTAAGCCGCCGACCTCTGGGAGTGTATCTTAGCTTAGCAGAAGTACGACCGAAAGGTTAGCAGAAGTGCTCGAAAAAATGTTCATGCAGTTTCTTAGTAGCTGCAAACCTACTCCTACCTTGCGATCACTGTAGACTATTTAGTTCCTGTTTTGACGTCACAAATACGCCCTGCGTTCGGCCAGCCACTCCCCCGTTTCCCCAGCCACTCCTGCGTTTTTATCAGGCACGCCTGCGTTTTTATACACACTCCCCGAAAACGGTCAGTTACCACCCAGAAACACCCACTTCCTGTCAATCACTCACCGATCAGCAGTGCGACTGAAAAGCGTCGCTAGACCTTGTGTGAAACTGCATAGTTTTGGGTGAAAGTACGTCGCGCGTGCGCACTGCGCACCATACGCATGCGCAGAAATGTCACTTTTTGACCTAATCGCCACACTGCGACCGAAAGCTGCTAGCGAACAACTCGGAATAACCCCCAATGATTCCTATGACTACATGCATTTTAAATAAGGTTTCTCGTGGCCACTTACAGTATATGGATCTTCTTGTAAAAAACAATACAAGAACAAATCCTGCAAAATATCAGTGTCTTTTCTTCAGCATATAGATCTTCTCACTTTGGGACTCATTTACATTTGGATGTAAGTCATTTTAATTTCCTCTCCGATGTAGCAGTACGCGCCCGCGCTTATAGGTTTTACTTTCACAACCTCCCTGAAATGTTCTTTCAAAAGTAGGCAAGTATGATTTAGGGGCCCATTTAATAACATTATTTTTACTAAAATAACGTGAAAAAGGGTGTTTTCACACCCTTTTCACATTATTTTAATATCACTTAGATGTATTAAAGGGCTTTTGGAGCAGTTTTCATGAAAAACTGCTCCAAACCCTTTAATTGTCTTTTTTTTTTTTAGTAACCCAGATCGCATTCCCCATGCTCATAATGGGAAATGCAATCAGGCCCGAATTTACCCCCCCCCCAAAAAAGTAAAATAATACCGCAGTGTGCCCTGAGCTGGCGAGATCACAGGGCAGCACTGCGATGTGCACCCTTTTGCCCAGCTTTCTCTGCTCCTGGCAGAGAAAGCTGTGCGGGGACCAGGCAGTGTGATCAGCTATGTGTGTCCAATGGACACACAAGCTGATCACTTGTAAAAAGAAAAAAGTAACAAAAAAGTAAAAGAACCCTCCAAAACATACTCACCTGTCCAGGGAGCCAGTGTCTGCTGCCCCGTGCGCCGGGTCCCCCATATGCTGCGCTGTGACCCCGGTGCTGTAAAGTGACGCTGCAAAATGGAAAAGAAGTGTAAAATTGACAATATGCCATTCACGACACGAAGTGGCAAGGAAAGGCTAAGGCCTTGGCCTATGTTCATGACTTCATGACTGGTGGTTCAGCTTCTCATGAAGATGGAAGCCTTCCTCCCTCTCGAAAAATTAAGAAAATAAAGCTTGTTAAAGCACAGGAAAAAAACAACTGTGCGTTAAAAGATATCACAAATCCCCAAGGAGAGTCCAAGTGTGTCCACGGTTGCGATGTCTAGGCCTGACCTTCACAACACTGTATGGGAAGAGGAGGCTCCTACAACCATTTGCATGCCCTCTGCAAGTGCTGAGAGGAGCACCGCCAGTCCAGTTGCTGATAATAGGATTTTAATTACCTACCGGTAAATCCTTTTCTCGTAGTCCGTAGGGGATACTGGGAATCCATTTAGTACCATGGGGTATAGACGGGTCCACTTGGAGCCATGGGCACTATAGAAGTTTGAGAATGTGTGCTGGCTCCTCCCTCTATGCCCCTCCTACCAGACTCAGTCTAGGAAACTGTGCCCGAGGAAACGGACATACTGTACTTTGAGAGAAGGATAAAGATAAGGAAAGTGGTGAGATTTCGAACTAGTACAACCAGAACAAGAGGAAAGCCATGCTAACCCAACTTGAAAACTGGAACAGCAACAGCTGAACCAAACAGTAGTTAAACAAGTAACCTTGCAGGAAGAACGAAGCACCGGGGCGGGCGCCCAGAATCCGCTACGGACTACGGGAAAAGGATTTATCAGTAGGTAATTAAAATCCTATTTTCTCTTACGTCCTAGGGGATACTGGGACTCCATTTAGTACCATGGGGGAAGTACCAAAGCTCCCAAACCGGGTGGGAGAAAGTGCTGAGGTTCCTGCAGAACTGACTGACCAAGCTGAAGGTCCTCAGAGGCCAAGGTATGGAACTTGTAAAACTTGGCAAACGCGTTCGAACCCGACCAGGTAGCTGTTCGGCAGAGCTGTAATACCGAGACACCCCGGACAGCCGCCCAAGAGGAACTCACTGACCTAGTAGAGTGGGCTTGTACAGATTTTGGAACCGGCAAGCCTGCTGTGGAATAAGCATGCTGGATAGGGAGCCTGATCCAGCGAACAATTGACTGCTTTGAAGCAGGACACCCAATCTTGTTGGCATCATATAAAACGAACAGCGAGTCCGATTTCCTGTGACGAACAGTTCGCTTTACATATACCTTTAAAGCCCTTACAACATTCAAAAACTTTGATGTAGCAGAGGTGTCAGTAACAACCGGGACCACAATTGGCTGGTTGATGTGAAATGCCGACACCACCTTAGCAAGGAACTGCTGACGAGTCCTGAGTTAAGCTATGTCCTCATGGAAAATCAAGTAGGGGCTCTTGTGAGACAACGCCCCCAGCTCTGACATGCGCCTTGTCGTAGACAAGGACAACAGCGTGACAGTCTTCCACGTAAGATACTTTACGTCTACCGCCTGTAATGGTTCAAACCAGTCCGATTGGAGGAAAGTCAGAACCAAATTGAGATCCCAAGGTGCCGTTGGACGCACAAAGGGAGATTGGATGTGAAGAACAGCTTTCAAGAATGTCTGAACCTCAGGTAAAGAAGCCAATTGTTTCTGAAAGAAAATAGACAAGGCCGAAATCTGAACTTTTATGGAGCCTAGGCATAGGCCCACATCAACAGATGAAATTCCACTATAGAATATTGTCTGCTCTCACACCAAGAGACATATTTCTTCCAGATACGATGGTAATGTTTTGACGTTATCCCCTCTCCTGGCTAGAATCAGCCATTCAACTTCCTTGCCGTCAAACGTAGCCATGGTAAGTCTTGATAGACGAATGGGTTCTGTTGCAGAAGATCCTCTCGAAGAGGCAGAGGCCACGGATCTTCAATTAGCATCACGAGAAGATCCACATACCAGGCCCTTCGCGGCCAGTCCGGAGCAATGAGAATTGCTTGAACTCTTTCCCTTTTTATTCTTTTGAGAACTCTTGGGATCAGAGGAATGGGAGGCAGGGGTGTATCTAGGGGTCCGAGCACCCCTGGCAAAGTAAGGGACTGGTGCCCCCATATTTGAAATAGGGAAGGTGCATGTGCAAAAAAGGGACACGTGGGCAGATGTATTAAGCCTGGAGACAGCATAAGAAAGTGATAAACCAGTGATAAGTGCAAGGTGATAAAAGCACCAGCCAATCAGCTCCTACCTGTTAATTGACATATTGGAGCTGATTTGCTGGTGCGTTATCACCTTGCACTTATCACTGGTTTATCACTCCGTTATGCCATCTCCTGGTTAATACATCTGCCTCTCTATCTTGTGGGAAAGGGCATGACCATACAATAGTTCCCCCAATTCAAATGACGCTGCACAGTAGTAACCCTTATACACATCATGCTCACACAGCAGTAGTTCCTTTTACACATTATGCCCACACAGTAATTCTTATAACACTGAGGAAACATCAGCAGTGCCTGGCCTGGCTGAGGATGAAATGCCACCCAAGGCCAGGTAGTATAATCAAATAGTAGTGCAAAGAAGTGCAGTGGAGCGCACTACCCAGTGGTACAAGTAGAAAAAAACAGTTAGTGGTTTGGCACGCGCACGCCCAAAAAATGGGTGTGACCACATGCCACATGGGGCATGTCCAATGGAAATGGGGGCGTGATACACATATGAACCCAGTACTGCAGTGCCAGATACACACATGCCCCCAATAGTGCCAGATACACACATGCCCCCACGGTGCCAGTTATGCCCCCACGGTGCTAGATATGCCCCCACGGTGCCAGATACACATATGCCCTCACAGTGCCAGATATGCCCCCACAGTCATAGTCCCCATCTTCCTCCCAGCACATAGCCATAGTCCCCTCCCAGTAAATAGCCATAGCCCCCACCACCCTAAGGAATAGCCGTAGTCCCCCCCAGCACATAGCTGTAGTCTCCACCTTTCCCAACACAGTCATACAGTAGTCCCCACCTCCATCTCATCACAATAACAATCCCTGCCAACATAGATAGCCATAGTCCCCCTCCTGCACATAGCCCCTCACCTCCCCAAGCACATAGCCATAGTCCCCATGCCCCTCCCAGCACATAGCTGTAGTCTGCCCTTAGCACATAGCAGTAGTCTCCCCCACTCCCAGCACATACATAGCCTCCCCACACAGCACATAGTCCTAGTCCCCATCCTACAACATCCCAGCAGATAGCCATAGTGTCTGGCAATACCTGCTGTGCCGAGCTGCCTGGGATGGGGGGCGGAGGATTGTTCTGCAGGCAGGAACTGGCACCGGTGTCCGGCATCGCACCAAACTACGTGAAGAAACTGAAAAAAAAACTACGGCTCCCAGCATCCCTTGCCGCCGGGAGCTCCCGACAGCAAGGGTTGCTGGGAGTTGTAATTTATTTTCAGTTTCTTCCCTGTAGTGCATTGCAGTGCCGGACACCAGCGCCAGCTCCTGCCTTCAGAGCGATCCTCCGCCCTCCATCCCAGGCAATGCACAGGCAGCTCAGCACAGCAGGTATTGACAGACACTACGGCTTAAGGAATTCCACCCATTGGCCGAGGATGGCACCGTCGGGCAACGCCCCCTGCTCGGCTGGCACCCATGGCGAGTGCCATCCTGGCCAATGGGTAGATACGCCCCTGATGGGAGGAAACACGTACACCAGCTGGAAGACCAACAGAGTTGGCAGGTCGTCGACCGCTACAGCTTGTGGGTCCCTCAACCTGGAACATTAACGCTTGAGCTTCTTGTTGAGTCAAGAGTCCATCATGTCGATTTGTAGATAACCCCACCAACGTGTTGGCCACTAAAACACCTCCGGGTGGAGGCCCCATTCCCCCGGGTGCTGGTCGTGTCTGCTGAGGAAGTCTGTTTCTCAGTTGTCTACTCCCGGAATGAAGATCACTGACAATACCACGGCGTGTTTTTGCGCCCAGAGGAGAATTCTTGACACCTCTGTCATTGCAGCCCTTCTTTTCGTTCCGCCCTGTCGGTTGATGTAAGACACCGCTGTCACATTATCCGACTGAACTTGAATGGCCTGATTCTGATGAAGAGATGAGGCCTGCAGAAGGGCATTGTAGATAGCTATGAGTTCCAGGATGTTTATTGGAAGAACAATTTCCTGACTTGACCATCTTCCTTGAAACTGCACCCCCTATTCAATTCTGAATCCCGAACCTTCAACCCTCCACTAGGTGACAAGTTTGTAGCCACCACAAGAGGGAGATCCTGGCTTTTGGCGACAGACAAATCCGCTGATGCATGTGAAGATGCGATCCGGACCATTTGTCCAACAGATCCAGCTGGAAGACCTTCACATGAAACCTTCCATACTGAATTGCTTTGTAAGAAGCCACCATGTTCCCCAGAAGGCGGATGCACAGATATACTGAGATTCGGGTCGGCTTCAAGATAGACCGAACCATCGACTGGATCACCATTGCCTTTTCCAGGGGAAGGAACACTCTCTGAGTGTCACAACTCAGGGTTGAGGCTGACCTGGGGAAGCCTCAGATGTAGGGGCTGACGTGTAGGTGAACCGGGGAGGTAGTATTGGGTTCCTTGACATACAGGAGCTCTAGTACCAGTTGCCCGAAGGCGTGACCACAACAACGAAGTTGTAAAAGGTAAAGTCAGTTTTATTGAACACACAGCTTAAGACACCTTAGATATGCAAAACGTCACAGGAGATGTGCAATGGTAAATTACAGTACAGTTCCCAAAAATGTAGGGTAATTAGTGCTGTGGCTTGCAGAACAGAATATCACAGAGTCCTTGCCAGAACTGGATATGGTAAGTCCATATGCCACAGCTAACCGCTGAGGAGAGGTATGAACTGGTACTGCCCAGCAGATAGTGTACAGAGGCTGGAGCAACACAGATGCACAGAAGTAGATGGTACTTGGTAATTGCAGAGAGTGCCGGATGGAACCGATATGAATGAAAGGTGTGCAGAACTCACCACTGTAGATTTAGAGTCCGATGGTGAGCATCGATGGACGCTGTGGTTCAATGGTAGAATGGTCACTGATGCAGGTGATATAGGAATACCGCTGATGACGTTGAAGTAAACTGAAGACACTGTGGAGCACCGCTAGCAGAATACCAGTGACTCAGAAGCACTGTGGAAAGCTGGTAGGCCATGGTAAGTACGCTGTGGAGTATGGTAGTGGAGAGCTAAAGCTGCAAGCAACTACTCCATGCCGATCCAAGCCACGCCTCCCAGTAAACGTAATTCCTTACCTGGACGATCTTCTGATAAAGGCTGCGTCCAGGGAGCAGTTGGAGACGCGGGGTTCGGCAATTTACTGTTGCAAAACTTTATGTCAGGGTTGTTTACTAAGTTCATAATAGGTCAGGGTACTACTCTTCTTTTTTGACTCAGTGGAGAGTCCCTGCTGAATATAGTGTAGGGGTTTTTATTTGTTAGACCCCTATCCCTTAGTTTTGTTACTTTAGTTATGGTTATTATGGGATCCAGGTATACCTTAGGTTCCAGAGGTAATACAGGGTGGGTGTGGGAGGGGTTAGTTTTTTTTTTCATGCCATCAAATTTTGTTTATGAGTGTGTTCTGTCATACTATGCTCTATGTGGTACCAATTGTTCTAATTCATTGTGTCTCAAGGGACACAGCGACACTTCGTGTCTCCTTTCGGTATTTGCTCAGCCTTGCTGCACTATATATCCTTGTTCATATCTTTTTCTCCATGCTCTATCCTGTTACCTTTTTTCCCTCCGGTTTCTATGGCTGCTACATCTGAGAGGCTCCGTCTGCTCAGCTGGAATGTCAGAGGTCTGAATGAGAAGATTAAAAGATCCCTAGTCCTGACACAATTTAAAGGGTACCAAGCGGATATAATATGTCTCTCGGAAACCCATTTATTTGGCAGTACAGTTTTGGCGCTCAAGAAGCCTTGGATTAGCCATGTATACCACTCCACTCTCTCTGGGAATGCTAGGGGCGTTTCTATGCTGGTTAGAAAATCTGTGCACTTTCATTTGGATGTATGTCAAATAGATCAATATGTTTTACTACGTGCCCATATAAATCGCAAACTGTTTCACGTGTTGGCTGTATATGTCCCCCCATGCTATAATAATGAGGTTCTCCGTCACGCTGACAGGTTTATTGCTCTATACCCCGCAACCCTTGTAATTTGTTTGGGAGATTTCAACAATGTAATGGATCAGTCCCTAGATATATGGAGGGAAATGGTTGCATCTACCCCTCATTTGTTGTCTCCTACTCCATTTGCACGGCTGGTGGAGGAGTTGGGACTGGTTGATATTTGGAGACGTCGTAATGCTACAGCTAGCCAGTTTTCATGTCGCTCTACTACTTACCATACTTTTTCCCGTATAGATTTGATATTAATTTCATCTGATTTGTCGCCAGATGTGGTGGCGGTAGATTACCTTCCTTGGGGTATATCGGACCATTATCCTGTTTAGCTCACTGTAAACATTGGGTGTAAGAGGGGCGCGAAGACGTGGAAACTTAATCCCTTTTGGCTAACATTATTTGGGGAAGGCGCAGATCTGATTGCTGCATGGGAGGGGTTCCATGTGGATAATTTACCATACACTGATTCTGCAATTAAACATGATGCCTTTAAGGCACTCATGCGTGGCACATTTCATGCGTGGCATCCCTGCAGTCAAGTTATCAGGTAAACAAGAGGAGATGCGCTTGGAGGCCCTGTGCCAGCAATTTGAAACCCAGTACATTTCCTCTTACCTGCAAACTGATCGGATGCTGTGGCGGGGTGCGCAGGGAGAATGGTCTGATTACTTATTTGAGAAGTCCAAACGCAGACTCCTTTTTTCAGGGCATGACCGCTATTTTCAGGCTGAAATGAATGGCTTTTTTGGCTCAGGTTGAATCTAACATTAATATAATTCAATGTGTGAAGAATTCTACTGACCAACTGTGTTATTCTGGGTCTGAGGTGTCGGGACATTTCGCGACTATTACTCATTGTTGTATGCTTCCCGGGCCTCCTATTCCATTGAGCAACTCAGGGAATACTTGGCTCAGCTTGAGCTACCCTGTCTGTCTCGGGAGGATTCTGAGGCCTTGGACGCACCATTCACATTGGAGGAGATGGAGGCTGCGGTCCTGTCTCTTCCGGCGTCAAAAGCTCCTGGGTGTGATGGACTTCCGGGTGAAGTTTATAAACAATTTAAAGATTTTTTTGCCACTTATCTTCTGCAATTATTTGATTTGTTATTTGAAGGAGGAACCCTTTCACATTCTATGGCTGAGGCCAATATTATTGTTTTGCTAAAACCAGGGAAAGATCCCCAATTGCTGGAGTGTTACCGACCCATCTGCCTAACACAGATGTCAAAATACTGGCAAAGCTTTTGGCAACCATACTGAATTTAGTTATCATGTCAATAATTCACCCCGATCAGACAGGGTTTATGCCGGGTAAATCCACTGCCCAAAACCTGCGTAGATTATTTTGTCATCTGCAGAGACATGATTTGGTAGAGTCTGGTGTCTCTTGATGCAGCCAAGTCATTTGATTCGGTAGAATGGAAATATTTGTGGGAGGTGCTTGAGAAATTTGCTTTCGGCCCAAGATTCATTCGTTTTCTTCAGATATTGTATTCTTCACCTATGGCCCGTATGACAGTGAACAGCTTTACCTCAGAAGCCTTTGTGCTGGAGAGGTGTACCAATCAGGGTTGCCCCTTGTCTCCTGCGCTATTTGCAATAGCTATGGAACCATTGTCTGGCCTGCGGCGTACTAATAGAGGGATTAAGGGTCTTAAAGTTGGGGACACTGTGGATGCAGTGGCTCTATATGTGGACGACATGCTCCTTTTCCTAAGGGACTCTGCGGATTCACTACAGACTGTGTTGCGGGTAGTGGATGAATTTGGTGTTTATTCAGGTCTGACGATCAACTAGGGCAAGTCACATATTCTCCCTATCTCCGGTCTTCTTCCTGAGGATACGCAAGAAACATACCCCTTACAATGGACACTACGGTTCAAATACCTTGGTATTTGGATCACGCCTAAGGCTGTAGATTATGTGACCCAAAATATTGATCTTATCCTGGTAACATTTAAAGACAGGGCTCATGTGTGGAAAAAAATACCTTTGTCCGTATTAGGCCATGTTAATCTATTTAATATGGTGATGCAACCCAAATTTTTATATGCCCTACACCACTCTCCAATTTATATTCCAAAAAAGATATTTACTGTAATTGAGGGTGTTCTGTCGTCATTTATTTGGGGAAATAAACCAGCACGAGTTTCTATTAAGACATTGTATAGATCACAAGTTTTAGGGGGAGTGAATCTTTGTAACCTGAGAATTTATTATGTAGCGGCGCAACGGTCTCATTTGTCTGGATGGACTACAGATTCATTGGACCTGACTATGGTGGGGTTTCTGGCTGAGCGGATGGAGTGTTCTCCTGTTTTTTCTCTTTCTCCTCTTCAACTTCTTCTCTATGGCCATTCGGCTACTAGTTTGCCTCCTTTGCTACGTCAGGCTTTACTGATCTGGCGATATGCACATACTCTTTATGGTCAAGATAAATGTACCCTGCTGTGGTTTAATGATTCATACTCTGAGCTCTGTCAGCTATCACTAGATAATATATGGATCACTAAGGGAGTTATAACAGTGGGTCAATTGTATCATGATGGAGTGCTCAAATCTTTTCAGCACTTAAAAGAGGATTTCAATATACCAAATACTGCTCTATTTAGGTATTTCCAACTCAGACACGCTGTACAAGCCCAATTTCCTTGTGGTTCGCTGATAATCTCAGAATCACCTGTTAAAATATTGCTAACTACATTAGGCCATAGAGGAAAAATATCTGCCATATACACTACTTTGAATGATAGACTTAACCTGGAACAATTAAACGGTCTCCGTTCCAGGTGGGTGATAGATCTGGGACCCCTATCTGATGAGCAATGGCTTCAAATTATTGGATCCCTTAAATATACTACACCATGTATTAGATATAAGCAAGTATATTTTTATGTGCTGCATAGAATATATCGCACTCCTGTGTCTTTGGAAAGGGCAGGTCTTAGAGATAATTCTTTCTGTCCCAAATGCCAGGCTGCTGATGCCGGGTTCTGGCACTTACTGTGGGACTGTCCTGCAATTTCCGTTTTTTTGGAGAGATGTGTGGCAAGATATTATTCTAACTACTCCTTCCCTTCCTGCATTGAATCCTAGTCTGTGTATGTTTGGGTTGGACCTTGAAGAAACACACTCAGTCATAATATATAAATACATCTTATGCCTCACTACTTTAGCGAAAGTTATTATAGCGAGGGTTTGGTTCTCAGCTGAATCACCTAATATAAGCCAATGGAGAGCTTTGGTGAATGATGTAGCCAGACATGAGAGGTACATGTACAAAACACGTGGATCTATTCCTAAATTCTTAGAAAAATGGGACCGCTGGTGTAGCTCTAGGCTGGACAGACCGGAATTGTGTATGTGGACTACTCTATTTTACTGCATATGGTAGCAATGTTCAAAAATTAGACTCAACACACACTCAAGATTGGATTCTCTTCAATATGTTTATTTATTGATGGCGAATGTTACTGTTAATGTTTGTCTTTTCTGTATTGTTTTGTATGTTTTAAATCTCAATAAAAAATACATGATTTTAAAAAAAAAGGAATTATGTTTACTCCCTGTCTGCGGAGTAACATCATCATCTCTGCCATCACTTTAGTGAACAGCCTCGGTGCCGTGGAGAGACCAAATGGCAGGGCCTGGAACTGGTAGTGACAGTCCTTCAGTGCAAACTGTAGATAAGCCTGATGAGGCGGCCAGATCGGAATGTGAAGGTATGCATCCTTAACATCCAGAGACGCTAGGAATTCCCCCTCTTCTAGACCTGAGATCTCCGCTCTCAGAGACTCCATCTTGAACTTGAACACTCATAAGTATGGGTTCAATTATTTGAGATTTAGAATCGGTTTTACCGAACCGTCTGGTTTCGGAACTACAAACAAGCTGGAATAGTATCCCATGTTTTGTTGATGAGGTGGAACTGGAACAATGATCTGGGTCTGTAACAGTTTTTGAATGCCTTCTTGTAAGGTACTCTTGCTTCTTGTGAAACTGGTAAGCCTGATTTAAAGAATCTGTGGGGTGGGAGATCCTGGAACTCCAGCCTGTAGCCCTGGGATATAAGGTTTATGACCCAGGGATCCTGGCAAGATCTTGTCCAGGTCTGACAGAAGAATTGTAGCTGGCCTACCACCTGCCTGTCTCTCAGGCATCGCGGTCCACCTTCATGCGGAATGTTTTGAGGAGGCAGAGCTTGAGCTCTGTTCCTGTGAACCAGCAGTCACTGGTTTGCGTGGTTTACCTCTAGCACCTCTGGCAGTGGTAGAAGAACCTCTGGCCTTGTCCCTAAACTTGGCAGTCTGAAAGGACTGTAAATTGGGTCCTGAGTAGGCCTTCCTGGCTAGCGGAGCTGCAGAAGGTAGATAAGTGGACTTACCCACAGTAGCTCATGAGATCCACTTGTCAAGTTCATCGCCTAATAAGGCTTCACCTGTGAAAGGCAGGCCTTCCACACCTTTTTGGGAGTTCGCATCAGCAGTCAACTGACGTAGCTATAATCCCCTGCTGACACTGCCATAGCTGTAGTGCGTGTATTAAGCACACCTATCTCTTTAATGGCTTCCACCATAAAGGTCGCAGAGTCTTGTATGTGCTGCAGGAGTAACACAATTTCCTCTTGAGGTAAGGTGTCTAACCCCTCAATTAAATTACCAGACCATTTAGCAATGGTTTGAGTAAACCACCCACATGCTATAGTGGGTCTCTGGGCCACCTCTGCAGCTGTATACAAAGATATAAGTGTAGTCTCAATCTTACAATCAGCTGTATCCTTTAGGGAGGCTGCACCAGGAAAAGGTAATACTATTTTATGTGAGAGCCTGAAGACTGATGTATCCATTATTGGTGGATTTTCCCATTTTTTCCTATCCTCAGGAGGAAAAGGAAAAGATGATAATAACCTCCTAGGAATGTGAAATTTCTTATCCGGATTAACTCACGGTTCTTGAAACAGGGTATTTAGTTCCTTTGATATGGTAAAAGTGGCTGAGGATGTTTTCTTTATATTAAAGTAAGATTCCTCACACTCCTCTGTCACCTTATCAGGGATATTTAAGACTTCTCTGATATAATCTATGAAAGCCTCTACACCCTGCGACAGAGTACCCTCCCCTACCTCTATGTCCACCTCACCTTCCTCCATTTCTGACCCTTCATTATCAGAATAGTCAGAATGTAGGATATGGGCCAAAGTACATTTTTGTGGATCTATATATATATATATATATATATATATATATAAAGGTATTGTTCCATTAAATATCAAGGACACTGCATAAGGATACAGTGTGTGGATTCAAATTGTTCAGGGTCACATAAGTAATAATTCGGTGGTTGCGAGGATATTGTCACATATTGCAGCACAAGTTATTAGCAATACCGGATTCATGTATATTACTGTATGATAATGTGGTGAGTTTGACTGGTCTTAGGGCGGGAACTCAGATGTAAACAATGGCAATCACATCTCAGGACTTAGTCATTGCCCACAGTTTGAGCAGACCAATGATCCCCAGTGTCCTGGATATGTCCCACCCCTGGACCAATATAGGAAAACCCAGCCCCAGACATGTACCTTCTCCAATACACAGTATATAAGTATTTTCCCTTACCCAGGAAGCTCAGTTGTTGCTGATTCTAAATGGAGATGACTGTCCACTGAGCTAAGGGTGATGTATGCTGGCTGTAACTTTCCCATGTAACTGTAACTCTGTACAATTTACTTAGGCTTATATATGTTATACTGTATGATATACTGTACATGTTATTTTGTATGCATACCTTTTAATATCAAATACATATATACCTCTGAGCATTGGACCTCAGTATACCATGTGTGCAACTACTTGCTATCTCTTAAGGGACATAGTGCTGCGACATTTAGCACACTATTATCGTATATATGGTAATAAGACGCAACCTGCATCTGCAGTATATAATATCACTGGTATGTATATGTTTATTTAAAATAATGGAATTTCACAGTTGGGGGCTCATCCGGGATATCACGTCCTTATATGATGTGCAGTATAGGCGCGCTGTGGTCTACCGGCTAAGGGTGGACGCATCTGATGCCGAGGAACCACATCCATTTTTGCGCTATCATTAAGGTGCTGATATCAATCAAGGGACAATAGATTTCTTTGTTGCCTTTGAGTGTGACAAAGACGCACAATATTAGAAATGTTACAGTGTACTCTTTATTGTTACTAACGGGGTTCAATAAGTCATATTGTGTTTTATTCAGATTGGTTTGTTTATCTGTTAAGTAATTTTAAAGAGAGTTTAAAAGTTGGTGCATGCGTCTAATTTGCATAGTACGGATATAGCTTGGTTACCACGCTGCGTCTTATTCGCATAGTGCTAACACAGGCCTGAAGTAACAAAGCTTTGTTCGCGCTGAAAAGACGCATGTGGAAGCTTTGTTAGCATGCAGTGGGAATTGTCCATCAGGGCGACTTCCAGTGCTTGTATACTTTGGGATTTACTTGTGACAAAAGAGAGAGCTAGTGTTTATGTATTCTGGTCGCATGGCTTAGACTCCATTTTGTGTCCAAGCACATGGCTTGGAGGGGGAGAAGCAGTGGCTATTTTAGGTCTAATGCAGTTACAGCTGCACAATCTGCATTGGTCTTATCAAAACCAACATAACTTAAAGTCACTCCCTACCCACTTAGCTAACAGCTAACTTTCAGCTGTTCCTGAATTAAACACCAAAATAAGCCATTGTTAAACAATCTGTTACCTTTGTCACAAGTAAACAATATATATGTACAAATCCATCACCATTTAAAAGCTACCAATGAATTTAACTAACCCATTCCATAGTCAATTATAGTGTTTCAATTAGACCTAGTGAGATTAATACATAGCTTGATGTAAGAAAAATCCACTCAGATGAGAAAGTTTTTCATGATTTGTCTTAAACTGGAGATAATGAGAGTGTAAGATGAGACCCATTGCCTGTTACAAGACCTAGACAATTGAAATGCTAATGAACTTCTAAAACTACTCTGGAACAAGAGTACAGTATGTGGACATCTGTTGCGATGCAAATTAGGCTGCCATGGAAGCTACATTCAGCATATGTGTGTGTATGTATATATATATATATATATATATATATATGTTGTATGAGGGTTTGATAGAGTGTAATAAGTTAATGTGTATATATATATATATATATATCAAGAGTTTGTTTAGGTCGGTGCGCTTAGTCACACGTCCAAATGTTACTTTAAAGCAATGGGTCGTCAGAAATTTCTGCTGTTTTTGGTTTAGTCAGTCGTAGATACTCCGTTGATGGACACCTCCCAAGCTTCTTTGGTGGCTGCACCGTTCTTCAATAAATGACTTGGGTATGTTCAGTCATGCAATTCTGTGAAAGCAGGGGAAAAGAACAGGCGCCATATGGTGTAGTATTTAAGAATAAATGGAGTGATATATGTGTATAAAATATAAGTACCGGATAGGTTCTTGAGATTAGGCCTGTATATCTCAGAGAGTTCTTTGTGGCTGTTCCCCACCGCTCGCTACGAGACAGACGGGTGCCTTCGGGCGCCTCACGTGCAGCAGCAGCCCTTCCCTTTCGAGCTGCCTTCACATATATATATATATATATATATATATATTATATGGATATATGTATATTTATACGATTGTATGTTCTGCAAGATAGCTATCCAGTCTGAATCATAGCATTTAAATTATAGTCAATAGCAAATATTAAATTGAACTGTAACACCTCTAGGGGGATACTACCGATCACTGGTAAATTATTCTTTTTCTGTTGGTAGCCCCCCCTTCTAAATTCTACCCGGTAGAATCAAGGGGAAGCAACATCGATATTTTTTTTGAGTCAGTTAAAGATGACTTCAGGGAATTGAAAATAAAAAATGACAAATACACTTCCAATTTGAATCCAGAAGAAAAAAAAGCCTTAAACCAACTCAAAAAGGAAGAGAGCGTTATAATCAGGAGTGCAGACAAGGGGGGGGGCCGTATTTCTACAGGATAGAACAGATTACCTCAAAGAAGCATATAATATACTTAACGACAAAACAACTTACATCAAACTCCATGAAGACCCAACAGAAAGTTTCAAAGAAGACTTAAGAGTCCTTCTGTATGATGCACAAAGAAATAATGTAATCTGTAAAAAGGAACTTGATTACTTATGGGTGGAACATCCAACTATTGCCACCTTTTATCATCTTCCTAAGGTTCATAAAAATTTACAGTTTCCCCCAGGGAGACCAATCATCTCGGGAATAGATTCCTTAACAGCGAATCTCTCCCATTATGTAGATCTAAGATTACAATCTTATGTGAAAACTTTACCTTCATACCTGAGAGATTCTACCAGCTTGTTGCAGACGTTGGAGGGACATGTGTGGGATATTGAGGAAAGATGGCTTACGATAGATATACAAGCCTTATATTCCTCTATACCCCACATGAAGGGTATTGAAGCGGTGCGGTCTTTCCTGAGAGCTGACCTAGAGAAATCAGAGGTAGAAACCAAATTCATTCTGGAAAGTATAGATTTCATATTGAAACATAACTATTTCAGGTTCGAGTTCCACTACCTCCAGCAGCAGGGAACTGCAATGGGGACCAAATTTGCCCCATCATATGCTAACCTGCTGATGGGGGTGTGGGAGGAGTCCTTCATCTATGGTTCTATATATGAGAAAGATCACATTAAAATATACCGAAGGTATATCGATGATCTGATTTTCATATGGAAAGAAAGTGAAGAAAGTATAGCTCAATTTATGGAATACCTTCAAGTTAACCCTTTCAATTTGAAATTCACGTTTAAGACCAATTCAAATGTGATTGATTATTTGGATTTGAAACTGGAAGGTATAGTAGGGAGAGAAGTTCAGACATCGACTTTTTTTAAAGAAGTCGATGCAAATAACTTCATTCCAACATCGAGTTGCCATCATCCCAAATGGATTGAAGGAGTTCCCTATTCCCAGTTCCTTAGACTGAGGAGGAATTGTAGCATCTTCAGCGAATTTACAACACAGGCAAACACATTGAAGGAAAGCTTTTTAGCACGAGGTTATGACCAGACAAAAATTGAAGAAGCCTTACAGAAGGCGAGCAACATCGATCGGGCAAATCTTTTATCTTCAAATTCAGCCCCCAAAAAGAGGAGGGATTCCAACTTTAGGCCATTTATAACCCAATATAACAAAGAAAATCGCCTAATTACGAAGATATTAGACAAACATTGGCCTATATTATTAAAAGATCCAATCCTTGGACCCTCACTTCCCCCTAAACCACAAGTAGTTTTTAGAAGGGCTAACAATCTAAAGAGTATTTTAGCACCAAGTACATTAAAATCCAAAAAATCTACCATTCAGTTTAAAACAAATTTCCTATCAGAAAAAACCATGGGTTGTCTCCCATGTAATCGGTGCATATGCTGCAAGCATATGGAGAAATCCACCTTCTCTTGGAAACACGAAAATGGATTTGAATATACTCTAAAAGATAAAGTCAATTGTAACAGCGAATATGTTGTCTATAGAATAACCTGTAGTTGCAACCTAATGTACGTAGGCAAAACAAAACGCATTGTCAAACTTAGAATTCAGGAGCACCTACGGGGCATAAAAAATAAAGTTACCAACCATAATCTACCACGCCACTTCGCAGAAGTCCATAATTCCAATGTGAAAGATCTGAAATTTACAATACTGGAACTGATCAAATTAGGCCCTAGAGGAGGCGATAGAGAACGTCTGCTCTCGAGAAGGGAATCCTTTTGGATTTTCACTCTCAATACTCTTCATCCGAAGGGCCTGAATGAGAATATAGACATTGTGTCATTTCTCTGAGTTCACCTTTGTAACACCTGTGAGCTGGACTATATTAAGGTTGTAAAAGTCTAGTACGCGTATAATAATAGTAGTGGTTGGATTATATTTAGGTTGTATATGGAATGTATTATCTGTGAAATTGAGGCCTGGAAAAATGAAACAATGAATTAATAGAGAGGTCATCACCCTTGTACCTGATAAGCTTGTCCATTGGAAAATGTGAACAATTAACATCACAAGCTTGTCTAGTGTAATATATTAATAATTGATACTACAAATTGTAGGAGATTAGTCTATTACTTTCTATTGTTTGTTGAGAGGATTTGATCCATATGTATTATATGGGATCTTTATACCAAGATAATAGCATCAATTAAGAAATTATACATATACATGCATTTAAACATTCTGATGTATGTGTGTATGTATGTATGTGTTTTTATGAGACTATATCGAGAATATAAATCACCAACATTCTTTTAATAATTATAAGATCATAATGTATTCTTCACTAAATTTTTTTTTTTTTTGGTACGAATTAACATTTTATCATGTAATTCACCTCACGACACTCAATTTATGCAATTAATTCACCAGTTTGGTATTTAGCCAAATAACAGTTGTTCACGGTTTTAGATAAGGGACCCAATATGAATATCTATTACACATCACATAGAAAACTTTATTAAAAAAAAAAAAAAATAATTTTTGTAGGAAAATAAGTAATTCACGTTCCCCATCATAGTGTGTATTGTAATTTTTCTTCCCTTCTTAGAGTAAATTATGGTAATTTAGTATTGTTCTTTAATATTAAGAATACACTTTATTAAAAAATGCACACTTATCAATTTTTTCACAGTCACTGATATATTTATAAAATTCTAGTTTGAATGCAGCTAAATGGTTGCATTATCAATATAGTGAATACATATCAAGATATGGTCTGTTTATATGGGGGGCAAGTTGATATACATCACAGAAATAATCCCCACAAGAACGAAGTATATTGAAAATACTTTCAAAACATGTCTCAAATATGTCAGAATACATCCTGATGAGAATATCTAAAAATCAAAACCTCCGGTGACATACACCAGAGGTTGCTAGGAGACCATGATGTGCGCTGCAGTATAGGCCAATGAATGGTGGGAATTACGTGAGGGTATGCATCATGGTACACGTGTTCAGTCACGTGCCCGCGATGCACTTTGCACGGAGGCCTGGGCCGATCCGACCCACAGGATCAGTGACGTGGTATGCGTCAGGGGAAGGTAGTGATGTGCCCCATGACGCGTTGCTCGTCGGAGGGAAGGAGAGGTCTGTGAGAAGGAGACCACATGTCCCCTGATGCGTTGCGCGTCGGAGAGACGTGTCAGATATGGTATGCGTCAGAGAGAAGGGATGACCCGTGGGAGAGGTTGTGCCATTAAAACAGCCTGTCACAGTAGGTGGAACGCATATTGGAACGCACACCGGAAATACGATCTTCCGGTCAGGTGTGAGCAATCTAGCCACTCTAATACTAATAAAAAGTATATCAAGTACATTAGCTAAAGGCACAACATATTGGAAGCAGGCAATTTTACTTGTGGATCCTCATAGAAGTGAAGTATGAATCTATAAGTAGAGCTTAACCTTCATTTAGGTTGATTTAACTATTAGAGATCATCTTTAATTAAAGGAAGTGATGTATGCAGGCAAGTAATTTAAATAGCAGCTGCAGCAATCACTGCATTACTCTGTGACTTCCACATGCTGCTAAGGCTTTCCCAGGGTGAGTGCACATATCATCTCTGTTTGTTTCATTTTTCCGAAGGCTTCAGTTAATAACTGTGAATGTAAATCTCTTGCTGGTTTATTGAAATTGATCATTTGTTTATTATTTTTGTTTGTTTAATTAAATTTTTTTGATGGCTATAATTAATTACTATGTATATAGGCATTATACTTACCATCTGAATTGTGCCTCTTGCAAATGGTGAGAATGTCTCTATCTGCTGAAAGGATTGCTGTTGCTTTTTTGAGACTAATTTGAAGTTGTTGTGGTTAGAACTATGCCTTTTGGAAATAGTGACAATGTTTCCATTTTTTTAAAAAAGATCCATTCTGTGAGACCTATTGAGGAAGCCACATCATTTATACCTTTTTGAGATTGTCAAACCAGCCATTTAATTCTGGGTATGTACACGTATATGTATATTTGTAAGTGATTCTCAATGACTGACACACCTTTCATTAAAAAATAAAAAATAATATAAAACAATAAATTAATATTGATCTTTTCAGAGTTTTCTACTGTATGAAGGTCAATATTTGAATTAGAAGTAGTTCCGGTTCTTAAAGGTGGATACCATTTTTTAGGTATGTTTCACCAAATTACCTTAAATTATATCAATAGGTATATTTTTGTGAATAACATCATTTTTGTTTTTTATTAGGTAGTTTATTAAAATGCCGATATACGGTTGTCAGCACTCCTAAGAGGCTAGAATCAATAATTCCTATAGGCGGTCTGACAAAGATTTTACGCCAAAACTATCTTTAAGGTATGGTATTTCCTGTGATCAGTTAATAGAACCAAATAGGCAGCTGACTACCCAAATTGGTCCATATTGGATTCTCCCCTTCTCTCTTTATTAGGCAGTCCATAAAACATCAGCACTTAATTGACTATGCTTCCATTAGGAGTCCGAATATAAGAGCTCCACTTATTGAGTCCCGACATATTTCGAATAATCCTTTTTTGAGGTAGGTCTAGTCGACAATTATAATAATATTAATAATGTTTCATTAGTTCCATCAAATGAACACATGTAAGAATGTGTTGTTTATATCCATTTTAGGATAGGATTATTTATACAAATCCATCGAGAGCAAATTAGTCCTCTTTCTATACTCGGTAGGTACTGTTTTTATATTACGTATACATAATTCTCCCAATTTTTTAAAAGCAGTTTCAAATAGAATTATTTTATTATCTCCCAAACAAGTTGCCCCTGATGAAGTCGATAAGACGAAACGCGTTGGGTTTGTCAGTCAAAGGATCACAATCTAGTTTGTGAAGATACTCCCTGTCGAGCTCGCACCTTGCAAAAGGTGAGGGGTATCTAGGATCCATCTCGCAAACTTGTTGGCTGTGTATTCTTTTGGTTGTATTTTATTCATATAATTTTATATTGTGAACTGTGTAAAAACTTATATGTTCAATTACATGGTATTAAAATAATCTTTTACTAATTGGCCGATTGGCCTCTTGTTTGGGTGACTATTTTTGGTGAGGGGTGTCGGTTACACGTACCCAGTTTTAAACATCCTCCAGTCTACATTCTGACGAAATTATCGCCTGAAGAAGTGTGTAAATACATTCCATCTTAGCGCACTTGGGAATTTGTATTTTATTCTGTATGTTTTGAGGTCTTCCAACAAAGATCTCTCCCGAAGTGCTGCTCCTAGGTTGGCGCGAGATAAAGATACTATTGTGTTTTGTGTATCTATTTTTGTTGTGTATCTGTAATTGCTGCCAATATGCCTATTTTTAAAGATAGGATATCAAGAACACATAAGTGTAAGGATTTGTTTTCAGAGGATGTAGACAATGTGGTATTTACCAGTAATGATGAGGATTACTATTCCCAATTAAATATGATAAAAAAATTGTCCATAAAGGAAATGAAAAATTGGTACGAGATAATAACACTTGAAAAATATATTGAGGTAGGGAGAGTCCCTAGGGGACTACGTATATTGAAAAAGCCAACGTATGGTATACAAAACGATTCCTTTATGAAAAATTGGAACGATACTTTAGGAGATTGTTCTAAGAAATTGATGGGATTACTAATAGCAGAAAGGAAAAAGGATTTAACTAAAATAGAGGAGGAACTAATGAAACTAGAGACTGCGGTCACTAGGTTTGAAACCAGCGAAGAATTTTTACAAGATGTGGGTAGACTTCAAAATCAACTTGATTCAACTGAAAGGGAGATTATCTCAAGAAAAAAGAACAAATTTTCTAGAGATAAAGAAGATTACCAAAAAGGATTGATTTTCGATTGGGCGAAAGATGCCAGACAGAATGACAATCCTGTGATATATCATGGCCAAAAACGTGGTATAAATTTACACCAAGAAGAACGGTATAACTATAGAGATAATCAAAGAATCAATCCCAGAAGGAGAGATGGTTACCATCAAGGATATGGAGATAGGAGACGGTATTCTCACCGCTCTCCATATCCAAATAGATACAGAAATAGAATTAATTCCTATCGGGATCAGAGAGGAAGGCGTCGTTCTTCAAATAGATACGATACCTTCTTCCACAACAACAAATATGAAACCTTTAGGTCACCTTCGCCAAATGGACATAATGACCATTTTTTAGGAGAAGGTATGAGTTCGGCCACTCCCCAAGGCAGAAAAAGAGGCCTTGGAATGGAAGAGGTAAAAGAGGGGGGAGAAAAATCCCCAAAAAGAAGGCGCCCATTGTTCCACCTGAAAATGGGACAAAAACCGGAGTCATCAATCTCTCAAGTAGAGAATTATGTACATCACAAACAGCGTTACTGAATAAGGGGTTGAAATTCGCACCTGACCAACATGCGGATAAGTTTGATTTGTTTATCGACCTCAATAAATATATTAGGTCCCTTACATTACAGCGACATTTTTTAAAACACCCTCCAGCAACGTTAGCAACACAAGTACAAAAACCGTTGGTAGCCCCCCCTTCTAAATTCTACCCGGTAGAATCAAGGGGAAGCAACATCGATATTTTTTTTGAGTCAGTTAAAGATGACTTCAGGGAATTGAAAATAAAAAATGACAAATACACTTCCAATTTGAATCCAGAAGAAAAAAAAGCCTTAAACCAACTCAAAAAGGAAGAGAGCGTTATAATCAGGAGTGCAGACAAGGGGGGGGGGGCGTAGTTCTACAGGATAGAACAGATTACCTCAAAGAAGCATATAATATACTTAACGACAAAACAACTTACATCAAACTCCATGAAGACCCAACAGAAAGTTTCAAAGAAGACTTAAGAGTCCTTCTGTATGATGCACAAAGAAATAATGTAATCTGTAAAAAGGAACTTGATTACTTATGGGTGGAACATCCAACTATTGCCACCTTTTATCATCTTCCTAAGGTTCATAAAAATTTACAGTTTCCCCCAGGGAGACCAATCATCTCGGGAATAGATTCCTTAACAGCGAATCTCTCCCATTATGTAGATCTAAGATTACAATCTTATGTGAAAACTTTACCTTCATACCTGAGAGATTCTACCAGCTTGTTGCAGACGTTGGAGGGACATGTGTGGGATATTGAGGAAAGATGGCTTACGATAGATATACAAGCCTTATATTCCTCTATACCCCACATGAAGGGTATTGAAGCGGTGCGGTCTTTCCTGAGAGCTGACCTAGAGAAATCAGAGGTAGAAACCAAATTCATTCTGGAAAGTATAGATTTCATATTGAAACATAACTATTTCAGGTTCGAGGACTCCCACTACCTCCAGCAGCAGGGAACTGCAATGGGGACCAAATTTGCCCCATCATATGCTAACCTGCTGATGGGGGTGTGGGAGGAGTCCTTCATCTATGGTTCTATATATGAGAAAGATCACATTAAAATATACCGAAGGTATATCGATGATCTGATTTTCATATGGAAAGGAAGTGAAGAAAGTATAGCTCAATTTATGGAATACCTTCAAGTTAACCCTTTCAATTTGAAATTCACGTTTAAGACCAATTCAAATGTGATTGATTATTTGGATTTGAAACTGGAAGGTATAGTAGGGAGAGAAGTTCAGACATCGACTTTTTTTAAAGAAGTCGATGCAAATAACTTCATTCCAACATCGAGTTGCCATCATCCCAAATGGATTGAAGGAGTTCCCTATTCCCAGTTCCTTAGACTGAGGAGGAATTGTAGCATCTTCAGCGAATTTACAACACAGGCAAACACATTGAAGGAAAGCTTTTTAGCACGAGGTTATGACCAGACAAAAATTGAAGAAGCCTTACAGAAGGCGAGCAACATCGATCGGGCAAATCTTTTATCTTCAAATTCAGCCCCCAAAAAGAGGAGGGATTCCAACTTTAGGCCATTTATAACCCAATATAACAAAGAAAATCGCCTAATTACGAAGATATTAGACAAACATTGGCCTATATTATTAAAAGATCCAATCCTTGGACCCTCACTTCCCCCTAAACCACAAGTAGTTTTTAGAAGGGCTAACAATCTAAAGAGTATTTTAGCACCAAGTACATTAAAATCCAAAAAATCTACCATTCAGTTTAAAACAAATTTCCTATCAGAAAAAAACATGGGTTGTCTCCCATGTAATCGGTGCATATGCTGCAAGCATATGGAGAAATCCACCTTCTCTTGGAAACACGAAAATGGATTTGAATATACTCTAAAAGATAAAGTCAATTGTAACAGCGAATATGTTGTCTATAGAATAACCTGTAGTTGCAACCTAATGTACGTAGGCAAAACAAAACGCATTGTCAAACTTAAAATTCAGGAGCACCTACGGGGCATAAAAAATAAAGTTACCAACCATAATCTACCACGCCACTTCGCAGAAGTCCATAATTCCAATGTGAAAGATCTGAAATTTACAATACTGGAACTGATCAAATTAGGCCCTAGAGGAGGCGATAGAGAACGTCTGCTCTCGAGAAGGGAATCCTTTTGGATTTTCACTCTCAATACTCTTCATCCGAAGGGCCTGAATGAGAATATAGACATTGTGTCATTTCTCTGAGTTCACCTTTGTAACACCTGTGAGCTGGACTATATTAAGGTTGTAAAAGTCTAGTACGCGTATAATAATAGTAGTGGTTGGATTATATTTAGGTTGTATATGGAATGTATTATCTGTGAAATTGAGGCCTGGAAAAATGAAACAATGAATTAATAGAGAGGTCATCACCCTTGTACCTGATAAGCTTGTCCATTGGAAAATGTGAACAATTAACATCACAAGCTTGTCTAGTGTAATATATTAATAATTGATACTACAAATTGTAGGAGATTAGTCTATTACTTTCTATTGTTTGTTGAGAGGATTTGATCCATATGTATTATATGGGATCTTTATACCAAGATAATAGCATCAATTAAGAAATTATACATATACATGCATTTAAACATTCTGATGTATGTGTGTATGTATGTATGTGTTTTTATGAGACTATATCGAGAATATAAATCACCAACATTCTTTTAATAATTATAAGATCATAATGTATTCTTCACTAAATTTTTTTTTTTTTTTGGTACGAATTAACATTTTATCATGTAATTCACCTCACGACACTCAATTTATGCAATTAATTCACCAGTTTGGTATTTAGCCAAATAACAGTCGTTCACGGTCTTAGATAAGGGACCCAATATGAATATCTATTACACATCACATAGAAAACTTTATTAAAAAAAATAAATAAATTTTTTTGTAGGAAAATAAGTAATTCACGTTCCCCATCATAGTGTGTATTGTAATTTTTCTTCCCTTCTTAGAGTAAATTATGGTAATTTAGTATTGTTCTTTAATATTAAGAATACACTTTATTAAAAAATGCACACTTATCAATTTTTTCACAGTCACTGATATATTTATAAAATTCTAGTTTGAATGCAGCTAAATGGTTGCATTATCAATATAGTGAATACATATCAAGATATGGTCTGTTTATATGGGGGGCAAGTTGATATACATCACAGAAATAATCCCCACAAGAACGAAGTATATTGAAAATACTTTCAAAACATGTCTCAAATATGTCAGAATACATCCTGATGAGAATATCTAAAAATCAAAACCTCCGGTGACATACACCAGAGGTTGCTAGGAGACCATGATGTGCGCTGCAGTATAGGCCAATGAATGGTGGGAATTACGTGAGGGTATGCATCATGGTACACGTGTTCAGTCACGTGCCCGCGATGCACTTTGCACGGAGGCCTGGGCCGATCCGACCCACAGGATCAGTGACGTGGTATGCGTCAGGGGAAGGTAGTGATGTGCCCCATGACGCGTTGCTCGTCGGAGGGAAGGAGAGGTCTGTGAGAAGGAGACCACATGTCCCCTGATGCGTTGCGCGTCGGAGAGACGTGTCAGATATGGTATGCGTCAGAGAGAAGGGATGACCCGTGGGAGAGGTTGTGCCATTAAAACAGCCTGTCACAGTAGGTGGAACGCATATTGGAACGCACACCGGAAATACGATCTTCCGGTCAGGTGTGAGCAATCTAGCCACTCTAATACTAATAAAAAGTATATCAAGTACATTAGCTAAAGGCACAACATATTGGAAGCAGGCAATTTTACTTGTGGATCCTCATAGAAGTGAAGTATGAATCTATAAGTAGAGCTTAACCTTCATTTAGGTTGATTTAACTATTAGAGATCATCTTTAATTAAAGGAAGTGATGTATGCAGGCAAGTAATTTAAATAGCAGCTGCAGCAATCACTGCATTACTCTGTGACTTCCACATGCTGCTAAGGCTTTCCCAGGGAGAGTGCACATATCATCTCTGTTTGTTTCATTTTTCCGAAGGCTTCAGTTAATAACTGTGAATGTAAATCTCTTGCTGGTTTATTGAAATTGATCATTTGTTTATTATTTTTGTTTGTTTAATTCAATTTTTTTGATGGCTATAATTAATTACTATGTATATAGGCATTATACTTACCATCTGAATTGTGCCTCTTGCAAATGGTGAGAATGTCTCTATCTGCTGAAAGGATTGCTGTTGCTTTTTTGAGACTAATTTGAAGTTGTTGTGGTTAGAACTATGCCTTTTGGAAATAGTGACAATGTTTCCATTTTTTTAAAAAAGATCCATTCTGTGAGACCTATTGAGGAAGCCACATCATTTATACCTTTTTGAGATTGTCAAACCAGCCATTTAATTCTGGGTATGTACACGTATATGTATATTTGTAAGTGATTCTCAATGACTGACACACCTTTCATTAAAAAATAAAAAATAATATAAAACAATAAATTAATATTGATCTTTTCAGAGTTTTCTACTGTATGAAGGTCAATATTTGAATTAGAAGTAGTTCCGGTTCTTAAAGGTGGATACCATTTTTTAGGTATGTTTCACCAAATTACCTTAAATTATATCAATAGGTATATTTTTGTGAATAACATCATTTTTGTTTTTTATTAGGTAGTTTATTAAAATGCCGATATACGGTTGTCAGCACTCCTAAGAGGCTAGAATCAATAATTCCTATAGGCGGTCTGACAAAGATTTTACGCCAAAACTATCTTTAAGGTATGGTATTTCCTGTGATCAGTTAATAGAACCAAATAGGCAGCTGACTACCCAAATTGGTCCATATTGGATTCTCCCCTTCTCTCTTTATTAGGCAGTCCATAAAACATCAGCACTTAATTGACTATGCTTCCATTAGGAGTCCGAATATAAGAGCTCCACTTATTGAGTCCCGACATATTTCGAATAATCCTTTTTTGAGGTAGGTCTAGTCGACAATTATAATAATATTAATAATGTTTCATTAGTTCCATCAAATGAACACATGTAAGAATGTGTTGTTTATATCCATTTTAGGATAGGATTATTTATACAAATCCATCGAGAGCAAATTAGTCCTCTTTCTATACTCGGTAGGTACTGTTTTTATATTACGTATACATAATTCTCCCAATTTTTTAAAAGCAGTTTCAAATAGAATTATTTTATTATCTCCCAAACAAGTTGCCCCTGATGAAGTCGATAAGACGAAACGCGTTGGGTTTGTCAGTCAAAGGATCACAATCTAGTTTGTGAAGATACTCCCTGTCGAGCTCGCACCTTGCAAAAGGTGAGGGGTATCTAGGATCCATCTCGCAAACTTGTTGGCTGTGTATTCTTTTGGTTGTATTTTATTCATATAATTTTATATTGTGAACTGTGTAAAAACTTATATGTTCAATTACATGGTATTAAAATAATCTTTTACTAATTGGCCGATTGGCCTCTTGTTTGGGTGACTATTTTTGGTGAGGGGTGTCGGTTACAGGTACCCAGTTTTAAACATCCTCCAGTCTACATTCTGACGAAATTATCGCCTGAAGAAGTGTGTAAATACATTCCATCTTAGCGCACTTGGGAATTTGTATTTTATATATATATATATATATATATATATATATATATATGTTGTATGAGGGTTTGATAGAGTGTAATAAGTTAATGTGTATATATATATATATATATATATATATATTATATGGATATATGTATATTTATACGATTGTATGTTCTGCAAGATAGCTATCCAGTCTGAATCATAGCATTTAAATTATAGTCAATAGCAAATATTAAATTGAACTGTAACACCTCTAGGGGGATACTACCGATCACTGGTAAATTATTCTTTTTCTGTACAGAAAAATATTGTGAATTTGTGTGGATTCAAAGTAAGTGTGAGTGGATTGATCCCGTAGAGTGACACTCAGCAAGGAGATGCTCCAGTGGCGTGGTGGCTCGCAACCACACATTAAGTATAGAACGAAGTAAGGTCCGTTCGGATGAGGTATTGTAAACCGCAGGGACATGCAGTCAGGGGAGGCAGTGCCTCCCCTGTCATAATAATTAAAATAATAAAAAGAAGATATTTATATTTATAAATATCTTCTTTTATTATTGTAATCATTTCCCCCCTGTGTATGTGGCTGCATATGAGGATGTGAGGCATCGGGAGAGGTGCCTCCCACTGCTAACACTAAAAGATCGGGCAGCGGGGGGCAGGCAGGGGGCAGGGTGAAGCATTGGGCTGTGAAAGCCCATTGAAAATGAATGGTGAAGCGGCACCTATACTGGTGCCTCAATGACAGGGGCGTGCAATCAGCCCCGATGAATGCACGCCCCTGTCAGTCCCCCAGACAGGCCCTGATTGGCTATTGCCCAAACTGGGTAATATCCCGGTTGTCCGATTGGAGTGTGGGGCTGCCTGTCATTAGCGGCACTGCCTCCCTCCACGTCACCTGCTGTTAAATGAATTAACTGAGAGTGTAGCGCTGTGGCCAGCGGCCGCTGTCAGGAGAGCCGGCCATCCCTCCCTCCCTGTCACCTGCTTACTGGCTGCAATGTGAGTGCTGCGGCCGGCGGCCGCTATCTAGAGCCGGGCTCCCCCCTTCCAGTGACCTGGCTGCATTGTGAGCACTGCGGCCAGCGGCCGCTATCTAGAGCCGGCCATCCTCCCCTTCCCATCACCTGCTTACTGCCTGCAATGTGAGCGCTGTGGCCAGCGGCCGCTGTCAGGAGAGCCGGCCCAACCACATTCCGGCTGACCAGAAGAGGAGGTCCGCGCACCTAAAGGCCACTGTCGTCATTAGCGCGAACCTTGCGGTAAGAGAAGGTCTGATCGCGGTGGGGTGTGAGGTGTACTATTATGTATGGGGGAATGAGGTGTATTATGTATGGGGGAATGAGGTGTATTATGTAAGGGGGTATGAGGTGTATTATGTATGGGGGTATGAGGTGTAATATAATATTTGGACTGGAGGTGTTAGGTGTAATATTATTTCTGGGGGTATGAGGTGTTAGATTTCATATTATGTCTGGGGGTTTTGAGGTGTAATATAATATTTGGAGGTATGAGGTGTTAGGTGTAATATTATGTTTGGGGGTGTGAGGTGTAATATTATGTCTGGGGTGTGAGGTGTAATATTATGTCTGGGGGTGTGAGGTGTACTATTATGTCTGGGGGTGTGAGATGTATTATGTATGGAGGTATGAGATGTAATATGTCTGTGGGTATGAGGTGTAATATAATATTTGGAGGTGTTAGATGTAATATTATTTCTGAGGGTATCAGGTTTAATATTATGTCTGGGGGTTTTGAGGTGTAATATGTCTGTGGCAATGAGATGTAATATGTCTGTGGGTATGAGGCGTAATATAATATTTGTAGGTATGAGTTTTTAGGTGTAATATTATGTCTGGGGCGTGAGGTGTAATATTATGTCTGGGGGTGTGAGGTGTAATATGTCTGGAGTTATGAGGTGTAATATAATTTTGAAGTATTAATTATTAAGTATTAATCCCGCCTACTTTGGTATTGGCTCTGCCTAGACATGGTTTGGTGCCACCTACATGAGGACACTTTTAGAAATTTTTCCAGGGACACTTTTTTTTGTTTCCCAATCCGCCCCTCCCCCCAGATGTGATTGGCCCAGCAGATCCAGTGCTGGATCCGCTGTCCAATGACCCACAGGCGACGCTGGAGGGGAAAGTGGCGGCGCCTGTGTGCCTGAGTGCGGTGGGCGGGTAGGAATCCCCCCTCATTTCTCCTCTGGCGCGGCGCCTGAGTGCGGTGGCCGGGTAGGAATCCCCCCCTTATTCCTCCACCGGCGCGGCGCCTGTGTGCCTGAGTGCGGTGGCCGGGTAGGAATCCCCCCTCTCGTTCCTCCTCCGGCACCGGCTCCATCCTCCCAGCCAGCAGCAGCACTCTCCCCTGTCTGTGCTCCTCCGTCCTCCCGCTCCCAACCATCTCTCTCTCTCTCTCTCTCTCTCTCTCTCTCTCCCTCCTGTGGATTACTTTGTTTGTAAGTATAATTTTCATTTTTACAGGTACCCCTATTGGATTCTACATGGACAATTGGACGTGATCGGCGTGGGATGTAGGTAAGTAATCTCTCTCTCATTTTTACAGGTACCCCTATTGGATTCTACATGGACAAGTGGACGTGATCGGTGTGGGATGTAGGTAAGTATGTGTGAGTGTGTAAGTGTGTTTTAATAAATTTTTACTTTCAAGGTGTGTGTGTTGTGTTTTTATTTGGGTATTTTTTGTTGTTGTAGAACTACAGGTACCAGTGGGCCCGTAATTTTCCTGCATGCTGGTACTTGAGTTCCTCCAAGTACCAGCAAGCGGGGGAGGTTTGATGGGCCTTGTAGTTCCACAACAAAAAAAAAATTTTTTTTACACACATGGCTATCAGCCCGGCACCCACTGCCCAGGGGTGCTGGGGACAGCCTCGGGCTTCATTCCTGGCTCTTGGGTGCCTGGAGGGGGAATGACCCCTTAAGGGGTCCTCACTCCTCCAGGGAACCCCGGCTAGGGGTGACTAGTTGGGGAGGAAATGCCATGGCCGCAGGGACCTACATAAATGTGTCCCCCGGCTGTGGCATTATGTCCCTGGCTAGTGGAGCCCGATGCTGGTTTTAAAAATATGGGGGACCCCTACATCTTTTGTCCCCCATATGTTTGGAACCAGAGCCCGGTGCTGGTTGCCTAAATACAGGGAACCCCTATCCAATTTTTTCCCCAGTATTTAAACACCAGGACCGGTTGAAAGAGCCCGAGGCTTGTTATACTTAGGAGGGGGGACCTCACACATTTTTTTTTACATTTTTTAACCCATTCCGACCCTTCTCCATTAAGTTAATGGAAGCCCTGGACAACAAAATTGCATTCATGTCCTCCTCCCACTCCCTTCCTAGTCCCAAACACTAATTTTTATTTATTTTTTCTATAAAAATGTACAATATATTACAAGTATGATGAGCAGGCAGGCAGCGGGCATTGGCGGCATCAGACTGAGATGCAAATTAGTGGTGGAGGGCTGGGTCAGTTGATGGTGGGCGAGTTTGTAAGCCATTGGCGGTGGCAGCGGGCATCGGCTCAGAGGCAGTAGCGGGCTTTGGCTCGGCAGCGGTAGGGGTCATCGGCAGGATTCGGTGGACATTATGGCTGTAGTGCCTCACCAGCCACTGACCTCACCGCACGCCACTGGTAAACTGTGCAGGTGTGGAGTTAGCCCATTCCAGGCGATGAAGACATAGCCTACTGTAAAAAGTAAAATTGTCTTCATAATCGTAAGGCACACAAATAACAAGTATTTGTGAGTCGTGCGATTTGACCGCATCTCTGCTTGTGTGATACGCATCGCAACTTGATGCGATTTTTGCATCATTTTGCGCAAATAGTGTCATGATGCGCGCTGTGTTAGCATACGCAGAGGTGATTGAGGAAAGAGTTAAGAACTTCACTGCTCTACCATTAAGATTCTTGGTGGACATTCATTGGATGGTGTGGTGACACTTCCCACACGGAATTCCAGTGGATAGAAACCCAAAAGTAGCAGGCCTGTAACCTCCACTGGAAAGACATGGCGTTACTCTGTTAATACATTTCGTGCTCCCAGTGCCTGAGGGGTCTGATAGGGTCCTTGCTGATATACGCGTGTCATCAGTTGGTGGGGCGTGGTATACTCGGTTGATAAGGAGTTGGTGAAAGAAGTCAGAGGACTTTCACTGTTTGCTCGTGTTGTCCATTTGGTGATCGTGTTAAAAGGCCCACGATGGGAGCTAAATGCACAAGCGAGAAACGTTCGGCAGCTAGGGTTCAGGCTGAAGGGGCCAAAAGGGTCCGCTGGATATATTGTGTAGGAAGTATGGTCCTTACACGGAGGCTTTTTGTAATGATTGGGTAAAAATGACGACGAATGAGTGAATGTCATTTTCCAGTGATTGGTGGTTTTGATCCTGAGGTATTGCAGGTAGTATGAAAACAAATATGTTTGACCAAAGTCATATAAGATAAGAACGAAAACATAATAACTGTTTGAACTCGTAGCAACAATAAGAAGTAAAAAAAAAAGGGAAAGCAAGTACACCACCACCGCCATATGTGGATGTGGAAACAGTTACAGCCAGTATACAAACTATAAAAAAAGAAAAAATATAAAAAATGTGAAAAAGAAATGTAACCTTTACTATGTACTAACGAATGTCAAAAGTTTTATTCAGGAGGAGATGGTGACTCTGGTTTCAGCCATTTCTCATGCACTCAAAGGAGTAATATCCAACAGATAAAATAGGAGCTATAGCCTGCAAGGGAAGTGTCTGAGACCAGTGGAACTGGTAAGTATGGTGCCATTCAAGTACATAGATAGTAAGACCCAAAAATAAAAATAAAAATCTGGAATGTAATGACACAAATGGAGAATATCCTGTCTGCACATTAGTAGTTCCCAGTAGGAAAGCGGAAAGAGAAGGGGTAACTCCCAGGGTGCTTTTTTTGTAACTAGCACTTAAGAAGTATTAATTTCTAGGAAATAGGTCATCGAGATGAGGGCAGCTAGGAATGCCCTTGTCTAGATAAGCTTGGTAATGTTTGTTGGACCATTTACAGACCCTTAGGGGGTAATTCCAAGTTGATCGCAGCAGGAAATTTTTTAGCAGTTGGGCAAAACCATGTGCACTGCAGGGGGGCAGATATAACATGTGCAGAGAGAGTTAGATTTGGGTGTGGTGAGTTCAATCTGCAATCTAAATTGCAGTGTAAAAATAAAACAGCCAGTATTTACCCTGCACAGAAACAAAATAACCCACCCAAATCTAACTCTCTTTGCAAATGTTATATCTGCCCCCCCTGAAAGTGCACATGGTTTTGCCCAACTGCTAAAAAATTTCCTGCTGCGATCAACTTGGAATTACCCCCTTAATATGGGAAGAGAAGGATTAAATGAATACTTCGCATGACCTGGAAGCTTTTTTTTTTTTTTTTTTGTAGTACTTGAAAATTCTGTTAGGATTGAAGATCACTGGTAAAAAAAAACTAATTTGGCAAATGGGAGTAATGAGAGAAGTGCAACATTACCCTTTGACAAAACCTGCTGAAGTTACGATTGGGCCTCTATGATGCTAAACTCTTTTCTTTTTCTCCTGGCAGCAGTGGCCCCTGACTAACTTACTTCGACAGAGATTTTGTTGTGTAAATTGAAATGTGTAATACATATATTCTACTCCCGCTCAGGAAGTACAAGGTATGTTAGATACTACTCAAAGACTAATGTTGCATTCCACTGTTCTAGATTCATGTCCATCACAGGTAGAGGAAATTATCTCGCAGATACCGGGTTCCCTATGAACTTAGGATGGACAGGACACTGGATTGATGGCTGAGGTAGTCCCAGTAGTGACACAGTAGGCACAAAATTTAAGGAGGGTAAACCCAAGTAGTTAAGAATCAATTCCCCGTAGTGCCCAATCCAACTGTCATTTTAATAAAAATCCTCTCCACCTCTACCAACTTTACTGTCACCAATCTCTATTCTATTTCCTTCACTGTTTCCTCTTCATCTTTGCTTTCACAAAGGGGGTACAATACATGGACCCGACTCTCCCAAGTTTCATTGACGGCCATACAGAAACCAGACAGAGTGGCTGTTATTAAGTGCCAGGCCCACACTTACAACCAAGACCCAGTCTCACTTGGTAACAAGCAGCGCAGACGAAGCTGCCAAACAGGCAGCAAGCAGCAACATACAAACAAATACCACACAACTGATGACATTCAATATGGTTACCACACAGAAATTGATTGAGATGCAAAATTTGTGTTCCCTACAGGAAAATGAGGTCTGGAAGGTGAAGGGATATGGACAAGAGTCCTCCGGACTCTGGAGAGATGGACAAGGTAAACCAGTAGCACCCAGAGCATACCTCCTAAGCTTAGCTGAGGCGGCACATGATCTGACTCACCTAGGGTAAGGAAAGTGTGTGCAAATTGGTAAAAGCTTACTGGAGTGCCAGGGTTCTCTTCTCAGGCGAGCAGGAAAGCAATGTCCTGTCTTACTTGCATGAGGAAGAACATTTGGTAAGGTAGTACCAACAGAGCCATCCCATATTCCTCCTGCAGACGGATCTTTTCAGGAAATACAAATCGACTTCATACAGTTAACACCCTGTAGGAATTTGAACTATGTATTGATGTGCACTGATGTTTTCTCAAACTGGGTAGAGGCATTCCCTGCTGCTACAAATACTGCTATGTTTACCGCAAAGAAAATTGTGCAGGAATTTGTGTGTAGATATGGTATCCCTAGGATTAGGAGCAAAGTGATAGCTGAAACTGGACTATTGTGGTCATAGACACTGCCACTAGTGTTATGTAGCATCGGAACCACTCCCAGATCCCCACTTAACTAATCACCCTCTTTGAAAATTTGTATTATTTTTTTTTGGAAGACAACCTCATGTCATGATCAATCCGTACCATGATTTGAAATACACCAATGAGGTGACAGTACAGTATCTTTTCAAGATGAGCCAGCATTTGAGAACTTAGCAAAATAACTTGAAACTGTTGATTCCTGATATGCCAACTACTAACTGTCTTGATTGTGAACCAAGAGACTGTGTGATTATTCTTAAGCTCAGGTTGCCTAATAGACAGGTGGAAAGGAGCGTACCAAGTTTTGTTGACAGCACGATTTCAGTGAAAGTAGCCGAGAGAGAGACTTGGGTCCACAATTCCCATCGCAAGAAAGTCGTTAGTCCGGAAGGAACTTGTAAAGGGAGTGAAATCGCAGAAATATCACTTGAGAATCTGTTCCATGAAGACTGAAAGGCGGCACTGTTGAACACTACCTGAGCATACTAAAGGATTACAAAAAGACCAGTCGTTGTAATGGATTTGCTATAAGTAAGATTTGTTTTGTTCTATCTTTCTTTTTCTTTTGATAAACATTTTTTCCCCCCAGGACATTCTATTTTTGTGAGGGTTCCTGAGGAGTCGAGCGTGGGACTGGAACTGGTTCTGGAGAAAGGAGTGATGTCTTTATAGGATCCCAGGATCAGCCTATCACTTTGTTTAAAGCCAGAGTAAAATCAGAGGTCTATTATACCACTTTTACACTCGCACTCCCGGGTCACTCCCGGGATGCTTCCCGGGATGCATCCCGGGACTGACCCCTTTCACACTGCATTAAGACCTGGGATCGACCCGGGACAGCCCCATTTACACT
This sequence comes from Pseudophryne corroboree, assembly GCF_028390025.1. NCBI lineage: Eukaryota > Metazoa > Chordata > Amphibia > Anura > Myobatrachidae > Pseudophryne > Pseudophryne corroboree. The sequence goes on along the minus strand of NC_086445.1, from coordinate 594,458,088 downwards.
GATCCCGGGATATCCCTGCTGTTATGAGCCACGGCTGTGGCTCATTCCTGTTTTGCATTTTTGTTAGGTATTTCATGTTTATTAGTTGTCTTGCATGCCAGGATTTCCTGTTGCTCTGTTTTAGTATGCTCTTGTCTGCTGCCGCTGGTTAGTCTGTGTAATTGCAGCTTGTTCCATGTGTTCAGCCTCACCTGGCTGCTGATTGCATTTTGTCAGTTGGAATCATGCAGTGGGCCAGCTGCTCTGGATTGTTTAATTAGGACTCTCTGTTAAAAGCACTCCCAGGACTCCTCACAGACGCCGGTGATAGCTTCCTGTTTGCCTGATTCTGCTGCAGAGAGAGTTCCCAGTCCCGGTCTGTTCGTTTGTTCCTGTTCTCAGTGATCCTGTACTCGGAAGTTGCCATCTGTTCCTGGAGTCTGATCGAGCACCTTTAGCATCTGGTGGTGTTCGTGAGTCGCGGCGCAGCCGTGTGTTGCGGCTTGTCCGCTATTATTTATTATTTTGTTTATATTGTGTTCTGGAGCTTTGCGGAGGATTCCGCTTCCACAAGATCCACTCTGGTGTCCAGCGGTGCCGGATAGGAGTGTCGGATCAGTGGATCTTTGGTTGTCCTTTTCCCTGGCGGCTAGTCCGCACATACCTTTTGATTTAGTTAAGTTAGCTTGTAACCCCTGGCTTGGTTGCTTAGTCAGAGGGCCCCTTGTTATCACCCTGTCTCGGACTTCCCCTTGTCTCCCATTAAGACCTGCGGGGGCATCGGGGTTGGGCAGACATAATCCGCCCTTCGAACGCGGCTGCCATGGGCTCAAGCAACCATAGTCTCGCAGGGGATTTCTGATAACACGGGCGAGACAACGGAGTTAGGGTGCCAGGGGTTACTAGGCTTTCCAGCTCCCACAACCTGTATTTCATTCCTGTACTCAGATCTCTGCCATAAGATCTTCTCCAGTCTGGAGTACAGGAATCGTAACATTATCACCGGCCATACCACAAAAAAGAAATAAAACTTTTTTTTCTTTTTTGGCCCAGTCCAGTGTCTAGTCTAGAATCCAGTCCTGTCTAGAATTCAGTGTGCAGAATCCAATCCGGTGTTTAGAATCCAGTCCTGTATAGAATTCAGTGTGCAGACTCCAGTCCGGTGTTTAGAATCCAGTCCGGTGTTTAGAATCCAGTCCGGTGTTTAGAATCCAGTCCGGTGTTTAGAATCCAGTCCGGTGTTTAGAATCCAGTCCGGTGTTTAAAAAAAATAAAAAAAAAAATACAAAAAAAAAGTCTTGATTTGTTTAGCAAAATTTAGTCTTGCCTTGCCTAGCCTTGTCTTGCCTTGTCTTGTCTTGTCTAGTTTTAAATCCTCCTATGTCTACTATGCAAGCCCTGCAGGCATCTCTCGCAGCCCTGAACTCTGTATTCAGTGCTTTGAGACCAGAGCGACTAGAAGCTTTTCAGCAATCCCTAAAGCAACTGCAAAACCTTCTGACTAAAATCTTGCTTATTTTGCCAGAAGTCGTTGAGAGTACATCTATCTCTAAAGAGACTCTTGTTCACAGTATGGTGACAAGAGAATCCTCTGGTTTAATTGAAGAGAAAAAGTTTAAAAGTTTTCTGCGGCCCAGGCTCTCAGAAGAGGAGCGTCTGCGTCGCAGAAACTTAAACTTATGCCTATATTGTGGGGGTTTAGGCCATTATCTGCAGACCTGTGAGTTGCGCAAGCCAAAGTGTGGTGACGAGTCTTGCCCTCTGTCCAAGTTGAGTCATGATACAAGACCTACTCCTGTCTCTACTGTGGCAGAGGTACTTGTCACACAACCCACACAAAAAAACTCTCTGTCCTATAATTGGGGTCCTTGGGCAAGGGAGCCCCATTATAGATTCAGGAATCAAAAGAGAATGTTTCTCTCCTCTCTTGAGGTTCCTGTGGAAGCGGAGTTGCAAGTCCCTGGAGTGGTGCCCGTAGCCCAGGGTCCTGGAGTGGTGCCCGTAGCCCAGGGTCCTGGAGTGGTGCCCGTAGCCCAGGGTCCTGGAGTGGTGCCCGTAGCCCAGGGTCCTGGAGTGGTGCCCGTAGCCCAGGGTCCTGGAGTGGTGCCCGTAGCCCAGGGTCCTGGAGTGGTGCCCGTAGCCCAGGGTCCTGGAGTGGTGCCCGTAGCCCAGGGTCCTGGAGCGGTGCCCGTAGCCCAGGGTCCTGGAGCGGTGCCCGTAGCCCAGGGTCCTGGAGCGGTACCCGATGCCCAGAGTGCTGGAGCGGTACCCGATGCCCAGAGTGCTGGAGCGGTACCCGATGCCCAGAGTGCTGGAGCGGTACCCGATGCCCAGAGTGCTGGAGCGGTACCCGATGCCCAGAGTGCTGGAGCGGTACCCGATGCCCAGAGTGCTGGAGCGGTACCCGATGCCCAGAGTGCTGGAGCGGTACCCGATGCCCAGAGTGCTGGAGCGGTACCCGATGCCCAGAGTGCTGGAGCGGTACCCGATGCCCAGAGTGCTGGAGCGGTACCCGATGCCCAGAGTGCTGGAGCGGTACCCGATGCCCAGAGTGCTGGAGCGGTACCCGATGCCCAGAGTGCTGGAGCGGTACCCGATGCCCAGAGTGCTGGAGCGGTACCCGATGCCCAGAGTGCTGGAGCGGTACCCGATACCCAAGCTTATAGAGGGAAATCAAATATTGTAGCTCAGGTTTCCATACCAGAAGGGGTCTCAGAAGCTGTTACCCCAGGTAGGGACTTGAGGAGCGCAACCCCAGAAAGGGTATCTAAAACCATAGTTCTTGAAGGGAACTCGAGAAGCAAAACCCCAGAAGGGATCTTTGAAGTAATATCCCCAAGTGGGGTCTCGAGAGACGCAGCCCCAAAGAAGGGTCTAGAAGTCGCTTCCCCAGGAAAGAACTTAAGAAGCATAGCATTAGTGGAGGATCTGAACGTTATTGCTTCAGCAAAAGTCCCGGAAGTCATAGTCACGGAAGAACTTTCGATAATTATCGACTCAGAGAGGGAGGCCGGTGGCCCGATCCCAGTCAGGGAGGCCAACGGCCCGGTCCCAGTAAAAGAATCCGAGGTGCTGACCCCAGCGGGGTTCCCGGAGGCCACTGCCCCAGCGGGGTTCCCGGAGGCCACTGCCCCAGCGGGGTTCCCGGAGGCCACTGCCCCAGCGGGGTTCCCGGAGGTCACTGCCCCGGGTGGGGTTCAGAAAGTCACTGCCCCGGGTGGGGTTCAGAAAGTCACTGCCCCGGGTGGGGTTCAGAAAGTCACTGCCCCGGGTGGGGTTCAGAAAGTCACTGCCCCGTGTGGGGTTCAGAAAGTCACTGCCCCGTGTGGGGTTCAGAAAGTCACTGCCCCGGGTGGGGTTCAGAAAGTCTCAGCCCCGGGTGGGGTTCAGAGAGTCTCAGCCTCGAGTAAGGTCAATAGTGACCAGGTCCTAGCAAAGCACTCCAGTCAGTCAGATGAAAAGGAAACAGATCCTGACTCTGATATTTCAACATCCATAACCTTTGATGGGGACTTCGCCCAATTTATGGCGCTTTTCAAACACTATTACACTATTATGTTGTCTAGACCATTTCTGGGCATCACTTCAGAAAACCTTGGGCTCTATCTGATTTATTCTTTTAGAGGAGAGCCTTCTGAGTGGGCAACCAGCCTAATGAAAGCTGAAGATCCCATTCTTCAGGATCCCCAAGCATTCTGTGATGCAATTGTTAAAAGATACGGTTCCAAAGAAATTGGTTCAGGTTCCTCTAAGTCACCCGTCTTGTCTGCTGAGAGTCCACCAAATACTGTAAACTCGGCACAAGAGTCCCAGCCCGTTGCTTTGACTGCAGGATGTGCTTTTCTGACTTCTTCTTCTAATAATAGTACTTTACCAGAAAGTTCAGCTCCCAAGGGTAAGAGACCTGTCTCTGATTTGAACGCAGCCTTGCTGGGTGGTACCATCAGTTCAGACAATGTTTGGGGAATTACCTTGGTCAGACCTAAAGAGCTTTGTAAAAAGAAGAAGAAGAAAAAGAAATAATTTTTGACTCTTGCCTTGATAAAAAAAAAAAAAGAGATATTTTTTTTTTTCCTTGTCTTGTGTCCAGTGGCCACCATCAAGGGGAGGGCACTGTTACAAGTTGTTGCTACAGCTTGTTTTTTGTTTTCTTGTCTGTTAGACCAGTGTGTCAGGTTTTTTTTTTTTTTTGTATCCCTTGTTCTGGATAGTCTGAATATTGGGGTCTTTTGACCCCTCCTCAAGGGGGGGGTAATGTTATGAGCCACGGCTGTGGCTCATTCCTGTTTTGCATTTTTGTTAGGTATTTCATGTTTATTAGTTGTCTTGCATGCCAGGATTTCCTGTTGCTCTGTTTTAGTATGCTCTTGTCTGCTGCCGCTGGTTAGTCTGTGTAATTGCAGCTTGTTCCATGTGTTCAGCCTCACCTGGCTGCTGATTGCATTTTGTCAGTTGGAATCATGCAGTGGGCCAGCTGCTCTGGATTGTTTAATTAGGACTCTCTGTTAAAAGCACTCCCAGGACTCCTCACAGACGCCGGTGATAGCTTCCTGTTTGCCTGATTCTGCTGCAGAGAGAGTTCCCAGTCCCGGTCTGTTCGTTTGTTCCTGTTCTCAGTGATCCTGTACTCGGAAGTTGCCATCTGTTCCTGGAGTCTGATCGAGCACCTTTAGCATCTGGTGGTGTTCGTGAGTCGCGGCGCAGCCGTGTGTTGCGGCTTGTCCGCTATTATTTATTATTTTGTTTATATTGTGTTCTGGAGCTTTGCGGAGGATTCCGCTTCCACAAGATCCACTCTGGTGTCCAGCGGTGCCGGATAGGAGTGTCGGATCAGTGGATCTTTGGTTGTCCTTTTCCCTGGCGGCTAGTCCGCACATACCTTTTGATTTAGTTAAGTTAGCTTGTAACCCCTGGCTTGGTTGCTTAGTCAGAGGGCCCCTTGTTATCACCCTGTCTCGGACTTCCCCTTGTCTCCCATTAAGACCTGCGGGGGCATCGGGGTTGGGCAGACATAATCCGCCCTTCGAACGCGGCTGCCATGGGCTCAAGCAACCATAGTCTCGCAGGGGATTTCTGATAACACGGGCGAGACAACGGAGTTAGGGTGCCAGGGGTTACTAGGCTTTCCAGCTCCCACAACCTGTATTTCATTCCTGTACTCAGATCTCTGCCATAAGATCTTCTCCAGTCTGGAGTACAGGAATCGTAACACCTGCAAATGCATTAGTATGTCATTAGAAATGGCCTTGGGCTCAGAAAAGATGACATCAGCTTTTCTGAGCCCAAGAAAGCTCCAATCCAAGTCCTTTTAACAGTCCCGGGATAGTGAATCCCGGGACGGACCCTTTCACACTACACAGCTTCCCGGGACGGTCCCGGGTTCAACCCTGCTTTTGACCTGGGATGAAATCCCGGGATGCTCGTCCCGGGAAATTGTCCATGTACCCATTTACACTGAGAAGAATCCCGGGATGATGCGCGTTCACGTGCAATATCCCGGGATTTTCCTGCGAGTGTAAAAGGGGTATTAGTTACGGAGTTCGGAGGCAATGTGATAGGCTATGGTCTGAGGAATACTGTATTTTGTAGTTACTGAGACCCTATAAATTGAAGAGAAGTGCATCCAGAGATGTCAGTTAAGCAATAATGTTGAAATGAACAGACATCCTATGAGTGATTATCAATCATTAGTGGGTAAAGTTTTAAAATTAAACGAAATGTTGGATGTGCTCACAGGTACCTCAAAGACAAAATGATGCAGGATTAGTGCCATATCCATTAAAATTAGCTGAGGTACTTGAATTACACGGAGGTGGGGACTGGTGGACAAGGAATATAATATAACTAGACCCCCTAGTCTTAAGATCCACCAGTACCATATACAGTAGATAAATCCCTGGTATGTTTAAATCTCACCAATTTCATGAAATCAGGAAATTGGGAGGTAATCTGGAACAATCAGACAATGGCCTATTCACACAGAGCAGATAAAGAGCTAATTAATACCATGACTATACAAAAGATTGTTATATGTGGAAGAAAAGTGTATGAGTGGCTCTCCCCGAACTCTGAAGGTTTATGTTATCTAGGAAGGATACTACCTGAAATAATAACCCTTGTTCAATGATGAAACAGATTTGGCATATGATCCAGAAATGTAAACAATGTTCAGGGAGTGATAGGAATAAATACCATGAAAATTGTATATGTCTCTTTCATGACTTGTTTGTGTTTTCTCCCTCTACCCAGCAAAACCTCTATCGAATCCGAACATCAGTGTACAAAGACGTAGGTACATGTATGTATGCAACGATTGTTCAGATCAGACATCATAGGCTGTAGCACTGTCCCAGCATACTCTATAGGTTGAATGTCGTCCCACATCCAACCAGTGGTCTCACGACCGCCGAGCACATATAGAGGATGTCCCATCCTCGTCCCTGTTTTTCCCAACTATAGTCAATGTCTGATTTGCTAAATGAATTCATACGTGTGTCTAGGTCACCAATTATTGTTTGAAATATTTTTATTATGTTTAATGTGACAGTTATGTGATAGTTTTTGGTTACTATCAAAGGGTGATCTGTCAAAGTCAAATTGCATATTTCGATATTTAGAATATGCTATGGCATTTATTAATGGATGCATCTACGATGTATGCGTCGATACGGTAGGGCGCGCATGACCATAACGGATGGTAGAAGATGCATTTGTTAATAAATATACTGTGACAAAAATAGCAAATAATTCTTACACACACTCAAATGTGGTATCTTCAGGAATACAGTGTCTTAAACATAACAGATTGCTTAAACAGACATTGTAACATACAATGTAGTGTTCTATACTCGTAGCCTTTTCGTTGTTGGGAATGTAAATCGCAAACAATTGAGAGTTGTGTGTTGAGTCAATAGATCCTAGACTGTCATTGTTACAAAAGAGGTCAGAACAAACAAGAAGCCAGATACGATACAATAGCAAGGACATGCAGATTCTTGATTGTGTGCTTAACACACATTCATGCACTTCAGAATCCTGTGTATTTATATTCAATAAAATACAGACCAGATATTGATACTTGAATTAAGAGTGATATGACATATGTATTATGTATTAGTGATGAGCGGGTTCGGATCCTCGGGATCCGAACCCCCCCGAGCTTTACCTTCTTTACACGGGTCCGAGCAGACTTGGATCCTCCCGCCTTGCTCGGCTAACCCGAGCGCGCCCGAACGTCATCATCCCGCTGTCGGATTCTCGCGAGATTCGGATTCTATAAGCAGCCGCGCGTCGCCGCCATTTTCACACGTGCATTGGAGATGATAGGGAGAGGACGTGGCTGGCGTCCTCTCCGTTTAGTAGAAGTCAGAAGACAGTTGATTTGATTGCTTGTGCTTGTTTATTACTATAATTGTGGGGAGGATTGGGGAGCAGCTGTTAGGAGGAGTACAGTGCAGAGTTTAGATTTTTTTATCCGTTCTCTGCCTGAAAAAAACGCTCCATACCATATCTGTGCTCAGTGTGCTGCATGATATATCTGTGCTGAGTGCTCACACTGCTTAATTGTGGGGACTGGGGAGCAGCTATAGCAGGAGTACAGTGCAGAGTTTTGCTGACAGTGACCACCAGTATACGTTTGTCTGCCTGAAAAACACTCCATATCTGTGCTCACAGTGTGCTGCTTTATTCTGGGGACTGGGGACCACCAGTATAATTAATATTATATATAGGAGGAGTACAGTGCAGAGTGCACTGCTGTACCTACCTCTGTGTCGTCATCCATTAAGTATACTATCCATCTACATTCCTATACCTGTGGTGCATTTTAGTTTAGTAGTTTGCTGACAGTGTCCACCAGGTCCAGTATATACTGTATATAGCAGTACGGTAGGCCACTGCTGTGTACCTACCTCTGTGTCGTCACTCGTCATCCATAAAGTATACTAGTATCCATCCATCTACATTGTATACCTGTGGTGCCTTTTTTTTAGACTAGTTTAGCAGTTTGCTGACAGTGTCCACCAGGTCCAGTATACTGTATATAGCAGTACGGTAGGCCACTGCTGTGTACCTACCCCTGTGTCGTCACTCGTCATCCATAAAGTATACTAGTATCCATCCATCTACATTGTATACCTGTGGTGCCTTTTTTTTAGACTTGCTGACAGTGTCCACCAGGTCCAGTATACTGTATATAGCAGTACGGTAGGCCACTGCTGTGTACCTACCTCTGTGTCGTCACTCGTCATCCATAAAGTATACTAGTATCCATCCATCTACATTGTATACCTGTGGTGCCTTTTTTTTAGACTAGTTTAGCAGTTCGCTGACAGTGTCCACCAGGTCCAGTATACTGTATATAGCAGTACGGTAGGCCACTGCTGTGTACCTACCTCTGTGTCGTCACTCGTCATCCATAAAGTATACTAGTATCCATCCATCTACATTGTATACCTGTGGTGCCTTTTTTTAGACTAGTTTAGCAGTTCGCTGACAGTGTCCACCAGGTCCAGTATACTGTATATAGCAGTACGGTAGGCCACTGCTGTGTACCTACCTCTGTGTCGTCACTCGTCATCCATAAAGTATACTAGTATCCATCCATCTACATTGTATACCTGTGGTGCCTTTTTTTTAGACTAGTTTAGCAGTTTGCTGACAGTGTCCACCAGGTCCAGTATACTGTATATAGCAGTACGGTAGGCCACTGCTGTGTACCTACCCCTGTGTCGTCACTCGTCATCCATAAAGTATACTAGTATCCATCCATCTACATTGTATACCTGTGGTGCCTTTTTTTTAGACTTGCTGACAGTGTCCACCAGGTCCAGTATACTGTATATAGCAGTACGGTAGGCCACTGCTGTGTACCTACCTCTGTGTCGTCACTCGTCATCCATAAAGTATACTAGTATCCATCCATCTACATTGTATACCTGTGGTGCCTTTTTTTTTAGACTAGTTTAGCAGTTCGCTGACAGTGTCCACCAGGTCCAGTATACTGTATATAGCAGTACGGTAGGCCACTGCTGTGTACCTACCTCTGTGTCGTCACTCGTCATCCATAAAGTATACTAGTATCCATCCATCTACATTGTATACCTGTGGTGCCTTTTTTTTAGACTAGTTTAGCAGTTCGCTGACAGTGTCCACCAGGTCCAGTATACTGTATATAGCATTAAGGTAGGCCACTGCTGTGTACCTACCTCTGTGTCGTCACTCGTCATCCATAAAGTATACTAGTATCCATCCATCTACATTGTATACCTGTGGTGCCTTTTTTTTAGACTAGTTTAGCAGTTCGCTGACAGTGTCCACCAGGTCCAGTATACTGTATATAGCAGTAAGGTAGGCCACTGCTGTGTACCTACCTCTGTGTCGTCACTCGTCATCCATAAAGTATACTAGTATCCATCCATCTACATTGTATACCTGTGGTGCCTTTTTTTTGGACTAGTTTAGCAGTTCGCTGACAGTGTCCACCAGGTCCAGTATACTGTATATAGCAGTACGGTAGGCCACTGCTGTGTACCTACCTCTGTGTCGTCACTCGTCATCCATAAAGTATACTAGTATCCATCCATCTACATTGTATACCTGTGGTGCCTTTTTTTTAGACTAGTTTAGCAGTTCGCTGACAGTGTCCACCAGGTCCAGTATACTGTATATAGCAGTACGGTAGGCCACTGCTGTGTACCTACCTCTGTGTCGTCACTCGTCATCCATAAAGTATACTAGTATCCATCCATCTACATTGTATACCTGTGGTGCCTTTTTTTTAGACTAGTTTAGCAGTTTGCTGACAGTGTCCACCAGGTCCAGTATACTGTATATAGCAGTACGGTAGGCCACTGCTGTGTACCTACCCCTGTGTCGTCACTCGTCATCCATAAAGTATACTAGTATCCATCCATCTACATTGTATACCTGTGGTGCCTTTTTTTTAGACTTGCTGACAGTGTCCACCAGGTCCAGTATACTGTATATAGCAGTACGGTAGGCCACTGCTGTGTACCTACCTCTGTGTCGTCACTCGTCATCCATAAAGTATACTAGTATCCATCCATCTACATTGTATACCTGTGGTGCCTTTTTTTTAGACTAGTTTAGCAGTTCGCTGACAGTGTCCACCAGGTCCAGTATACTGTATATAGCAGTACGGTAGGCCACTGCTGTGTACCTACCTCTGTGTCGTCACTCGTCATCCATAAAGTATACTAGTATCCATCCATCTACATTGTATACCTGTGGTGCCTTTTTTTTAGACTAGTTTAGCAGTTCGCTGACAGTGTCCACCAGGTCCAGTATACTGTATATAGCAGTACGGTAGGCCACTGCTGTGTACCTACCTCTGTGTCGTCACTCGTCATCCATAAAGTATACTAGTATCCATCCATCTACATTGTATACCTGTGGTGCCTTTTTTTTAGACTAGTTTAGCAGTTCGCTGACAGTGTCCACCAGGTCCAGTATACTGTATATAGCAGTAAGGTAGGCCACTGCTGTGTACCTACCTCTGTGTCGTCACTCGTCATCCATAAAGTATACTAGTATCCATCCATCTACATTGTATACCTGTGGTGCCTTTTTTTTGGACTAGTTTAGCAGTTCGCTGACAGTGTCCACCAGGTCCAGTATACTGTATATAGCAGTACGGTAGGCCACTGCTGTGTACCTACCTCTGTGTCGTCACTCGTCATCCATAAAGTATACTAGTATCCATCCATCTACATTGTATACCTGTGGTGCCTTTTTTTTTCTTTGCATCATGTGCTGTTTGGGGAGTATTTTTTGGAAGGGCCATCCTGTCTTGATTGACACTGCAGTGCCACTCCTAGATGGGCCAGGTGTTTGTGTCGGCCACTTGTGTCGCTTAGCTTAGTCACATAGCCACCTTGGTGCGCCTCTTTTTTTCTTTGCATCACGTGCTGTTTGGGGAGTATTTTTTGGAAGGGCCATCCTGTCTTGATTGACACTGCAGTGCCACTCCTAGATGGGCCAGGTGTTTGTATCGGCCACTTGTGTCGCTTAGCTTAGTCACACAGCCACCTTGGTGCGCCTCTTTTTTTCTTTGCATCATGTGCTGTTTGGGGAGAATTTTTTGGAAGGGCCATCCTGCCTGACACTGCAGTGCCACTCCTAGATGGGCCAGGTGTTTGTGTCGGCCACTTGGGTCGCTTAGCTTAGTCACACAGCGACCTTGGTGCGCCTCTTTTTTTCTTTGCATCATGTGCTGTTTGGGGAGTATTTTTTGGAAGGGCCATCCTGCCTGACACTGCAGTGCCACTCCTAGATGGGCCAGGTGTTTGTGTCGGCCATTTGGGTCGCATAGCTTAGCCATCCAGCGACCTCAGGGCAAATTTTAGGACTAAAAATAATATTGTGAGGTGTGAGGTGTTCAGAATAGACTGAAAATGAGTGGAAATTATGGTTATTGAGGTTAATAATACTATGGGATCAAAATGACTCCCAAATTCTATGATTTAAGCTGTTTTTGAGGGTTTTTTGAAAAAAAACACCCGAATCCAAAACACACCCGAATCCGACAAAAAATTTTCGGTAAGGTTTTGCCAAAACGTGTCCGAATCCAAAACACGGCCGCGGAACCGAACCCAAAACCAAAACACAAAACCCGAAAAATTTCCGGTGCACATCACTATTATGTATTCTGGTTTTATGATTTACACAGCACTGACCTGTCCCCTACACAATGAGTTATACATAGCCTTTACACAACTGGTATGTAAGTATGTATACATACATACATACTGTCACGATCCGGGTATCTGGACGCCATTTCTTACCTATCAGATGCCTTCTAAGGCTGGCTCAGCGCTCCAGGACCGGATCCCATCTGTCATCCTGATGTGCACATTCCCGCATCCTCTCCTGTCTCTCTGGACGCAGTCACAGTAACGCCTTATACATCTGGCATGGCGTCTCCCGCGGCCTCCGCCGCCGTCCCTGAGCTTCTGCATTCAGAGTGGCGATTACGTCAGCCGCGGCCTCCGCTGTGTCCGCGTGGTCGGATGTGCATCTGTCAGCCTGACGTCTCCTGTCTCCGGTGGACGGCGCCGCCATTACTGTTTTCCAGACCACATGGATTACAAACCAAACTTCCCTCCAAGTGTCTGCATGGGCGCAGCCATCTTGGATTCTGTCAGCTGATCTTTCCTACCAATCCGTTGTCAGTATTATTAATTTGCATAATTGCCTAGCCAATGCCTTCCTTGCTGCAGGTATAAATAGGTTGTGCCTGAGCAAGGAAGGCGTCGGTGCTTTGGTTGTCAAACCTAGTTCCAGTTTGTCTCTCTTCTGTGAATGTCTTCCAGGTTCCAGCTCCTATTTCCAGACTTCTGCTATAGAGACCCGCACCAGCATTCCATCTGCGGTGTAGCCCGACTCTCCGATCCATACTGGACTCACCTGTTTCCAGCTACAACATCACCTGCTTCCAGCTCAGCTTCCAGCAGTGTACAGCTTCTCTTAAAGGGCCGGTGTCCTTTCTGCAGTTTACCACTCTCCACCGGTATTATTATTTCTCCGCTCTCAAATTCTACATTTCATCTACATTGCATCGCTCTCAAGTTTTATTTATTATTTAACTGGTTCCAGCCAGTATCCACTCCGTGCCAACACCTGTCTGGTTCCAACCAGTACCCACAGCAGCATTTTATCTACAGCAGTCCAGCTTTCCCTGGAACACCAGCTGGTACGTCCCTGGGCTTTCCTCATTGCTACAGTTGAGCCTGGTAAGGACTTTCCAACTTGCAGATAATAAGAACTGTCTCATACCACCAGAGCTCTGTGGCCCCTGCCACCCTGTAGTACCCAGGAACTGTATTATTATTTCTCTGCTGATTTTTATGTTATTTTTTACTGCTACTGTGATGCATGGAGTTTGTCATAAATAAATATCATTGACTTTTACTCAAGTTGTCGTGGTCACGCCTTCGGGCGGTTTCTCTTCATGTTACTTACATGTCCAGGGGTCTGATACAACCTCCCAGGTTCCGGTACATCTCAGCCCTACAACTGAGGCTGCCTTCCGTCAGCTCAGGCCCTCAGTTGTGACAGTAAGCACTGACCTAATGAATCCAGCCGGAGACCAGGATCAAGCGGCCAGGCCGATGCAAGAACTGGCAGCCCGACTTGAACATCAGGAGGCTGCACAGGGCCACATCATCCGCTGTCTCCAGGATCTCTCTACTCGGCTGGATGGGATTCAGACAACTCTCCGTGGATCAGGCGCATTTGGGGCGTCAACCACAGTGACTCCAACTATAACCCCACCCACCTTACCCGTTTCTGCTCCACGTCTTCATCTTCCAACGCCAGCAAAATTTGACGGATCTCCAAGACTCTGCAGGGGATTTCTCAACCAGTGTGAGATTCAGTTTGAGCTACAACCTGGCAATTTTCCCAGTGACCGTACAAAAATTGCCTACATCATCTCACTTCTCAGTGGCTCAGCCCTTGACTGGGCATCACCGTTATGGGAGAGGTCCGACACCCTGCTATCTTCTTACACTGCATTCGTGTCAACATTCAGGCGCATCTTCGACGAGCAAGGCCGGGTAACTTCAGCTTCGTCTGAGATTCTCCGTTTATGCCAGGGATCACATACTGTAGGACAATATCTTATACAGTTCCAGATCCTGGCATCTGAACTGGCATGGAACGACGAGGCCCTGTATGCTGCATTCTGGCATGGTTTATCCGAGCGTATTAAAGATGAGTTAGCTACCAGAGACTTACCCTCCAAGTTAGATGAGCTAATCTCACTTTGTACAAAAGTTGACTTACGTTTCAGAGAGAGAGCAACTGAGCGTGGAAGATCATCTGCTCCAAAATCTTCTGTTCCTCCTCCTCGCCAACTGTCACCAACTAAAGATGAACCCATGCAAATTGGCCGTTCCCGTTTAACTCCTGCTGAGCGCCGAAGACGTCTCTCTGAGTCTCTCTGTCTGTATTGTGCAGCCCCGTCTCACACTATTAATGCCTGTCCCAAACGTCCAGGACTCCAGACCCTAGCTCGCCAAGGAGAGGGCCGGCTAGGAGTAATGATCTCCTCTCCATCTCCTCAAGATTGTAATCTCCCAGTCTCGCTTCAAGTTGCTCAACGTTATCGGAACGTCATTGCCCTCCTTGATTCCGGAGCAGCTGGGAACTTTATTACCGAAGCCTATGTTAAACGGTGGTCCCTACCCACCGAGAGACTTCCTTCCTCCTTTTCCTTAACTGCCGTGGATGGCAGTAAAATTTTTGATACAGTTATTGCTCTAAGGACTCTACCAGTTCGTCTGAGAGTGGGAGTTCTTCATTCCGAACTTATTTCACTTTTAGTGATTCCAAGAGCCACACATCCTGTGGTCCTGGGCCTTCCATGGCTCCGTCTTCACAATCCTACAATTGATTGGACGACTACGCAAATTCTGGCATGGGGTCCCTCCTGTGCTGAGACATGTTTGTTTAAAGTGTTGCCTGTCTGTTCTTCCTCCCCCAGGTCGTCTGATGTTCCACCTCCTCCATATCAAGATTTCACGGATGTGTTCAGTAAAGCTTCTGCTGATATCCTTCCTCCTCATAGAGAATGGGACTGCCCGATTGATCTCGTTCCAGGGAAGGTTCCACCTCGAGGCCGAACTTATCCGTTGTCTCTGCCTGAGACGCATTCTATGGAGGAATACATTAAAGAGAACCTAGCAAAGGGGTTCATTCGACCTTCTTCTTCTCCAGCCGGCGCAGGCTTCTTTTTTGTAAAAAAGAAAGATGGTGGTCTGCGGCCGTGCATCGACTACAGAGGTTTGAACGACATTACCATCAAGAACCGCTATCCTTTACCCTTGATTACTGAGCTCTTTGACAGAGTTAGCGGAGCTACCATCTTTACAAAGCTGGACCTGAGAGGTGCATACAATCTCATCCGGATCCGTGAGGGTGACGAGTGGAAGACCGCATTTAACACCCGTGACGGACATTATGAGTACCTCGTCATGCCCTTCGGATTGAGCAATGCTCCAGCTGTCTTCCAGCATTTCGTCAATGAGATTTTCAGAGACATTCTATACCGTCATGTCGTGGTCTATCTAGATGATATCCTCATTTTTGCCAACAATTTAGAGGAACATCGTTTTTGGGTAAAGGAGGTTCTGTCCCGTCTCCGTGTCAATCACCTCTATTGCAAATTAGAGAAATGCGTCTTTGAAGTCAAGTCCATTCCGTTTCTAGGGTACATTGTGTCCGGTTCCGGACTAGAGATGGATCCTGAGAAACTACAAGCAATCCAGAATTGGCCGGTACCCTTAACCCTCAAAGGGGTCCAGAGGTTCTTAGGGTTCGCCAATTATTACCGAAAGTTTATACGAGACTTTTCCACCATTGTGGCGCCTATTACTGCTTTCACCAAGAAGGGTGCTAACCCGTCCAAGTGGTCTGAAGAAGCCATGCAAGCTTTTCATCTTTTAAAACAGAGGTTCATCTCTGCGCCTGTCCTGAAACAGCCTGACATCGACTCTCCTTTCATCTTAGAGGTGGATGCCTCCTCCGTTGGAGTAGGAGCGGTGTTATCTCAGAGGGCTAAAGATGGCCATTTACATCCTTGCAGTTTCTTCTCACGGAAGTTCTCCCCAGCGGAGCGCAACTATGCCATTGGCGACCAGGAGTTGCTAGCCATCAAGCTCGCTCTAGAGGAGTGGAGATATCTGTTGGAGGGAGCTTCTCATTCAATCACCATCCTTACAGACCACAAGAACCTTCTATATCTGAAAGGCGCACAATGTCTCAACCCTCGTCAGGCCAGATGGGCACTTTTCTTTTCCAGGTTCGACTTTAAACTCCAGTTCTGTCCGGGCTCTCAGAATAGCAAGGCCGATGCCCTTTCCCGCTCATGGGAGCAAGGAAATGAGTCAGAGTCTTCAGACAAGCATCCTATTATAAATCCGTTGGCATTCTCCACGGTAGGGATGGACTCTATGCCCCCATCAGGGAAAAGTTTTGTGAAGCCGACACTAAGGAAGAAGCTCATGCATTGGGCCCATGCTTCCCGCTTTGCCGGACATACAGGTATCCAAAAAACCCTGGAGTTTATCTCTAGGTCCTATTGGTGGCCAACTCTGAAAAAGGACGTTTTGGAGTTTATTGCATCTTGCCCAAAGTGTGCTCAACATAAAGTATCCCGCCAGTCGCCTGCGGGGCAACTGGTTCCACTATCTGTTCCCCGTCGACCATGGACCCATTTGTCGATGGATTTTATTACAGATTTGCCCATGTGCAACAAGTTTAATACCATCTGGGTGGTAGTTGACCGGTTCACCAAGATGGCACACTTTATTCCTCTCACCGGTCTTCCATCAGCTTCCAAGTTGGCTCAAGTATTCATACAAGAGATCTTTCGACTCCACGGTCTTCCAGAAGAAATTATCTCAGATCGAGGAGTTCAATTCACAGCCAAATTCTGGCGAAGTTTATGTCAAGTCCTCCAAGTCAAGCTAAAGTTTTCCACGGCTTACCATCCTCAGACCAATGGTCAAACTGAGAGGGTGAATCAGGACTTGGAGTCCTTCCTCCGCATCTATGTGTCCTCCTCTCAAGATGACTGGGTTCAATTACTTCCCTGGGCCGAGTTCTGTCATAACAACCAGTATCATTCTTCATCTGCTTCAACACCATTCTTCACTAACTTTGGATTCCACCCTAAAGTCCCTGAGTTCCAACCGCTTCCAGCAACTTCTGTTCCCGCAGTGGATATCACCTTGCATCAGTTTGCCAATATCTGGAAGAGCGTACGATCTGCTCTGCTCAAGGCATCGTTCAGGTACAAGAAGTTTGCGGATAAGAAGCGTCGAGCAGTTCCTGCTCTCAAGGTGGGTGATCGGGTATGGTTATCCACGAAGAATTTGAGGTTAAGAGTTCCCAGTATGAAGTTTGCACCTCGCTACATCGGTCCTTTTAAAATTGATCAAGTCATCAATCCTGTTGCTTACAGACTCCAGTTGCCTCCCTTCTTAAAAATACCCAGGACATTCCATGTTTCCCTGTTGAAACCGCTAATCTTGAATCGGTTTCATTCCTCACTTCCTCCAACTCCGAAAGTCCAAACTCAACGAGGCGTTGAGTATGAAGTAGCCAAGATCCTGGACTCACGTCACCGTTACGGTCAACTTCAGTATCTTATTGACTGGAAGGGTTATGGCCCTGAGGAACGTTCTTGGACCAATGCTTCTGATGTCCATGCTCCTGCCTTGGTCCGGAGATTCCATTCCGAGTTTCCTCAAAAGCCAAAGAAGTGTCCTGGGGCCACTCCTAAAGGGGGGGGTGCTGTCACGATCCGGGTATCTGGACGCCATTTCTTACCTATCAGATGCCTTCTAAGGCTGGCTCAGCGCTCCAGGACCGGATCCCATCTGTCATCCTGATGTGCACATTCCCGCATCCTCTCCTGTCTCTCTGGACGCAGTCACAGTAACGCCTTATACATCTGGCATGGCGTCTCCCGCGGCCTCCGCCGCCGTCCCTGAGCTTCTGCATTCAGAGTGGCGATTACGTCAGCCGCGGCCTCCGCTGTGTCCGCGTGGTCGGATGTGCATCTGTCAGCCTGACGTCTCCTGTCTCCGGTGGCCGGCGCCGCCATTACTGTTTTCCAGACCACATGGATTACAAACCAAACTTCCCTCCAAGTGTCTGCATGGGCGCAGCCATCTTGGATTCTGTCAGCTGATCTTTCCTACCAATCCGTTGTCAGTATTATTAATTTGCATAATTGCCTAGCCAATGCCTTCCTTGCTGCAGGTATAAATAGGTTGTGCCTGAGCAAGGAAGGCGTCGGTGCTTTGGTTGTCAAACCTAGTTCCAGTTTGTCTCTCTTCTGTGAATGTCTTCCAGGTTCCAGCTCCTATTTCCAGACTTCTGCTATAGAGACCCGCACCAGCATTCCATCTGCGGTGTAGCCTGACTCTCCGATCCATACTGGACTCACCTGTTTCCAGCTACAACATCACCTGCTTCCAGCTCAGCTTCCAGCAGTGTACAGCTTCTCTTAAAGGGCCGGTGTCCTTTCTGCAGTTTACCACTCTCCACCGGTATTATTATTTCTCCGCTCTCAAATTCTACATTTCATCTACATTGCATCGCTCTCAAGTTTTATTTATTATTTAACTGGTTCCAGCCAGTATCCACTCCGTGCCAACACCTGTCTGGTTCCAACCAGTACCCACAGCAGCATTTTATCTACAGCAGTCCAGCTTTCCCTGGAACACCAGCTGGTACGTCCCTGGGCTTTCCTCATTGCTACAGTTGAGCCTGGTAAGGACTTTCCAACTTGCAGATAATAAGAACTGTCTCATACCACCAGAGCTCTGTGGCCCCTGCCACCCTGTAGTACCCAGGAACTGTATTATTATTTCTCTGCTGATTTTTATGTTATTTTTTACTGCTACTGTGATGCATGGAGTTTGTCATAAATAAATATCATTGACTTTTACTCAAGTTGTCGTGGTCACGCCTTCGGGCGGTTTCTCTTCATGTTACTTACATGTCCAGGGGTCTGATACAACCTCCCAGGTTCCGGTACATCTCAGCCCCTACAACTGAGGCTGCCTTCCGTCAGCTCAGGCCCTCAGTTGTGACACATACATACATACATACATACATACATACATACATACATATAAAGGTATTGTTCCATTAAATATCAAGGACACTGCATAA
This sequence comes from Pseudophryne corroboree, assembly GCF_028390025.1. Taxonomy (NCBI): domain Eukaryota; kingdom Metazoa; phylum Chordata; class Amphibia; order Anura; family Myobatrachidae; genus Pseudophryne; species Pseudophryne corroboree. The sequence goes on along the minus strand of NC_086445.1, from coordinate 594,439,401 downwards.
GGATACCGTGTGTGGGATCAAATTGTTCAGGGTCACATAAGTAATAATTCGGTGGTTACGAGGATATTGTCACTTATTGCGGCAACAAGTTATTAGCAATACCAGATTCATGTATATTACTGTATGATAATGTGGTGGGTTTGACTGGTCTTGGGGCGGGAACTCAGATGTAAACAATGGTAATCAAATCTCAGGACTTAGTCATCACCCACTGTTTGAGCAGACCAATGATCCCCAGTGTACTGTATATGTCCCACCCCTGGACCAATAACAGAAGACCCTGTATGGGGCCCCAAAGATCAGGGCACAATAAAGCATTGCCGCCGCGCCTATATTTGATTTTTATACTGTCCGACGGGTAACAGCGGGTAATCATTGTGTCCCAGTGAACCTCCCCTGTCCTCCCCTCCCCGGGATATCTGTAACTTGGTCTGGTCCCGGCGGACGTCATGACGTCATTATGCATGACACAAGCACGGCGCTTCCTCGTCTCCTTCAGCAACTGCATAGGAGCTTCAAGCAGCCAGGCCCCTGAGCCCGGCAAGCAAAACGTGGAAGACAGACAAACATACTGCAGCAGCCGACGCTCACAGCCCCACTACTGTCCCTACATACCCACTCTGGCTGTGGTGAGTCTGGGTCCTGTTACTTCACCACACCACACACACACACACACACACACACACACACACACACACACACACACACACACACATATATATTTATTTTTATATATATATATATATATATATTTATATATGTGTGTATATATATTTAAATATGTGTTTTATATCTATATATTTTATATATGTGTATATATTTGGTAGTCACAGACAAAAACAGTTTTTTTTATGTTTGTATTTTTTTATGCTTGCAGTAAAAAAAAAAATCTCTCCAGATGTTGATGTGATCTGGAGGAGGCAGCTACAGGAGTCCCTGGCCAGGGAGCTAGAAGAAATAAATAACTTGTTGGGCAGCCTCCAACATCAGTTGGCGAATATAGTTAATTTTGTTTTAAAGTTTAAATTGTTTTATGTTCAGTTTTGGCGTGAAATTGTTTGAAAATGTTATTTAAAGTAAAAAAAAAAAAAAAGAAGCAAACTTGAAAAGTATAATGTGTTGTGTTTTCATTAATACTTCATGATTCTATGTATGCTTGTGAGTGTGTGCATATATATATATATATGTAGATATGTATATATCAGTGACTTGCACTCACATCCTCTTTACGGCATATAGACATACTTTCACCCCTGCCATCCTAGGTAGAGAATCGCACTGGCAATTTGAGGCACTACTCAGGTATAATATATATGAGAATAATGAACCACTGGTAATAAACAAACAAACAAACAAACAGGGAGGCATTCAGTAACCAGTTATAGCGACACATTCAATTACATGTGAGCTATCATTGGTTTTGCACATAAATGAAATTGCAGTACAGGTTGAGTATCCCTTATCCAAAATGCTTGGGACCAGAGGTATTTTGGATATCGGATTTTTCCGTATTTTGGAATAATTGCATACCATAATGAGATATCATGGTGATGGGACCTAAATCTAAGCACAGAATGCATTTATGTTTCATATACACCTTATACATACAGCCTGAAGGTAATTGAAGCCAATATTTTTAATAACTTTGTGCATTAAACAAAGTGTGTGTACATTCACACAATTCATTTATGTTTCATATACACCTTATACACACAGCCTGAAGGTCATTTAATACAATATTTTTAATAACTTTGTATATTAAACAAAGTTTGTGTACATTGAGCCATCAGAAAACAAAGGTTTCACTATCTCACTCTCACTCAAAAAAGTCCGTATTTCGGAATATTCCGTATTTCGGAATATTTGGATATGGGATACTCAACCTGTATTTGATTTTTACTTGCACCTCCAATGGATGCAAGTAGGGATGTGGTGAGATACACTTCCTGCAAAGACGCCAAAAGCAGTACCCGTGGGAGCTCATGTGTAATCTGACCCATAGAATGGATTAAGGGTAAGCAGTGTACACCCCATTAATTTACGATTTTAGGGCTGAACCACCATATACGGGAATTCGTATAATTGTTTTGCAGAATTTGGGACTTAAAGATCACATGGATTTTTCTGGGTTTATGATCCCTGTACAAAGGAAAATTCTATCTAATTTACATATAAAAAATAGTATGTCCATGATTGTTTTCCTTTAAATGTTGGATATTTCTGAAAAGCTGGCCTGGTCTACCACTGATGATATACAACTGTAACTGTCCCTTGCTCCAGGTACTGATAACCCAATAACAACCCTAAATGGCTGCCTAGATGAGCTCCAGGAGTGGATGAGTGCCATTTGGCTGTGACAGAACCCGGATAAAAAAGAAGTCCTGATGATAGGTCACTGGACAAGAATGCAGCATAGCCAACTGACAGGACATACGCTTAGGGGGTTCAGAACTACAAAATACTGAACATGTGCGGAATCTTGGTTGGCCTGACACTTAAACATCAGGTATCACCCACAATCAAATCTTCATTCTCTCATGAGGAACATATCCAGAATTAAGCACTTAATTCCCTCAGGAGACCTATCTAAAGTCATACATGCATTTGTATCATCACGCCTAGACTACTGCAATGCCCTCTACCTTGGTCTCCCAGCAAAAGAATTGTACCGCTTGCAGATGGTACAAAATGCAGCTGCCAAACTATTAACCAACCAGCCCCTCTCCAGCCAAATAACACCATCCTCTACTCCCCACACTGGCTAACTGTAAGATGGTGAATCGTTTTCAAGATTGGCTTACTCACTTTCAAAGCCCTACATGACCAGGGCCCAAAATACTTGAAGCAGATTCTGATTCCTTACTGTTCCACTCAATTACTGCGATCTGTAGATGAAAGAATACTAACCATACCTAGAATCTCCCAGAATTCATCTGGGGGTCGAGCTTTCAATTTTGTGGCTCCAACTCTATGGAACTCTCTTCCCCGCACAGTGCAAGAAGCCTCCACTCTAGAATCCTTCAAAAATAGACTAAAGGAAAGGGGTTTGGGGGAGGGGGACACATGACACACACACACATACACTGGGGCTTAGGGGGGACAGACATGGTGACACACACAGAGCCTGAAGAATTTCTGTGGTCTGGATGACACAATCATTAGCTGGTTCATTTCTCGCTGGCAGGTCACAGAGAGTTTCATCTGGAGTATACTATTCACTACCAGTGCCATTGACTTGTGGTGTCCCACAGGGTTCTATACTATCTCCCATGCTTTTTGCAGCATACATGCTACCACCGGGTGAAATAATCAGATGTCATGGCCTGGTCTACCACTGCTATGCAGGTGGTACACAACTGTAACTGTCCTTTGCTCCAGGTACTGATAACCCAATAACAACCCTAAATGGCTGCCTAGCTGAGCTCAAAGAGTACATCAGTGCCAGTTGGCTGAGACTGAACCCGGATAAAACAGATGTCCTGATGATAGGTCACAGGACAAGACTGCAGCATAGCCCACTGACAGGACATACGCTTAGGGGGTTCAGAACTACAAAATACTGAACATATGCGGAATCTTGGTTTTTGTTCCTGGATAGTGGCCTGACACTTAAACATCAGATATCAGCCACAATCAAATCCTCATTCTCTCATGAGGAACATAGCCAGAATTAAGCACTTAATTCCCTCAGGAGACCTGTCTAAAGTCATACATGCATTTGTATCATCACGCCTAGACTACTGCAATACCCTCTACCTTGGTCTCCCAGCAAAAGAATTGCACTGCTTGCAGATGGTACAAAATGCAGCTGCCAAACTATTAACCAACCAGCCCCGTTCCAGCCACATAACACCTATTCTCTACTCCCTTTACTGGCTACCTCTAAAATGGCTCTAAATGACCAGGGCCCAAGGTACTTGAGGCAGATTCTGATTCCTTATTGCCACACTCAATTACTGCGATCTGTAGATAAAGGACTACTAACAGTACCTAGAATCTCCCTGAATTCATCTGGGGGTCGAGCTTTTAACTTTGTGGCTCAGACTCTATGGAACTCTCTTCCCCGCACAGTGCAAGAAGCCTCCACTCTAGAATCCTTCAAAAATAGACTAAAGATTTACCTACAGTATTTACTCAAGCATTTCACTAATATCTACTGTTAAGCTTGTCTTGTATTTTGAGCTGTAAAGACAATTGTAAAGCACTTTGGGGTACATTTACTAACATTCGTAATTCCCGAAAATAGGTCAAAGTTCAATCACGAATGACATCGACAGTGTAAAACTGCAACTTTTTGAATTGATTACGATGGATTTACTAAGCTGTCGTATTCGTATTTTTGGTGTTGTCCGATGTCGATGTCATTCGTGGTTTTCTGGTGTATAATGTGGCCGATTTTGTTATTTTGCGGCCGAGTTTAATGTGTTTTTTACGAATGCGTCACATGTCTGTTACGGCAGTGTTTTTCCATTACTGCCGCGTTTTTTTCCTAAGTTTCGTTTTTGTCACTTGTCCGTGATTGGTTGTATTCGTGGTGGAGGAGTGTCTGTGTACTTGACTATAAATACGCCCCAAACCGACCGCACCTCGTGGGTTTAGCTAGTGGAGAGGAGAGAGGAAGGTGTTGTTGGTGTTGGAGATTTCTGTGGAGTTTTTTGTGGTTTGGAGGCGGAGTTTTGTGATTGGTGAGTGCTGTACTGTGTGTGTAAGTTGTTTTGTCATACTTGTTGTTCTGTTATTTAAAAGTCTGTTAACTTTTTTGTATTTTGTCTTTTCTTTTCGTCTATAGTCCTTGTTTGTGAGTGAGTGAGTGTTTGTTTGCGTGTGTGTGGTGTGTAGTGGTAGTGGAGGAGTGTGTTATTTGTTTTTTTTTCTCTGTGTTTTTTGTGTTGTCTTAAGATTATGTCACAGTCAGAGGTGAGTGTGGTGGAGGAGGTGAGTGAGAGGGAGGAGGTGAGTGAGGTGGAGGAGGTGAGTGAGAGGGAGGAGGTGAGTGAGAGGGAGGAGGTTAGTGATGAGGAGGGTGAGGTTGCGGCTGCGTTTTCTAGTGATACTGATAGTGATGGTGTTGTGGCTCCGCAGCCACGCACCAGTACAAGGACGGGCCGCAATGTAAAGTTTAGTTACGCAGAAAACATGGCTCTGGTGCGGGAGCTGATGAAGCATCAGCGCCAGTTGTTTGGTTCAGATGCATCAAAAGTGTCGACCCGCCGGAAGAGTGTCCTGTGGGGGAAGGTTATTGCTGCTGTGAACAGTGAGGGTGTGGTGAGGCGGACCGAGGACACCTGTAGGAAACGTTTCTATGACATCAAACGCCGTGTGAAGGCCAAGATGGCTAAGGAGGCAAAATCTGCTCGGCAAACCGGGGGAGGACACCCCTTCCGAGCGTCTTATAAAGATTGGGAGGAGCCAATACGTCCGCTGATTCCGCCAGAGGTGGTTTCTGCACTTCATGTCCAAGATTCGGACCGGCCAAGTGCGGATGGTGAGTTTATTTTATATTTATAATTTTTCACATCTGTGCTTTGTACTTTTGTTGTAAAATGTTTCCTGTGTGTTGGTCCACAAATGGGTTGGTGATGTAGTGCAGGCCAATCCACCCTGTGTTTTTCCATCTGTTGTCCAACTACAAGTCCCATCATGCCTGTTATAATGTTTAAACTTAGGGAATGTCAAATGTGTTGGTGGACATGCTGGGAAGTGTAGTTGCACTACATATTGTCAGACACAGGTTGTGGTTGCTTGGTGTATTGTGTGTGTTAGTTATGTTTTTGTACTAATTAGACTCAAATATTTGTTGTGCTTTTTTTGGAAACACAAACAATTTGCCTTGTTTTGTGCGGTTTTTGTAGGTTGTAAAATTTAAGATTATAGATGTAACAAAACCAACTATTTGTGTTTGTAATTTTTTAACAAAATTTAAAAACAGTTTTTAAAATCCTGCAATATTGTGTCTTGGTAAAGCTACGACATATGTGTTTTAAGTAGTCTAATTATGTTCATATCTCGCCATTCTTCTTCTTTGTACAGTACGCCAGAGAAGCAGCACATCCAGGCCACAGCCAACCCTGCCTAGAGCTGATGATGGTGGGAATGCAGGTAAGTTATTTCTGTACCCACATCTTAGCCATTAACATAAAACACATGAAATGTAATGACAATACTATCACACAGGTTCTTCGTCTGCTCCGCGCACACAAAGGCCACAATCACAGGCCAGCCTTACTGTGGCTACAAGGCCACCCAAGAGGCCCCGTGTCCACGCTCCTACTGCTGCTGCTGCTCCTGCTCCTGCACCTGCATCACCCCCCCAAAGGCGCATCTCTGCAGTGGCTGCGGTGCCACCACTGGCACTTTTGGCAAGCCCCCTAAGTGTAGATCCACATTCCCCACAGTTGTCTGGTGAGTAATGTTTGTAATGTTTTTATTTTGTTTGAGTAAAAACAAGGTGAAGGCATAAGGAACTGACAAAACACTGTTAGGTCGAAGATGATAAAGGCAGCAGTACAAAAATTATAAGTAATTTTAGACTCCACATTTTGGACATGCTTGCCTTGTGTCATTATCACCTTGAACCTATCACTGCTTTAGAAATGACTTATACCTTCTCCAGGTATTGACATCTGCCCCAGTGTTAGTTTTGTTAAAAATTGAATAAAAATTGTAAGCAACTTTGCTTTAATAATCGACTGCAAGCAGATGCTGTTAGCGTATTGTTATGATGATATGTGTGAAATTACAGTGTCCTGAAACACAAATTTTTTAAAAAAAATATGCTCAACAACACTCAAAACTTCAAAAAAAATGTGAAACTAAATTTGAACAAAATAATTCAAAACAAACCAAATCAATACATACGGCAAAATCCAACATTAAATAACCTGTTTAAGTTGTCATTTTTTGACCACAATCTTAGTGTACTTCTTTACTAAATCCACTGACTGACATGCCCAATGTCTGATTCTAATGTGGCAAACATGGTTATATTTTTTTGTGTTGTGCCAAAGGAACCTTCAGAATGTTGTTTAAACTAACTTTGAGACATAAAAAAAGAGTACATGGAGTGTATACAATAATTTAGAATGTGAAACATACAATTGTCTCCATAAATTCACAAATTAGTAGTATCTGTTTATAGCCACATCAATTCATTAAGAGGTAACCAACATAGTAACGTTTAAGAAGTTAACCATTTAGCTTTTAAATGTATATTATGAAGTAATGCATGTTGCATGACAAATATTGTAAGACCAATGCTACATATGTCTAAAATATTTCCTGTGTCCCACCCCATACAGATCCGGCCATCATGAGTGACGAGGGCCAGCAGTTCCATGGCCAGGAGACGTATACTCTACACCTGCAGCCCATCGACCAAACACAGGCAAACATGACTGAGGACAATCCAGTCCAACCGCAAGCTTCTCAGACTCAACAAATGACCTCAACACCAGGGACAAGCCAAATTCCGCCTGAGTTTTGGTCAAGTTGGGCCGCACAACAGGCACACCACTCTGCGTGTCTCAACACCCAAACACAACACCTGTCTAGTTTGCCCCATCATTTGCCTAAAGTTAGCCGCAACTCTGCCAGACTCATCGTGCAGGTAGGGCGGATAGCAAACACAATGGAGCAGATGAGGGCAGACAATTCTCAAATGCAGGCAACCCATCAGCGCATCATGGATGAGCAACTGCGCCAACACCAAACCCTCATACAGATTATCCAGCATAATCAAGTCATAAATGACAATTTGTCGCGAACCATTGCCAACAATACAGCTGCTTATACCCAGCTAACGGCCAGTTTAAATATTTTGAGCCAAAATTTTAGTGCAATGGCACAACAACATGTGGCCACAAGCTCAAGCACAACAACCCCGACCCAAACACCAGTACAATCACCAGTTCGACGATCAAGTCGAAGCCGCACCCACGAACAACCACAAGCCTCTGCACCCAGCACCCAAAAAAAGAAAAGATAATCTGTACTGCACATCATATGCTGGCCAGTTGCAAGTAAAATATATGTGTTCAGAATATATTGTTCAGTATTTTTCAATAAATTATCTAATCAAAATATGTGTATTGGTTAATTTGCAACACACAAACACAAAAATCAGTAATGTATAGTCCAAGATGAATATTGTGACAGGGCGAGAGTGTGCTGTGTCAGGGTGTAGGGTCCGTTTGCCAAAATCATACCGTGGAAAAACACTTAGAACATTTAGTGTGACCATCTGTATAACATGGTCAACATCAAGTTTTTTGCAGTTACATTGGACAATATAAACTAAAAAGCATGGCCAGCCTACTCGGAACATATACAACCTGCAGACCCAGTTGTTTTTCCTGCCTTGGTTTTATTGTAGCATCAGGAAGCAGTGACAAGTATCCTACAGCAAACAATACAGCAGACCCACACACAGTAGCAGCCATTTCAGATTTAGAGTGTGTAGAAATGTGTTGGCTCCCCTTTTAAAAGTACCAAACGTCAGGTGTGAGTAATGAACAATTGCCAACACATGTTAAGGGATCATGGAGTGCCACGTTGTAGCACTCTCCTGATCAGCTGTGTGCTCCTGTCCTCACTGACAGGCAGCACACGGCACTGTTACAATGTAGCGCATATGCGCTACATTTTAACCAATGCGGTGAACTTTCTGCTCTGCGGTGACGTCACTTTAGGTCCACCGCAGGGAAGAAAGTTACCATCATTGGTTACAAGGTAGCGCATAGGCGCAACATTGTAACAGTGCCGTGTGCTGCCTGTCAGTGAGGACAGGAGCACACAGCTGATCAGGAGAGTGCTACAACGTGGCACTACCTGATTGGCTGAAGAAACCCACTTAGGCATAACTCAAAGTGGGTTTCTGGCATTCGGGTAAAGGTGACCCATGGGCAAACATGGTTCCCCTTTCAGTTCGTGGTCGGGACACTTTTTTTGGTTTGATTTTTCTCCTTGCAGTATTTGTTTGAAATAAACATGTGCAGTGTTTTTTTTCTTCAAAAAAAAAAAACAATAAAAAATAATATTGCCGTTAATGCTGGAACATGTGTGTTTGTTTTTAAAAAACAAACAGCTTTTTTTAAAATTTAAACAAAAAAAGCTTCCCAAAATTAAAAACGTTACACTATTTTTAAACTGGAAAGGACTGAATCTCTGCAATATGTGAGTCACAAATTGTTCAGCTTATAAATTTATTGTGTGCCACATGAAGTACATTTTGATATTCAACTCTAAATAACAAATATAGAAGCTCTTAAGCTTAATTTTGTTGTGGCAACCAAACAAAATATATGCTTACAGTACATTAATGGTTTTCACTGGGTACTTTAAAAAAAAACAGGGTAATAATGTTGGTGTGACTTTTTACACAGTCACACAGACCAGCCGGCCAGACAGGCCTCACACCAGTCATGATGATGCCGGTATTGCAGGTAAGTCTTCACTGTAGTCACATATTCTGTAAACACATAGAAGTACAAAATATTATTTACAAATTTGGCACCTAGGTTCTGCTTCTGGAAGCCGACCTCGTGTAAGGCGGCCATCACAGGTCTCGGCCCACTTACCCAGGAGGCCAACTAAGAGCCGGCGTCTTGGCTCTGATTCAGCACCTCCATCATCCCCACCCAGGCGAAGGCTATCGGCAGTGTCACCCCAGCCACCACTGGCACTACTGGCGAGTTCGCTGAGTGATGAGCCCAGATCACCTCAGTTATCTGGTGATTAAATTTTGAAACAAAACACATAAGCAAGAATATACACAGTCGACTTTGGATGATGTTAGTTTGTTTGGAGTTTACATGTTTTACCCAACAATCAATGTTATGTTACGTCTTCAATTGCTCAAGGTGCTTTACTTAAAAAAAATAAGGTCTTAGTGGATGGTCTAGACAACCTAGTTGTCTGAAAATATATGAATTGAGGATACATTAAGCACACACACGAGAAAAAAATAAATGTAAACTTTTTGAACCCCAAAAAAAAATAATTAGAATACAAAACACATTCCTGTGTCCGTCTCCAAAATGTATGAAGCTGGTGTGTATGTATGGAGTTATGTTTTTCAAGGGTAATGACTGTAAATGTTTTTTGAGCATCAACTAAGCACAATGGACACACCACTATAAACAACAAACAGTAAGTAACAAAACACACACTAGAAAGTAGAGCAAAGTGTTTAGTGAAGGATAATTACAGCCTAATAAAACTTACCAGAAAAATAACGCAGGATCACTTGTTGCCGTACCTGCCTCCCTACATTTGTACTCACACTGTCACCAGATGGTTCTAACTCCTCTGCTTGCTGACTGATTTCTCCCTCACCATGTGCAAGATCTTGACTTAAACACAGATTATGGAGAAAACAGCAGCAGAACACAATCCTAGTCACCTTTGAGGGACTATACAACAAAAGGCCAGCAGATTTATCAAGACACCGAAAACGTGACTTCAGCAACCCAAAACATCTTTCTATCACATTCCGCGTAGCCTTATGTGCATGATTATAACTGTGTTCAGCAGGAGAATCAGGTTGGGACAATGGAGTAAGGAGCCAAGAGTAGCAGCCGTAACCCCCATCACCTGAAAAACAGATATAGTCAACATTAGGACATATGTTAGATTATTCAAACACCTCCTCCAAAATCTAGCCTGTGGTTAAAAGACATACACACATAACATTTTCAACATACCCAACAGCCAGCCATCAGGCATTTGTCCCTCCTCAAATTTTTCGAAGAGCGATGACTGACTGAGGATGAAGGAGTCATGGCAGGCACCAGGGTAACCTGCAACAACACTCATAATTTTTAATTTTGCATCACAGACCACCTGGACATTAGTTGATTGATCAAGATGCCTATTAGTATAGATATACTGGCGGCCCTTAGGTGATCTCAGCTGAACGTGTGTGCAATCTATGGCCCCAAGCACATTGGGCATGCCTGCAAGCTCATAGAAAGCTACCCTGACAGCACTCCACTCCGACTCCTCAGTAGGGAAGCAGATTGAGGCTTTAATGTGTGGCTCCAACACATCCAAAACCTGAGTGGACATTAAAGAAGCTAAGGTGAGTGTCATGTTAGGTATTCTCTACAATACTGTGGTGTTTCAACTTACACAAGCAACACTTAGCCATAACCGCATAGGTATTTTTAGACTCACCTGCATCAAATATCTTGAAAAGGTGGGCTGTGAGATCCCAATGACGTCGCCTGCCACAGCCTGGAAGCTCCCAGTAGCCATAAAGTGTAACACAGCCAGGAGTTTGTGTAGGCCTGAGACAGAGCGAGAGCGTGCTGTCTCAGGGTCTATGCCCAGTTTGACAAGGTCATACAGGTGGAAAATGTTGTTTCTATTTAGGCGGAACATCTGTATGACCCTATCATCGGACAATGCATTTAAGTTTAAACGCCCTCTAAATAAACGAGGCTGGCGCAGCCTCCGCGGTACCTGGACAACCTGTTGGCCATGTTCACTTACCTGGTCCTGATTCCTGGAAGCCTCATGGAGCAGTCTAACGTATCCCACAGCCAACAAAAAAACATTGCCACACACCACAGCAGCCATTTCAGAGTGAGAGTAGTTCAGAATGTGCCTGAAACACTTTTATAGGCCCAAAAAATCAGGTGGGAGTAATGGATAATTAAGTTCACATGTAAACGCGATTTTCAAAGGCTGGCGCGTTTTTTTTTAGCAAAAAAATGCGACTCGTAATTTTATGCGGCCGCAATAGCATTTTCACGGCAGCAAATACAATTACGAATGGTTAGTAAATGACCGAGATTCGTCTCTAAACAGGCGTAATTTGACCGATGGTGTATTCATTCGTAATTTTTTACATGAACTTCACAAAAAATACGAATGACCTCATCACTGCCGTGATTAGTGTTTAGTAAATGACCGAGATTGACCGAGATGACACTTTGAAGAAAAAACGGCATCTCGGTCAAAATCGGGAGCTTAGTAAATATACCCCTTTGAGTCCTATTAGGAGAAAAGCGCTATATAAATATAATAAATATTATTATTAAGCTGATTGGATAAAGTAATACATGTTTCTAAAGTAAATGAAAATCAGTTAATCCCTGTTACAGAAAATGTGCAATTTTCCGTCAGGGCATAAATATTCTATAGCCTAAGTACATGTTGTGGTGTAAACAACAGCTGTGTCTTTCACTTCCCTATCACTTGACTCACTGGATCAATACTAGTGGCAGCTCATGGAAGGCACAAGACAGGAAGACTCTACTGACCATATTATTGTTTTTAAAAAAAAAAGAAGAAGCATGTATTCTCCTTTATATTTCAATAGCAGCAAATGAGGAGGCATGTTCCACATGATTTTGAATCCCATGAAATACAGGGGTGTAGTATGTTATGCCGGCGGCCGGGATCCTGGTGCCCAGCATACCGGCGCCAGGATCTCGACCGCCGGCATGCCGGCAGCTGGGCGAGCGCAAATGAGCCCCTGCGCTCGCCACACTATTTATTCTCCCTCCAGGGGGGTCGTGGACCCCAAGAGGGAGAATAGTTCTCGGTATGCCGGGTGTTGGATTCGGGCGCCGGTATACTGAGCGCCGGGATCCCAGCAGCCGGCATACTGAATACCACCTGAAAATAAGATTTTACTCACCGGTAAATCTATTTCTCGTAGTCCGTAGTGGATGCTAGGGACTCCGTAAGGACCATGGGGAATAGACGGGCTCCGCAGGAGACTGGGCACTCTAAATAAGATTTTACTCACCGGTAAATCTATTTCTCGTAGTCCGTAGTGGATGCTGGGGACTCCGTAAGGACCATGGGGATTAGCGGCTCCGCAGGAGACTGGGCACAACTAAAGAAAGCTTTAGGACTACCTGGTGTGCACTGGCTCCTCCCACTATGACCCTCCTCCAGACCTCAGTTAGGATACTGTGCCCGGAAGAGCTGACACAATAAGGAAGGATTTTGAATCCCGGGTAAGACTCATACCAGCCACACCAATCACACCGTATAACTCGTGATACTATACCCAGTTAACAGTATGATAACAACTGAGCCTCTCAACAGATGGCTCAACAATAACCCTTTAGTTAGGCAATAACTATATACAAGTATTGCAGACAATCCGCACTTGGGATGGGCGCCCAGCATCCACTACGGACTACGAGAAATAGATTTACCGGTGAGTAAAATCTTATTTTCTCTAACGTCCTAAGTGAATGCTGGGGACTCCGTAAGGACCATGGGGATTATACCAAAGCTCCCAAACGGGCGGGAGAGTGCGGATGACTCTGCAGCACCGAATGAGCAAACTCTAGGTCCTCTTCAGCCAGGGTATCAAACTTGTAGACTCTTGCAAGAGTGTTTGACCCCGACCAAGTAACAGCTCGGCAAATTTGTAAAGCCGAGACCCCTCGGGCAGCCGCCCAAGAAGAGCCCACTTTCCTCGTGGAATGGGCTTTTACAGATTTAGGGTGCGGCAGTCCAGCCGCAGAATGTGCAAGTTGAATCGTGCTACAGATCCAGCGAGCAATAGTCTGCTTAGAAGCAGGAGCACCCAGCTTGTTGGGTGCATACAGGATAAATAGCGAGTCAGTCTTTCTGACTCCAGCCGTCCTGGAAACATATATTTTTCAGGGCCCTGACTACGTCCAGAAACTTGGAATCCTCCAAGTCCCAAGAAGCCGCAGGCACCACAATAGGTTGGTTCACATGAAAAACTGATACCACCTTAGGAAGGAATTGGGAACGAGTCCTCAATTCCGCCTTATCCATATAAAATACAGATAAGGGCTTTTGCATGACAAAGCCGCCAATTCTGATATACGCCTGGCCGACGCCCAGGCCCACAGCATGACCACTTTCCACTTGAGGTATTGTAGCTCCACGGATTTAAGTGGCTCAACTCAATGCGACTTCAGGAAATCCAACACTACGTTGAGATCTCACGGTGCCACTGGAGGCACAAACGGGGGATGACTATGCAGCACTCCCTTAACAAAAGTCTGAACTTCAGGCAGTGAAGCCAGTTCTATTTTGGAAGAAAATCGATAGAGCCGAAATCTGGACCTTAATGGAACCCAATTTTAGGCCCATAGTCACCTCTGACTTGTAGGAAGTGCAGAAATCGACCTAGCTGAAATTCCTCCTTTTGGGGCCTTACTGGCCTCACAGCACGCAACATATTTCCGCCATATGCGGTGATAATGGTTTGCGTTCACTTCTTTCCTAGCTTTAAATAGCGTAGGGATAACTTCCTCCGGAATGCCCTCTTCCTTCAGGATCCGGCGTTCAACCGCCATACCGTCAACGCAGCCGCGGTACGTCTTGGAACAGACAGGCCCCCTGCTGCAGCAGGTCCTGTCTGAGCGGCAGAGGCCATGTGTCCTCTGAGATAATTTCTTGGAGTTCTGGGTACCAAGCTCTTCTTGGCCAACCCAGAACAATGAGTATAGTTCTTACTCCTCTCCTTCTTATTATTCTCATTACCCTGGGTATGAGAGGCAGAGAAGGGAACACATACACCGACTGGTACACCCACGGTGTTACCAGAGCGTCCACAGCTATCGCCTGAGGGTCCCTTGACCTGGCGCAATATCTTTGTAGCTTTTTGTTGAGGCGGGACGCCATCATGTCCACCTGTGGCCTTTCCCAACGGTGTACAATCATTTGGAAGGCTTCTGGATGAAGTCCCCACTCTCCCGGGTGGAGGTCGTGTCTGCTGAGAAAGTCTGCTTCTCAGTTGTCCACTCCGGGAATGAACACTGCTGATAGTGCTAACACATGATTTTCCGCCCATCGGAGAATCCTCGTGGCTTCTGCCATCGCCATCCTGCTTCTTGTGCCGCCCTGTCGGTTTCCCTGAGCGACCGCCGTGATGTTGTCTGACTGGATCAGCACCGGCCGGTGTTGAAGCAGGGGTCTAGCCTGACTTAGGGCATTGTAAATGGCCCATAGTTCCAGAACATTTATGTGTAGGGAAGTCTCCTGACTTTTCCACAGGCCTTGGAAGTTTCTTCCCTGTGTGACTGCCCCCCAGCCTTGAAGGCTGGCATCCGTGGTCACCAGGACCCAGTCCTGTATGCCGAATCTGCGGCCCCCTAGAAGACGAGCACTCTGCAGTCACCACCACAGCGACACCCTGGCCCTTGGAGACAGGGTTATCCGCCGATGCATCTGAAGATGCGACCCGGACCACTTGTCCAACAGATCCCACTGGAAGATCCTTGCATGGGACCTAGCGAATGGAATTTCTTCGTAAGAAGCTACCATCTTTCCCAAGGCTCGCGTGCATTGATGCACCGACACCTGTATTTGTATTAGGAGGTCTCCGTCTAGAGACGCCAACTCCTTGGACTTCTCCGGGAGAAACCCTTTTTATCCTGTTCTGTGTCCAGAACCATACCCAGGAACAGTAGACGCGTCGTAGGAACCAGCTGCGACTTTGGAATATTCAGAATCCAGCCGTGCTGTTGTAGCACTTCCCGAGATAGTGCTACTCCGACGAACAACTGCTCCCTGGACCTCGCCTTTTTAAGGAGATCGTCCAAGTACGGGATAAGTACTTCGGCCATTACCTTGGTAAATACCCTCGGTGCCGGGGACAGACCAACGGCAACGTCTGGAATTGGTAATGACAATACTGTACCACAATTTTGAGGTACACCTGGTGAAGAGGGTAAATAGGGACATGCAGGTAAGCATCCTTGATGTCCAGTGATACCCTGAAATTCTCCAGGCTTGCAATAATCGCCCTGAGCGATTCCATTTTGAACTTGAACCTTCGTATATAAGTGTTCAAGAATTTCAATTTTAGAATGGGTCTCACTGAACCATCTGGTTTCGGTACCACAAGATTTTGGAATAGTAACCCCGGCCTTGTTGAAGGAGGGGTACCTTGATTTCACCTGCTGGAAGTACAGCTTGTGAATTGCCGCCAGTACTACCTGGACTCAGAGGAAGCGAGGGAAGATTTTTGATCCTGGGAACTGGCTGCCTGGAGCAGCTTTTTCCTTCTTCCCTTGTCTCTGTGCAGAAAGGAAGCGCCTTTGACCCGCTTGCTTTTCTG
This sequence comes from Pseudophryne corroboree, assembly GCF_028390025.1. NCBI lineage: Eukaryota > Metazoa > Chordata > Amphibia > Anura > Myobatrachidae > Pseudophryne > Pseudophryne corroboree. The sequence goes on along the minus strand of NC_086445.1, from coordinate 594,423,341 downwards.
AAGCCGAAAGGACTGTACCTGAACATACAGTGCTTTCTTAGGCTTTTGTGAGGAAACCTGAGGTAAATTTTTTTCTTCCCAGCTGTTGCTGTGGATACGAGGTCCCAGAGACCATCCCCAAACAATTCCTCACCCTTATAATGGCAGAATCTCCATGTGCCTTTTAAAGGCAGCATCACCTGTCCACTGCCGGGTTTCTAATACCCTCCGGGCAGAATGGACATTGCATTAATTCTGGATGCCAGCCGGTAAATATCCCTCTGTGCATCCTTCCTATATAAGACGACGTCTTTAAAATGCTCTATGTTAGCAAAATATTATCCCTGTCTAGGGTATTATATCATCTGACAGGGTATCAGACCACGCTGCAGCAGCACTATTTTGCTGAGGCAATTGCAGGTCTCAGTATAGAACCTGAGTGTGTGTATATACAGACTTCAGGATAGCCTCCTGCTTTTTATCAGCAGGCTCCTTCAAGGTGGCCGTACCCTAAGACGGCAGTGCCACCTTTTTTGACAAACGTGTGAGCGCCTTATCCACCCTAGGGGATATCTCCCAGCGTGACCTATCCTCTGGCGGGAAAGGGTACGCCATCAGTAACTGTTTAGAAATTACCAGTTTATTATCGGGGGAACCCACGCTCCTTTACACACTTCATTCATTCATCTGATGGGGGAACAAAACACTGGCTGCTTTTTCTCCCCAAAAATAAAACCCCTTTTATGTGGTACTTGGGTTCATGTCAGAAATGCGTAACACATTTTTCATTGCCGAGATCATGTAACGGATGTTCCTAGTGGATTGTGTATATGTCTCAACCTCATCGACACTGGAGTCAGACTCCGTGTCGACATCTGTGTCTGCCATCTGAGGTAACGGGCGTTTTTTGAGCCCCTGATGGCCTTTGAGACGCCTGGGCAGGCGCGGGCTGAGAAGCCGGCTGTCCCACATCTGTTTTACGTCATCCAGCCTTCTATGTAAGGAGTTGACATTGTCGGTTAATACATTCCACCTATCCATCCACTCTGGTGTCGGCCCCACAGGGGGCGACATCCCATTTATCGGCCTCTGCTCCACCTCCACGTAACCTTCCTCATCCCACATGTCGACACAGCCGTACCGACACACAGCACACACACACAGGGAATGCTCTGACTGAGGATAGGACCCCACAAAGTCCTTTGGGGAGACAGAGAGAGAGTATGCCAGCACACACCAGAGCGCTATATAATGCAGGGATTAACACTATAACTGAGTGATTTTTCCCCAATAGCTGCTTGTATAAACAATATTGCGCCTAAATTTAGTGCCCCCCCTCTCTTTTTAACCCTTTGAGCCTGAAAACTGCAGGGGAGAGCCTGTGGAGCTGTCTTCCAGCTGCACTGTGAAGAGAAAATGGCGCCAGTGTGCTGAAGGAGATAGCTCCGCACCTTTTTCGCTGACTTTTCTCCCGCTTTTTTATGGATTCTGGCAGGGGTATTTATCACATATATAGCCTCTGGGGCTATATATTGTGATATATTTGCCAGCCAAGGTGTTTTTATTGCTGGTCAGGGCGCCCCCCCCCACCCCCCAGCGCCCTGCACCCTCAGTGACCGGAGTGTGAAGTGTGTATGAGGAGCAATGGCGCACAGCTGCAGTGCTGTGCGCTACCTTGGTGAAGACTGATGTCTTCTGCCGCCGATTTTCCGGACACTTCTTGCTTCTGGCTCTGTAAGGGGGCCGGCGGCGCGGCTCCGGGACCGAACATCAATGGCCGGTTCCATGCGGTCGATCCCTCTGGAGCTAATGGTGTCCAGTAGCCTAAGAAGCCCAAGCTACCACCAGTTAGGTAGGTTCGCTTCTTCTCCCCTTAGTCCCTCGCTGCAGTGAGTCTGTTGCCAGCAGATCTCACTGTAAAATAAAAAACCTAAAATATACTTTCTCTCTAGGAGCTCAGGAGAGCCCCTAGTGTGCATCCAGCTCGGCCGGGCACAGAAATCTAACTGAGGTCTGGAGGAGGGTCATAGTGGGAGGAGCCAGTGCACACCAGGTAGTCCTAAAGCTTTCTTTAGTTGTGCCCAGTCTCCTGCGGAGCCGCTAATCCCCATGGTCCTTACGGAGTCCCCAGCATCCACTTAGGACGTTAGAGAAAGAAAGATTTAGTACTACTGGTGTGCACTGGCTCCTCCCTCTATGCCCCTCCTCCAGACCTCAGTTAAGGAAACTGTGCCCGGAAGAGCTGTCATTACAAGGAAAGGATTTTGGAACCCAGGGTAAGACTCATACCAGCCACACCAATCACACCGTATAACTTGTGATAAACTTACCCAGTTAACAGTATGAACAAACAACAGCGCATCAACCAATGGATGCCAACATAACATAACCCTTTATTAAGCAATAACTATATACACGTATTGCAGAAAGTCCGCACTTGGGACGGGCGCCCAGCATCCACTACGGACTACGAGAAATAGATTTACCGGTGAGTAAAATCTTATTTTCTCTAACGTCCTAGTGGATGCTGGGGACTCCGTAAGGACCATGGGGATTATACCAAAGCTCCCAAACGGGCGGGAGAGTGCGGATGACTCTGCATGACTCTGCAGCACCGAATGGGCAAACACAAGGTCCTCCTCAGCCAGGGTATCAAACTTGTAGAATTTTGCAAAGGTATTTGAACCCGACCAAGTAGCAGCTCGGCAAAGCTGTAATGCCGAGACCCCTCGGGCAGCCGCCCAAGAAGAGCCCACCTTCCTTGTGGAATGGGCTTTCACTGATTTTGGATGCGGCAATCCAGCCGCAGAATGAGCCTGCTGAATCGTGTTACAGATCCAGCGAGCAATAGTTTGTTTTGAAGCAGAAACACCCAGCTTGTTGGATGCATACAGGATAAACAGCGAGTCAGTCTTCCTGACTGCAGCCGTTCTGGTTACCTAAATCTTCAAAGCCCGGACTACGTCAAACAGCTTGGAATCCTCCAAGTCACAAGTAGCCGCAGGCACCACAATAGGTTGGTTCAAATGAAAAGATGACACCACCTTTGGCAGAAATTGCGGACGAGTCCGCAATTCTGCCCTGTCCATATGGAAAACCAGATAGGGGCTTTTACATGACAAAGCCGCCAATTCTGACACACGCCTAGCCGAAGCTAAGGCCAACAGCATGACCACTTTCCACGTGAGATACTTTAGCTCCACAGTCTTAAGTGGCTCAAACCAGTGGGATTTCAGGAAACCCAACACCACGTTAAGATCCCAAGGTGCCACCGGTGGCACAAAAGGGGGCTGAATATGCAGCACTCCCTTAACAAACGTCTGAACCTCAGGCAGTGAAGCCAGTTCTTTTTGAAAGAAAATGGATAGGGCCGAAATCTGGACCTTTATGGACCCTAATTTTAGGCCCATAGTCACTCCTGACTGTAGGAAGTGCAGGAATCGACCCAGCTGGAATTCCTCTGTAGGGGCCTTCCTGGCCTCACACCAAGCAACATATTTTCGCCATATACGGTGATAATGCTTTGCTGTCACGTCCTTCCTAGCCCTTATCAGCGTAGGAATAACTTAATCCGGAATGCCTTTTTCCGCTAGGATCCGGCGTTCAACCGCCATGCCGTCAAACGCAGCCGCGGTAAGTCTTGAAACAGACAGGGCCCTTGTTTCAACAGGTCCTGTCTGAGAGGCAGAGGCCATGGGTCCTCTGTGAGCATTTCTTGCAGTTCCGGGTACCAAGTCCTTCTTGGCCAATCCAGAACAATGAGTATTGTTCTCACTCCTCTTTTTCTTACAATTCTCAGCACCTTTGGTATGAGAGGAAGAGGAGGAAACACATAGACCGACTGGAACACCCACGGTGTTACTATTACTAGTGCGTCCACAGCTATCGCCTGAGGGTCCCTTGACCTGGCGCAATACCTTTTTAGCTTTTTGTTGAGGCGGGACGCCATCATGTCCACCTGTGGCAGTTTCCATCGATTTGCAATCTGCGTGAAGACTTCCTGATGAAGTCCCCACTCTCCCGGGTGGAGGTCGTGCCTCCTGAGGAAGTCTGCTTCCCAGTTGTCCACTCCCAGGAATGAACACTGCTGACAGTGCGCTTACGTGATTCTCCGCCCAGCGAAGAATTCTGGTGGCTTCTACCATCGCCACTCTGCTCCTTGTGCCGCCTTGGCGGTTTACATGAGCCACTGCGGTCTGACTGGATCAGAACCGGTTGGTTGCGAAGCAGGGTCTCCGCTTGACTTAGGGCGTTGTATATGGCCCTTAATTCCAGGATATTGATGTGAAGGCAAGTCTCCTGCCTTGACCACAGCCCTTGGAAATTTCTTCCCTGTGTGACTGCCCCCCACCCTCGGAGGCTTGCATCCGTGGTCACCAGGACCCAGTCCTGAATGCCGAATCTGCGACCTTCGAGAAGGTGAGCACTCTGCAGTCACCACAGGAGAGACACCCTGGCTCGGGGGGATAGGGTGATTAACCGATGCATCCGAAGATGTAATCCGGACCACTTGTCCAGTAAGTCCCATTGGAAGGTCCTCCTATGGGACCTGCCGAAGGGAATGGCCTCGAATGATGCCACCCTCCTTCCCAGGACTCGAGTGCAGTGATGCACTGACACCTGTTTTGGTTTTAATAGATTCCTGACCAGTGTCACGAGCTTCTGAGCTCTCTCTATCGGGAGATAAACCCTTTTCTGGTCTGTGTCTAGGATCATGCCTAGGAGAGGCAGATGAGCTGTAAGAACCAACTGCGACTTTGGAATATATAGAATCCAGCCGTGTTGCCGTTTCACTTCCAGAGAAAGTGATACGCTGTTCAGCAACTGCTCTCTTGATCTCGCTTTTATGAGGAGATCGTCCAAGTACGTGATAATAGTGACACCTTGCTTCCGCAGGAGCACCATCATTTCCGCCATTACCTTGGTGAATATTCTCAAGGCCGTGGAGAGACCAAACAGCAACGTCTGAAATTGGTAATTACCATCCCGTACCGCAATTCTGAGGTACGCCTGATGAGGTGGATAAATGGGGACATGAAGGTATGCATCCTTTATGTCCCGAGTCACCATAAAATCTCCCCCTTTCAGGCTTGCAATAACCGCTCTTAGCGATTCCATCTTGAACTTGAACCCTTTCAGGTATATGTTCAGGGATTTTAAATTCAATACGGGTCAGACCGAACCGTCTGGTTTCGGGACTACAACATCGAATAATAACCCCCTCCTTGTTGAAGGAGGGGAACCTTGACCACCACCTGTTGAAGATACAATTTATGAATTGCAGTTAACACTGTTTCCCTCTCGTGGGGGGAAGCCGGCAGGGCCGTCGGTGAGGGGGCATCTTCTCAAAGTCCAGCTTGTATCCCTGAGATACAATATCTATTGCCCAGGGATCTAACAGGGAGTGAACCCACTTGTGGCTGAACTGACGAAGGCGTGCCCCCACCGGGCCTAGCTCCGCCTTGCGGTGGATTTTTGTAGAGGCCGGGGAGGACTTCTGTTCCTGGGAACTAGCTGTGTTGTGCAGCTTCTTTCCTGTGCCCCCGCCTCTGGCAAGAAAGGACGCACCTCGGACTTTCTTGTTTCTTTATTCGAAAGGCTGCATTTGATAATGTCGTGCTTTCCTAGGCTGTGCAGGAATAAAAGGCAAAATATCAGAATTACCAGCTATAGCTGTGTAGACCAGGTCCGAGAACCCTTCTCCACACAATCCTCAGCCTTCCACATGCCTCTTAAGTCGGCATCATCTGTCCATTGCATATTCTACAGGACACGTCAAGAAGAAATCGACATAGCTTTGACTCTAGGACCCAGTATACTCATGTCTCTTTGGGCATGTTTTATATATATATATATATATATATATATATATCACTTAAGACAGCATCTTTAATATATATACCGTATTTTTCGGACCATAAGACGCACTTTTTCTCCCCAAAAATGTGGGGGGAAAAGTACATGCGTCTTATGGTCCGAATAATACATATGCAGAGCAATAAAAACCTTATGGAGCGCTCTAAATGCGCTGGGTGGGAGCGCACTGGGTGGGAGAGGCAGCAGTTATCGAGTGCGGGTAGCGGCGGGTCCTGTCTGCTGCTGCTGCTTTGCCGTCATCTGAGAGCGCGGCAGCAGAGCGCCGGCATCACGTGACTCCCCCGCTCCCTCCCCTTACCTCCTCCGAGTCCTGCTGCTGCTGCTTTGCCGTCATCTCAGAGCCCGGCATCTGAGAGCGCGGCAGCAGAGCGCCGGCATCACGTGACTCCCCCGCTCCCTCCCCTCACCTCCTCCGAGTCCTCGGGCAGCGTAAACTGACAGGCTGGATGCGGGGAACCTTGTATACACAGTACATGTATAATATTTGCCACAATAAAGTGACTCCCGGCGGCGCGGCTCCGGGAACGGACGACCAAGGTTAAGATCCTGTGTTCGAACCCTCTGGAGCTAATGGTGTCCAGTAGCCTAAGAAGCGCAACCTAGCCGCAGTTAGTAGGTTTGCTTCTCTCCCCTCAGTCCCTCGTAGCAGAGAGTCTGTTGCCAGCAGAAGCTCTCTGAAAATAAAAAACCTAACTAAAATACTTTCTTATTAGCAAGCTCAGGAGAGCTCACTAAAAGCACCCAGCTCTGTCCGGGCACAGATTCTAACTGAGGTCTGGAGGAGGGGCATAGAGGGAGGAGCCAGTGCACACCAGTAGTACTAAATCTTTCTTAGAGTGCCCAGTCTCCTGCGGAGCCCGTCTATTCCCCATGGTCCTTACGGAGTCCCCAGCATCCACTAGGACGTTAGAGAAATACAGGATAAGCACTTACAGTAGAGCCTAGATTCATTTCCCTATTGCTGTTTTAAAAGAATGGAACCAAATAACTCCCAAAACAACTAACAGATCAAATCTGAAACCTACATGTGTCTAAGCTTTATACATTATTTCAATGTTTTCTTCCAAATACAGTCAAAATGTTAAAATTGGATTGTAGTATTTCCATGGCTATGGTGGTCATTCCGAGTTGTTCGCTCATTGCCGTTTTTCGCAACAGAGCGATTAGGTGGAAAATGCGCATGCACATGGTACGCAGCGCGCATGCGTTCAGTAATTTAACACAAAACTTTGGAGATTTGCACAAGCTCGAGCGACGTTTTTTCATCGCTCGAGTGATCGTAGTGTGATTGACAGGAAGTGGGTGTTTCTGGGAGGTAACTGGCCGTTTTCAGGGAGTGTGCTAAAAAACGCAGGCGTGCCAGGTAAAAACGCAGGAGTGGCTGGACAAACGGGGGAGTGGCTGGCCAAACGCAGGGCGTGTGTGTGACGTCAAACCAGGAACTAAACGGACAGAGGTGATCGCAATCTAGGAGCAGGTCTGGAGCTACTCAGAAACTGCAAGGAATTATTTAGTAGCAGTTCTGCTAACTTTTCGTTCACTATTCTGCTAAGCTAAGATACACTCCCAGAGGGCGGCGGCCTAGCGTTTGCAATGCTGCTAAAAGCAGCTAGCGAGCGAACAACTCGGAATGAGGGCCCAGGGTTTTTAAGAGATGGGAGAAGAAAAATAGACTGTAAATATACTTCACACATCATAAAGTTACTAATGATGACTTGTGCATCTTTCTCCGGCTGAATAATATGTGCTGTATTTTCAATTGAATTTATCATTCCAATTATGACTATGGCTCCTGACTCTGCCTTGATTGTCTATTTTTCTGGATTTATAATCTTGTTTTCTATGTAACTCTTTACTAGATGTACACGTTCTAGTCCCTCTCGGCTTGGCCCCACAATCAACCTATCCCACCCTAATCCAAGTTCCTGACCTGAGACTCTGTTCTCTCACTGTTCGTGAACTGCAGCCAATTGCTAATTATTGCAATATGCTTCAGCCCAAAACTGGAAGTGGTGAGAATGTTGGGGGTAGTTGTACTCAGTGCCAGATTAAGGTCCACATGGGCCTGGAGCTGAAATTTATGAAGGGCCTATTGTGTGCCCCAAGAGGAGTAGTGACCAGCGCCGCAGGAATGTGACTAGTTATATGGGGTCGGGTGACCAATGTTGTGAGGGTGGGGTGTATAAATATATATATATATATATATATATTAGTGATGAGCGGGTTCGGTTCCTCGGAAACCGAACCCCCCCGAACTTCACCCATTTTACACGGGTCCGAGGCATACTCGGATTCTCCCGTATGGCTCGGTTAACCCGAGCGCGCCCGAACGTCATCATCCCGCTGTCGGATTCTCGCGAGATTCGGATTCTATATAAGCAGCCGCGCGTCGCCGCCATTTTCACTCGTGCATTGGAAATGTTAGGGAGAGGACGTGGCTGGCGTCCTCTCCGTTTATTAATCTTGATGCAAAAATATTTGTGCTTATTCCTTAATTGTGGGGACTGGGGAGCAGCTGTATTATATAGGAGGAGTACAGTGCAGAGTTTTGCTGACAGTGACCACCAGTATACGTTGTCTGCCTGAAAAACACTCCATATCTGTGCTCAGTGTGCTGCATATATCTGTGCTCACACTGCTTAATTGTGGGGACTGGGGAGCAGCTGTATTATATAGGAGGAGTACAGTGCAGAGTTTTGCTGACAGTGACCACCAGTATACGTTGTCTGCCTGAAAAACACTCCATATCTGTGCTCAGTGTGCTGCATATATCTGTGCTCACACTGCTTTATTGTGGGCACTGGGGACCACCAGTATATTATATAGGAGGAGTACAGTGCAGAGTTTTGCTGACCAGTGACCACCAGTATACGTTGTCTGCCTGAAAAACACACCATATCTGTGCTCAGTGTGCTGCATATATCTGTGCTCACACTGCTTTATTGTGGGCACTGGGGACCACCAGTATATTATATAGGAGGAGTACAGTGCAGAGTTTTGCTGACCAGTGACCACCAGTATACGTTGTCTGCCTGAAAAACACTCCATATTTGTGCTGTATTATAGTATATAGTAGGAGTACAGTGCATAATTTTGCTGACCACCAGTATATAATATAAAGGAGTACGGTACAGAAGGCCACTGCTGTACCTACCTCTGTGTCGTCAAGTATACTATCCATCCATACCTGTGGTGCATTTAAGCTTTGCACAGTTTGCTGACCACCAGTATATAATATATAGCATTACGGTACAGTAGGCCACTGCTGTACCTACCTCTGTGTCGTCAAGTATACTATCCATCCATACCTGTGGTGCATTTAAGTTTTGCACAGTTTGCTGACCACCAGTATATAATATATAGCATTACGGTACAGTAGGCCACTGCTGTACCTACCTCTGTGTCGTCAAGTATACTATCCATCCATACCTGTGGTGCATTTAAGTTTTGCACAGTTTGCTGACCACCAGTATATAATATATAGCATTACGGTACAGTAGGCCACTGCTGTACCTACCTCTGTGTCGTCAAGTATACTATCCATCCATACCTGTGGTGCATTTAAGTTTTGCACAGTTTGCTGACCACCAGTATATAATATATAGCATTACGGTACAGTAGGCCACTGCTGTACCTACCTCTGTCTCGTCAAGTATACTATCCATCCATACCTGTGGTGCATTTAAGTTTTGCACAGTTTGCTGACCACCAGTATATAATATATAGCATTACGGTACAGTAGGCCACTGCTGTACCTACCTCTGTGTTGTCAAGTATACTATCCATCCATACCTGTGGTGCATTTCAGTTTTGCACAGTTTGCTGACCACCAGTATATAATATATATAGCAGTACGGTACAGAATGCCACTGCTCTACCTACCTCTGTGTCGTCAAGTATACTATCCATCCATACCTGTGGTGCATTTCAGTTTTGCACAGTTTGCTGACCACCAGTATATATAATATATAGCAGTACGGTACAGTAGGCCACTGCTCTACCTACCTCTGTGTCGTCAAGTATACTATCCATCCATACCTGTGGTGCATTTCAGTTGTGCGCAGTATATATAGTAGTAGGCCATTGCTATTGATATATTACTGGCATATAATTCCACACATTAAAAAATGGAGAACAAAATGTGGAGGGTAAAATAGGGAAAGATCAAGATCCACTTCCACCTCGTGCTGAAGCTGCTGCCACTAGTCATGGCCGAGACGATGAAATGCCATCAACGTCGTCTGCCAAGGCCGATGCCCAATGTCATAGTAGAGAGCATGTAAAATCCCAAAAAATAAAGCTCAGTAAAATGACCCAAAAATCTAAATCAAAATCGTCTGAGGAGAAGCGTAAACTTGCCAATGTGCCATTTACAACACGGAGTGGCAAAGAACGGCTGAGACCCTGGCCTATGTTCAAGGCTAGTGGTTCAGCTTCACCTGAGGATGGAAGCACTCATCCTCCTGCTAGAAAACTTAAAAGAGTTAAGATTTCAAAAGCACAGCAAAGAACTGTGCCACTCCTAGATGGGCCAGGTGTTTGTGTCGGCCACTTGTGTCGCTTAGCTTAGTCACACAGCGACCTTGGTGCGCCTCTTTTTTTCTTTGCATCATGTGCTGTTTGGGGACTATTTTTTTGAAGTGCCATCCTGTCTGACACTGCAGTGCCACTCCTAGATGGGCCAGGTGTTTGTGTCGGCCACTTGTGTCGCTTAGCTTAGTCACACAGCGACCTTGGTGCGCCTCTTTTTTTCTTTGCATCATGTGCTGTTTGGGGACAATTTTTTTGAAGTGCCATCCTGTTTGACACTGCAGTGCCACTCCTAGATGGGCCAGGTGTTTGTGTTGGCCACTTGTGTCGCTTAGCTTAGTCACACAGCGACCTTGGTGCGCCTCTTTTTTTCTTTGCATCATGTGCTGTTTGGGGACAATTTTTTTGAAGTGCCATCCTGCCTGACACTGCAGTGCCACTCCTAGATGGGCCAGGTGTTTGTGTCGGCCACTTGTGTCGCTTAGCTTAGCCATCCAGCGACCTCGGTGCAAATTTTAGGACTAAAAATAATATTGTGAGGTGTTCAGAATAGACTGGAAATGAGTGGAAATTATGGTTATTGAGGTTAATAATACTATGGGATCAAAATGACCCCCAAATTCTATGATTTAAGCTGTTTTTTAGGGTTTTTGAAAAAAACACCCGAATCCAAAACACACCCGAATCCGACAAAAAAATTTCGGTGAGGTTTTGCCAAAACCGAATCCAAAACCAAAACCCGAAAAATTTCCGGTGCACATCACTAATATATATATATATATATATAATGAAGCAGGAATCAGCGGCACTCTGCAGACTGAGTATTAAATTAGATAATCTTTAATTCGGTCCTACGCCGTTTCGGGGACAAATCCCCGTCTTCAGGGACAAATCATACACAAGTGCAATAACATGAACACACAATATATACCCTTCCTAATAGACACTCATTACAAAGATTCGACTCACCTGTCCGGGCGCCGGCGGTACCGTCACATGCTGCTGCGAGATATCACCGTCGCGGGGTACTGACGTCAACATGCTGCGTTGATCGGGGGACCAATCGCAGGAGTGTAATTCCCGTTGCTGGGCAACCCCTAACAGACGATGTCACTGATGACGTTTCTCGTCACTATGTGCAGTGCTCACAGTGCTCTGACTTCCGTCGAAGACGCGGGCAGGGAGCCAATCACTGCTCTTGATGTCTCGGTTACTAGGCAACCCCTATAAGAAAAAAAACAATAACAATAACAATATCAATAATAACATAGACAAAAACTGCTAAAACGCCCAGTAAACTAGACATAAACAGAAAAGAAGAGACATTAAAATAGACACCGACTCAGATGACAGTGACCAGCTATATCATCATAATTATACAGCGAACAAATATTAACTAAATACCTCATTGGTACACAACAGTAAATACAGCTAGTATAGTAAACAACTATTAAGAGCAATATGAATATTATGAGCTATAAAGCTAAATAAATAATTACCCACTAGAAAAATTAATGTGGCATAATTATAGAAAACATTGGAGGCCTAGAGACTCGTTCAAACCCCGTGGTGACAACGTATTAAGGGTAAAGATCCATCTACTTTCGCGTTGCAGAAGGATCTTGTTACGGTCTCCTCCCCGATGAAATAAAGGGACATGATCTATAATGATGGCATGCATACTGGCTACCGTATGTCTTGCCAGTATGCAGTGTCGGGCCACCGGTTGTTCGCTGGACCCCTTCCCCAATGCTTGTTTGATGGTACTACGATGCAGTGCCATCCTCTCTCGGAACTGCCTCTGAGTCTTGCCCACATAGGCAAGTCCACATGGGCACTTCAGCATGTAAACTATATGGGTAGTGGTACATGTTACCCGATGTTGAATTTTAAACTTCTTCCCTGTCTGCGGATGACTAAATGTGGTGCCCATCATAAGTGTATTACATGTTGAGCAACCCAAGCATCGGTAACAACCAACCTTGGGACGCAAAAAATGAGATTGTACCGATTTAGTTAATGGGAAAATGTCTAATTTTACAACTCGATCAGCTATGCTTTTCCCCCGAGTATAACTAGGGAGTAACTTAGTATCTAATAAGGCTGGCAATGAGCGGTCTGAATTGACGATCGGCCACAATTTCTTAGCTTGTCTAACAATGGTGGTAGTAGCTGTAGTGTACTTATTAACCCACGGGACTCTTGGGGTCTGTTGTGTCGAGTCTATTGTGGATTTGCTACTCAGTAAAGATTCTCTCGTGTGGCTCAGGGCTTTAGACTTGTTTACTAAGAGATCTGACCGTGGATAGCCACGTGCTTCGAATTTAGTGACTATCTGATCCATAGTCTCAATAGTCTGTTGGGGGTCAGAGATAATTCTCCTTGCCCGCAGTAATTGAGAGTATGGCAAACCCTTGCGTGTGGGGAGTGGATGGAAGCTGTCATGATGTAATACCGAGTTCCTATCAGTTGGTTTAACATATAGGTTGGTCCGTATAGAACCCTCTACTATGGTGATGGCCACATCAAGGAAATGCACTTGTTGTTCTGATATCTGAAACGTGAATTTAACTGCGCCTTCAGAGGCATTATGTTCCTCCAATAGATTAGTCAAGGTCTGTGCTGGACCTGACCAAAAAATCAAAAGGTCATCTATGTACCTCTTGTAGAAGTACATAGATGACCCTATCAAGGGACCAAACAACTGAGTTTCTATGAGGTACATGTATGCATTTGCGTACGATGGGGCCACTGGGGACCCCATCGCACAACCCGCTAACTGCAGGTATATCCGGCTATTAAAAGAAAAATAATTGCGTGTCAACACTAAAGTTAGTCATTGTAAGAATACCTCTATTGTTGGACCCGTATATAAAGGATTGTCTGTGATAAGAGATTGTACCGCCTCCACACCTGCAACGTGTGGTATGCAAGTGTAGAGGCTGGTGACGTCAGCACTACATAAAATCAAATGGTCCGATGGAAGAGACAACTGTTGTAAAAGTAATAATAATGCAGTAGTGTCCTTCAAGTATGAAGGAACTGCCTGAATGCAGGGATTTAGAAATGCATCTAAAAAGATAGAGACTGGATGATATAAAGAATTTCTCGCCGACACAATGGGTCGGCCCGGAGGTTGCGTTAAAGACTTATGCACTTTAGGCACAGTGTAGAATAAAGGTACAGTCGGATAATCCACTGTCATGGCCTGTACCTGTTTTTCGGTCAAAGTACCTGCTAGTATACACTGTGACAAAAGAGTGTCTAATTCCCTCTTATATTGACCAGTGGGGTCAAACGTCAATACTTTATAAGTGGATGTATCAGCAAGTTGACGATTGCTTTCCGCCACATAATCGGATAAGTCCTGTATCACTACGGCTCCTCCCTTGTCGGCATTTCTTATTACCAGGTCTGTTCTAAGGGATAAATCCTTCAAAGCTGTCATTTCCTGTGCAGGAAGATTAGGATAACTCGTAATATGAGAGGCCTGTGCATAAGACTGATAAAACATCCTAGAAAAGGTACGTATGGATGGATTAAGGGTGTTGGGGTCAAACTTAGAACGTGGTGCCACTTTGCGTAATTTATCAGGAACCGTGGAGACCCGCATATGGTCCTGAGTGTTACCAAAGTGTTCTTTAAGGCGCAAAGTCCTGTTGAACTTATAATTTTCCACTTGTGCCAAAAATTCATCTGGTTTAGTAGTTGGCACAAAAGACAGTCCTCTTGATAAAACCTTCATTTCTGAAGGAGTAAGCGGGGTGGCTGATAAATTGACGACTAAATCAGTCAACGGCATGGAGGACGTCGCCCGTTGAATCCTCTTGTTCTGCCCCGCCCTCCTCGTCCTCGTCCGGGCACAGGGCGATTGCCTGATCGAGTGGCAACCCCTAAAGGGTATGATGATTGTGCTGATGTAGACGGAGTGCTTGTTGGTTCACTTTCACTATTAGAAGTGCTAGAATCTGATTGACCGAACAGATGTCGCCTCTGTCGGTATCTCCTCTGTTGTGCTGGACGCTCATTGCTTGTAATATTGTTGCCCAACCATGCATATACTTTCCTCTGTTGGTAATCAAGTTGCACTTTATGAAGTTTTTCCTTTTTATACTTAATCAAATTGCTCCTGTATTGTTACATCTGGACCTGGATCTTATCTAGCCAATTGGTAGTGGTGTCTGCAGCCAATGTGGCTTTGTGGGCCCGTTCAAAGACAGTTAATTGCTCCTTAATTAGCGTTAGTTCTCGAGTGGATTCCTCCACTACCAATAGCATCAGGTCCATGGAGCACTTATTTAGTATTGCTACCCAGCGCCTGCAAAAGGGGATACTGTAACGACCAATGGTAGGGGTATTGCGGACCCTAAAGCCCCTAGGGATTTGGTTATTGCGATAATAGTCCGATAAAGTAATCCCGTGGTATGTAAAATCACATTCACGCTGTTTAAGTCTCTGCCATTGACGGTACAGTTCCTCAACCGTAGAGGATGGGGAATCATCATCCAATTTTTGTTTAATTAGAATTGCCTGAGCTTCAGCGTCGGAGTAGCTATAGCGCTCTTTCGCATCTAATTGTGCGAGTTCCCATGCAGCCTCCATATCCGAGTCTGTTGCTGTCATATTGCTCAATCAAGGATAATGTTGCTGGTGACTGTATCACCACAGTCGGTGAAATAAACTCCCGTGCAATTAAAACAGTGATAGCACACTGAAATAATGAGTGACTGTCCAGAAGCAATATATAGTAGAAGATGAATATTAAAGTCCCGGTGGTGCCTTAACCGGGATAACCTGTAAAGACCACTAGTGTGCTAGTGGCTAACAGAGTATCCAATGTAGATAGCGGTAAGGTTCGGCACTCAATTGGGTATGAAAGGTTACTTGCCGCGGTGCCCTCTGCGATCAAAGGCAAGATCCAATATGATGAAGCAGGAATCAGCGGCACTCTGCAGACTGAATATTATATTAGATAATCTTTAATTCGGTCCTACGCCGTTTCGGGGACAAATCCCTGTCTTCAGGGACAAATCAAACACAAGTGCAATAACATGAACACACAATATATACCCTTCCTAATAGACACTCATTACAGAGATTCGACTCACCTGTCCGGGCGCCGGCGGTACCGTCACATGCTGCTGCGAGATATCACCGTCGCGGGGTACTGACGTCAACATGCTGCGTTGATCGGGGGACCTATCGCGGGAGTGTAATTCCCGTTGCTGGGCAACCCCTAACAGACGATGTCACTGATGACGTTTCCCGTCACTATGTGCAGTGCTCACAGCGCTCGGACTTCCGTCGAAGACGCCGGCATGGAGCCAATCACTGCTCTGGATGTCTCGGTTACTAGGCAACCCCTATAAGAAAAAAACAATAACAATAACAATATCAATAATAACATAGACAAAAACTGCTAAAACGCCCAGTAAACTAGACATAAACAGAAAAAAAGAGACATTAAAATAGACACCGACTCAGATGACAGTGACCAGCTATATCATCATAATTATACAGCGAACAAATATTAACTAAATACCTCATTGGTACACAACAGTAAATACAGCTAGTATAGTAAACAACTATTAAGAGCAATATGAATATTATGAGCTATAAAGCTAAATAAATAATTACCCACTAGAAAAATTCGGTACAATCTCATTTTTTGCGTCCCAAGAAACCACAGATAAATAATAAAAAAATCTCTGGAGCTGGATAAAAATACAATTTCTACCTCTAAAAATGCATGAGTGATAAAAAAGGACAAAAAAGAAATGCACAGTACTGTTAATGTCAGTATCAGAACAAGTAAAAAAGGTAAAAAAGGATAAGATATCTTAACTTAAGAGGATGGGTTAAATCTGACAGCACCCGGTGCTTTTCTTCCTGTCTGGACTTCATCAAGGGGTTTTGACATTTCATTTTTTATTGGTGTGCTTTGAATAAATTTTGTATATATATCTTTTTTACACAAGTTGGTCTCCCTATATTGCATGTGACACCATTTGTCGCTTTTAAAACCTTATCCATTGTCCTGTATATATATATAAGTAAGTGTAGTGGTCAGCGGCACTCACGGCTCCCAATCAGGGAATGAAAGAAGACACAGACGTTGTGTAGTCAGTGTATGACTGACTACACAACGTCTGTGTCTTCTTTCATTCCCTGATTGGGAGCCGTGAGTGCCGCTGACCACTACACTTGTTTATGGACATCCATCATATGGATATCACTAGGAAGGCACCGGCTTTATTCATCTAACTATGCATAATTGAATGGAGTGCTGCTGATTTCTACAGTGTATATATATATTTCTCTGACGTCCTAAGTGGATGCTGGGACTCCGTAAGGACCATGGGGAATAGCGGCTCCGCAGGAGACTGGGCACAACTAAAAGAAAGCTTTTGGTCTAACTGGTGTGCACTGGCTCCTCCCTCTATGACCCTCCTCCAGACCTCAGTTAGAATCTTGTGCCCGGCTGAGCATGGATACACTAGGGGCTCTCCTGAGCTCCTAGAAAAGAAAGTATATTTTAGGTTTTTTATTTTCAGTGAGATCTGCTGGCAATAGACTCACTGCTACGAGGGACTAAGGGGAGAAGAAGCGAACCTACTTGATTGGAGATAGTTTGGGCTTCTTAGGCTACTGGACACCATTAGCTCCAGAGGGATCGAACACAGGACCCGACCTCGATCGTTCGGTCCCGGAGCCGCGCCGCCGTCCCCCTTACAGAGCCAGAAGCATGAAGATGGTCCTGAAAATCGGCGGCAGAAGACTTCGGTCTTCAACAAGGTAGCGCACAGCACTGCAGCTGTGCGCCATTGCTCCTCATACACACCTCACACTCCGGTCACTGATGGGTGCAGGGCGCTGGGGGGGGGGGGGGGGCGCCCTGAGCAGCAATATTCATACCATGGCTGGCAAAAAATAACAATATATAGTCCCAGAGGCTTTATATGTGATAAATACCCCTGCCAGAATCCATAAAAAAAGCGGGAGAAAAGTCAGCCGAAAAAGGGGCGGGGCTATCTCCCTCAGCACACTGGCGCCATTTTTCCCTCACAGCTCCGCTGGAAGGATCGCTCCCTGGCTCTCCCCTGCAGTTTCAAGCATCAAAAGGGTAAAAAAGAGAGGGGGGGCACTAAATTTAGGCGCAGCAATATATATATATATAAGCAGCTATAAGGGAAAACACTCAGTTATAGTGTTAATCCCTGTGTTATATAGCGCTCTGGTGTGTGCTGGCATACTCTCTCTCTGTCTCCCCAAAGGGCTTTGTGGGGTCCTGTCCTCTGTCAGAGCATTCCCTGTGTGTGTGCGGTGTGTCGGTACGGCTGTGTCGACATGTTTGATGAGGAGGCTTACGTGGAGGCGGAGCAGATGCCGATAAATGTGATGTCACCCCCTGCGGGGTCGACACATGAGTGGATGGTTATGTGGAAGGAATTACGCGACAGTGTCGACTCCTTACATAAAAGGTTTGACGACATACCAAATATGGGACAGCCGGCTTCTCAGCCTGTGCCTGCCAAGGCGTCTCAAAAGCCATCAGGGGCTCTAAAACGCCCGCTACCTCAGATGGCAGACACAGATGTCGACACGGATACTGACTCCAGTGTCGACGACGATGAGACTAATGTAACTTCCAATAGGGCCACACGTTACATGATTGAGGCAATGAAAAATGTGTTGCATATTTCTGATGTTACCCCAGGTACCACAAAAAAGGGTATTATGTTTGGAGAGAAAAAACTACCAGTAGTTTTTCCTCCATCTGAGGAATTAAATAAAGTGTGTGAAGAAGCGTGGGCTTCCCCCGATAAGAAACTGGTAATTTCTAAAAGGTTACTAATGACGTACCCTTTCCCGCCAGAGGATAGGTCACGTTGGGAAACATCCCCTAGGGTGGATAAAGCGCTCACACGCTTGTCAAAGAAGGTGGCACTACCGTCTCCGGATACGGCCGCCCTAAAGGTACCTGCTGATAGAAAGCAGGAGGCTATCCTGAAGTCTGTATATACACACACAGGTATTATACTGAGACCAGCTATTGCTTCAGCATGGATGTGCAGTGCTGCAGCTGCGTGGTCAGATTCCCTGTGGGAAAATATTGATACCCTAGACAGGGACACTATATTGCTAACCGTAGAGCATATTAAAGACGCAGTCTTATACATGAGAGATGCACAGAGGGATATTTGCCGGCTGGCATCTAAAATAAGTGCAATGTTCATTTCTGCCAGGAGAGGGTTATGGACAGGTGATGCAGATTCTAAAAGGCACATGGAAGTTTTGCCTTATAAGGGTGAGGAGTTGTTCGGGGATGGTCTCTCGGACCTCGTTTCCACAGCAACAGCTGGGAAGTCTACATTTTTACCCCATGTTTCCTCACAGCCAAAGAAAGCACTGTATTATCAGGTACAGTCCTTTCGGCCCCATAAGGGCAAGCGGGTTAAAGGCGCGTCCTTTCTGCCCAGAGGCAGAGGTAGAGGGAAAAAGCTGCAGCATACAGCCAGTTCCCAGGAGCAAAAGTCCTCCCCCGCTTCCTCCAAGTCCACCGCATGACGCTGGGGCTCCACAGGCGGAGCCAGGTACGGTGGGGGCCCGTCTCAAAAACTTCAGCAATCAGTGGGCTCGCTCACGGGTGGATCCCTGGATCCTTCAAGTAGTATCTCAGGGGTACAACCTGGAATTCGAGACGTCTCCCCCCCGCCGTTTCCTCAAATCTGCCTTGCCAACAACTCCCTCAGGCAGGGAGGCAGTGTTAGAGGCAATTCACAAGCTGTATTCCCAGCAGGTGATAGTCAAAGTGCCCCTACTTCAACAAGGATGGGGTTACTATTCCACAATGTTTGTGGTACCGAAACCGGACGGTTCGGTGAGACCCATTTTAAATTTGAAATCCTTGAACACATATATAAAAAAATTCAAGTTCAAGATGGAATCGCTCAGGGCGGTTATTGCAAGCCTGAACGAGGGGGATTACATGATATCACTGGACATCAAGGATGCTTACCTGCATGTCCCCATTTACCATCCTCACCAGGAGTACCTCAGATTTGTGGTACAGGATTGTCATTACCAATTCCAGACGTTGCCGTTTGGTCTATCCACGGCTCCGAGGGTATTTACCAAGGTAATGGCCGAAATGATGATACTCCTTCGAAAGAAGGGATTTTTAATTATCCCGTACTTGGACGATCTCCTGATAAAGGCGAGGTCCAGGGAGCAGTTGTTGGTCGGGGTAGCACTATCTCGGGAGATGCTACAACAGCACGGCTGGATTCTAAATATTCCAAAGTCACAGCTGGTCCCTACGACACGTCTACTGTTCCTGGGGATGGTTCTGGACACAGAACAGAAAAAAGTGTTTCTCCCGGAGGAGAAGGCCAAGGAGCTGTCATCTCTAGTAAGAGGCCTCCTAAAACCAAAACAGGTGTCGGTGCATCACTGCACGCGGATCCTGGGAAAGATGGTAGCTTCCTACGAAGCAATTCCATTCGGCAGGTTCCATGCAAGAACTTTTCAGTGGGACCTGTTGGACAAGTGGTCCGGATCGCATCTTCAGATGCATCGGCTGATAACCCTGTCTCCAAGGACCAGGGTGTCTCTGCTATGGTGGCTGCAAAGTGCTCATCTTCAAGAGGGCAGCAGATTCGGCATACAGGACTGGGTCCTGGTGACCACGGATGCCAGCCTTCGAGGCTGGGGGGCAGTCACACAGGGAAGAAACTTCCAAGGACTATGGTCAAGTCAGGAGACTTCCCTACACATAAATATTCTGGAACTGAGGGCCATTTTCAATGCCCTAAGTAAGGCAAAACCCCTGCTTCAAAACCAGCCGGTACTGATCCAGTCAGACAACATCACGGCAGTCGCCCATGTAAACCGACAGGGCGGCACAAGAAGCAGGACGGCGATGGCAGAAGCCACAAGGATTCTCCGATGGGCGGAAAATCACGTGTTAGCACTGTCAGCAGTGTTCATTCCGGGAGTGGACAACTGGGAAGCAGACTTCCTCAGCAGACACGACCTCCACCCGGGAGAGTGGGGACTTCATCCGGAAGTCTTCCAACTGATTGTAAACCGTTGGGAAAAGCCACAGGTGGACATGATGGCGTCCCGCCTAAACAAAAAGCTAGAAAGATATTGCGCCAGGTCGAGAGACCCTCAGGCGATAGCTGTGGACGCTCTAGTGACACCGTGGGTGTACCGGTCGGTTTATGTGTTCCCTCCTCTTCCTCTCATACCAAAGGTACTGAGGATAATAAGGAGAAGAGGAGTAAGAACTATACTCATTGTTACGGATTGGCCAAGAAGCGCTTGGTACCCGGAACTTCAAGAAATGATCTCAGAGGACCCATGGCCTCTGCCGCTCAGACAGGACCTGCTGCAGCAGGGGCCCTGTCTGTTCCAAGACTTACCGCGGCTGCGTTTGACGGCATGGCGGTTGAACACCGGATCCTGAAGGAAAAGGGCATTCCGGAGGAAGTCATTCCTACGCTGATTAAAGCTAGGAAAGAAGTGACCGCAAACCATTATCACCGCATTTGGCGAAAATATGTTGCGTGGTGTGAGGCCAGGAAGGCCCCAATGGAGGAATTTCAGCTGGGCCGTTTTCTACACTTCCTACAGTCAGGGGTGACTATGGGCCTCAAATTGGGTTCCATTAAGGTCCAGATTTCGGCTCTATCGATTTTCTTCCAGAGAGAACTGGCTTCACTACCTGAAGTTCAGACTTTTGTTAAGGGAGTGCTGCATATTCAGCCCCCTTTTGTGTCTCCAGTGGCACCTTGGGATCTCAACGTGGTGTTGGATTTCCTAAAGTCACATTGGTTTGAGCCACTTAAAACCGTGGAATTGAAATATCTCACGTGGAAAGTGGTCATGTTGTTGGCCTTGGCCTCGGCCAGGCGTGTATCAGAATTGGCGGCTTTGTCATGTAAAAGCCCTTATCTGATTTTCCATATGGATAGGGCAGAATTGAGGACTCGTCCCCAGTTTCTCCCTAAGCTTTTCATGTGAACCAACCTATCGTGGTGCCTGCGGCTACAAAAGACTTGGAGGCTTCCAAGTTGTTGGACGTAGTCAGGGCCCTGAAAATTTATGTTTCCAGGACAGCTGGAGTCAGAAAGACTGACTCGCTATTTATCCTGTATGCGCCCAACAAGTTGGGTGCACCTGCTTCAAAGCAGACTATTGCTCGCTGGATCTGTAGTACGATTCAGCTTGCACATTCTGCGGCTGGACTGCCGCATCCTAAATCAGTGAAAGCCCATTCCACAAGGAAGGTGGGCTCTTCTTGGGCGGCTGCCCGAGGGGTCTCGGCTCTACAACTTTGCCGAGCAGCTACTTGGTCGGGGTCAAACACATTTGCTAAATTCTACAAGTTTGACACCCTGGCTGAGGAGGACCTAGAGTTTGCCCATTCGGTGCTGCAGAGTCATCCGCACTCTCCCGCCCGTTTGGGAGCTTTGGTATAATCCCCATGGTCCTTACGGAGTCCCAGCATCCACTTAGGACGTCAGAGAAAATAAGAATTTACTCACCGGTAATTCTATTTCTCGTAGTCCGTAGTGGATGCTGGGCGCCCATCCCAAGTGCGGATTGTCTGCAATACTTGTATATAGTTATTGTTTAACTAAAGGGTTATTGTTGAGCCATCTGTTGAGAGGCTCAGTTGTTGTCATACTGTTAACTGGGTATTGTATCACGAGTTATACGGTGTGATTGGTGTGGCTGGTATGAGTCTTACCCGGGATTCAAAATCCTTCCTTATTGTGTCAGCTCTTCCGGGCACAGTATCCTAACTGAGGTCTGGAGGAGGGTCATAGAGGGAGGAGCCAGTGCACACCAGTTAGACCAAAAGCTTTCTTTTAGTTGTGCCCAGTCTCCTGCGGAGCCGCTATTCCCCATGGTCCTTACGGAGTCCCAGCATCCACTACGGACTACGAGTAATAGAATTACCGGTGAGTAAATTCTTATTATATATATATATATATATATATATATATAATAAGAATTTACTTACCGATAATTCTATTTCTCATAGTCCGTAGTGGATGCTGGGGACTCCGTAAGGACCATGGGGAATAGCGGCTCCGCAGGAGACTGGGCACAAAAGTAAAAGCTTTAGGACTACCTGGTGTGCACTGGCTCCTCCCCCTATGACCCTCCTCCAAGCCTCAGTTAGGATACTGTGCCCGGACGAGCGTACACAATAAGGAAGGATATTGAATCCCGAGTAAGACTCATACCAGCCACACCAATCACACCGTACAACCTGTGATCTGAACCCAGTTAACAGCATGATAACAGAGGAGCCTCTGAAAAGATGGCTCACAACAATAATAACCCGATTTTTGTAACAATAACTATGTACAAGTATTGCAGACAATCCGCACTTGGGATGGGCGCCCAGCATCCACTACGGACTATGAGAAATAGAATTATCGGTAAGTAAATTCTTATTTTCTCTAACGTCCTAAGTGGATGCTGGGGACTCCGTAAGGACCATGGGGATTATACCAAAGCTCCCAAACGGGCGGGAGAGTGCGGATGACTCTGCAGCACCGAATGAGAGAACTCCAGGTCCTCCTCAGCCAGGGTATCAAATTTGTAGAATTTAGCAAACGTGTTTGCCCCTGACCAAGTAGCTGCTCGGCAAAGTTGTAAAGCCGAGACCCCTCGGGCAGCCGCCCAAGATGAGCCCACCTTCCTTGTGGAATGGGCATTTACAGATTTTGGCTGTGGCAGGCCTGCCACAGAATGTGCAAGCTGAATTGTACTACAAATCCAGCGAGCAATAGTCTGCTTAGAAGCAGGAGCACCCAGCTTGTTGGGTGCATACAGGATAAATAGCGAGTCAGATTTTCTGACTCCAGCCGTCCTGGAAACATATATTTTCAGGGCCCTGACTACGTCCAGCAACTTGGAGTCCTCCAAGTCCCTAGTAGCCGCAGGCACCACAATAGGTTGGTTCAAGTGAAATGCTGAAACCACCTTAGGGAGAAATTGAGGACGAGTCCTCAATTCTGCCCTGTCCGTATGAAAAAATTAGGTAAGGGCTTTTATAGGATAAAGCCGCCAATTCTGAGACACGCCTGGCTGAAGCCTGGGCTAACAGCATTACCACCTTCCATATGAGATATTTTAAGTCCACATTGGAAAGTGGTTCAAACCAATGTGATTTTAGGAATCCCAAAACTACATTTAGATCCCAAGGTGCCACTGGAGGCACAAAAGGAGGTTGTATATGCAGTACCCCCTTGACAAACGTCTGTACTTCAGGAACTGAAGCCAGTTCTTTTTGGAAGAAAATCGACAGGGCCGAAATCTGAACCTTAATGGACCCTAATTTTAGGCCCATAGACAGTCCTGTTTGTAGGAAATGCAGGAAACGACCCAGTTGAAATTCCTCTGTAGGGGCCTTCCTGGCCTCGCACCACGCAACATATTTACGCCAAATACGGTGATAATGTTGTACGGTTACATCCTTCCTGGCTTTGATCAGGGTAGGGATGACTTCATCCGGAATGCCTTTTTCCTTCAGGATCCGGCGTTCAACCGCCATGCCGTCAAACGCAGCCGCGGTAAGTCTTGGAAGAGACAGGGTCCCTGCTGGAGCAGGTCCTTTCTTAGAGGTAGAGGCCACGGGTCCTCTGTGAGCATCTCTTGAAGTTCCGGGTACCAAGTCCTTCTTGGCCAATCCGGAGCCACGAGTATAGTCCTTACTCCTCTCCTTCTTATGATCCTCAGTACCTTGGGTATGAGAGGCAGAGGAGGGAACACATACACTGACTGGTACACCCATGGTGTTACCAGAGCGTCCACAGCTATTGCCTGAGGGTCCCTTGACCTGGCGCAATATCTGTCTACTTTTTTTTTGAGGCGGGACGCCATCATGTCCACCTTTGGTTTTTCCCAACGGTTCACAATCATGTGGAAGACTTCTGGGTGAAGTCCCCACTCCCCCGGGTGGAGGTAGTGTCTGCTGAGGAAGTCTGCTTCCCAGTTGTCCACACCCGGAATGAACACTGCTGACAGTGCTATCACATGATTTTCTGCCCAGCGAAGAATCCTTGCAACTTCTGTCATTGCCCTCCTGCTTCTTGTGCCGCCCTGTCTGTTTACGTGGGCGACTGCCGTGATGTTGTCCGACTGGATCAGCACCGGCTGACCTTGAAGCAGAGGTCTTGCTAGGCTCAGAGCATTGTAGATGGCTCTTAGCTCCAGGATATTTATGTGAAGTGATGTCTCCAGGCTTGACCACAAGCCCTGGAAATTTCTTCCCTGTGTGACTGCTCCCCAGCCTCTCAGGCTGGCATCCGTGGTCACCAGGACCCAGTCCTGAATGCCGAATCTGCGGCCCTCTAGAAGATGAGCACTCTGCAACCACCACAGGAGAGACACCCTTGTCCTTGGAGACAGGGTTATCCGCTGATGCATCTGAAGATGCGATCCGGACCATTTGTCCAGCAGATCCCACTGAAAAGTTCTTGCGTGGAATCTGCCGAATGGAATCGCTTCGTAAGAAGCCACCATTTTTCCCAGGACCCTTGTGCATTGATGCACTGACACTTGGCCTGGTTTTAGGAGGTTCCTGACTAGCTCGGATAACTCCCTGGCTTTCTCCTCCGGGAGAAACACCTTTTTCTGGACTGTGTCCAGAATCATCCCTAGGAACAGCAGACGCGTCGTCGGAATCAGCTGCGATTTTGGAATATTTAGAATCCACCCGTGCTGTCGTAGCACTACTTGAGATAGTGCTACTCCGACCTCTAACTGTTCCCTGGACCTTGCCCTTTTCAGGAGATCGTCCATGTAAGGGATAATTAAGACGCCTTTTCTTTGAAGAAGAATCATCATTTCGGCCATTACCTTGGTAAAGACCCGGGGTGCCGTGGACAATCCAAACGGCAGCGTCTGAAACTGATAGTGACAGTTCTGTACCACAAACCTGAGGTACCCTTGGTGAGAAGGGCAAATTGGGACATGGAGGTAAGCATCCTTGATGTCCAGAGACACCATATAGTCCCCTTCTTCCAGGTTCGCTATCACTGCTCTGAGTGACTCCATCTTGAATTTGAACCTTTGTATGTAAGTGTTCAAGGATTTCAGATTTAAAATAGGTCTCACCGAGCCGTCCGGCTTCGGTACCACAAACAGCGTGGAATAATACCCCTTTCCCTGTTGTAGGAGGGGTACCTTGATTATCACCTGCTGGGAATACAGCTTGTGAATGGCTTCCAATACCGCCTCCCTGTCGGAGGGAGACATTGGTAAAGCAGACTTCAGGAACCGGCGAGGGGGAGACGTCTCGAATTCCAATTTGTACCCCTGAGATACTACCTGCAGGATCCAGGGGTCCACTTGCGAGTGAGCCCACTGCGCGCTGAAATTCTTGAGACGACCCCCCACCGTACCTGAGTCCGCTTGTAAGGCCCCAGCGTCATGCTGAGGACTTGGCAGAAGCGGGGGAGGGCTTCTGTTCCTGGGAAGAGGCTGCCTGCTGCAGTCTTTTTCCCCTTCCTCTGCCCCGGGGCAGATATGAGTGGCCTTTTGCCCGCTTGCCCTTATGGGGACGAAAGGATTGAGCCTGAAAAGACGGTGTCTTTTTCTGCTGAGAGGTGACCTGGGGTAAAAAGGTGGATTTCCCAGCCGTTGCCGTGGCCACCAGGTCCGATAGACCGACCCCAAATAACTCCTCCCCTTTATACAGCAATACTTCCATATGCCGTTTGGAATCCGCATCACCTGACCACTGTCGCGTCCATAACCCTCTTCTGGCAGAAATGGACAGCGCACTTACTCTTGATGCCAGAGTGCAAATATCCCTCTGTGCATCTCGCATATATAGAAATGCATCCTTTAAATGCTCTATAGTCAATAATATACTGTCCCTGTCCAGGGTATCAATATTTTCAGTCAGGGAATCCGACCAAGCCACCCCAGCACTGCACATCCAGGCTGAGGCGATTGCTGGTCTCAGTATAACACCAGTATGTGTGTATATACTTTTTAGGATATTTTCCAGCTTTCTATCAGCTGGCTCCTTGAGGGCGGCCGTATCCGGAGACGGTAACGCCGCTTGTTTTGATAAGCGTGTGAGCGCCTTATCTACCCTAGGGGGTGTTTCCCAACGCGCCCTAACCTCTGGCGGGAAAGGGTATAATGCCAATAATTTTTTAGAAATTAGCAGTTTTTTATCGGGGGAAACCCACGCTTCATCACACACCTCATTTAATTCATCTGATTCAGGAAAAACTACGGGTAGTTTTTTCACACCCCACATAATACCCTTTTTTGTGGTACTTGTAGTATCAGAAATGTTCAAAACCTCCTTCATTGCCGTGATCATGTAACGTGTGGCCCTACTGGAAAATACGTTTGTTTCCTCACCGTCGACACTGGAGTCAGTGTCCGTGTCTGGGTCTGTGTCGACCATCTGAGGTAACGGGCGCTTTAGAGCCCCTGACGGTGTTTGAGACGCCTGGACAGGTATTAACTGTTTTTCCGGCTGTCTCATGTCGTCAACAGTCTTTTGTAAAGTGCTGACGCTATCACGTAATTCCTTCCATAAGACCATCCAGTCAGGTGTCGACTCCCTAGGGGGTGACATCACTATTACAGGCAATTGCTCCGCCTCCATACCATTTTCCTCCTCATACATGTCGACACAACGTACCGACACACAGCACACACACAGGGAATGCTCTGATAGAGGACAGGACCCCACTAGCCCTTTGGGGAGACAGAGGGAGAGTTTGCCAGCACACACCAGAGCGCTATATATATATACAGGGATAACCTTATATAAGTGTTTTTCCCTTATATAGCTGCTGTATTATTAATCTGCCAAATTTAGTCCCCCCCCCCTCTCTTGTTTTACCCTGTTTCTGTAGTGCAGGACTGCAGGGGAGAGTCAGGGAGCTTCTCTCCAACGGAGCTGTGAGGGAAAATGGCGCTTGTGTGCTGAGGAGATAGGCTCCGCCCCCTTCTCGGCGGCCTTTCTCCCGCTTTTTTAAGGAAAAACTGGCAGGGGTTAAATGCATCCATATAGCCCAGGAGCTATATGTGATGTATTTTTAGCCATCTAAGGTGTTTTTATTGCGTCTCAGGGCGCCCCCCCCCAGCGCCCTGCACCCTCAGTGACCGGAGTGTGAAGTGTGCTGAGAGCAATGGCGCACAGCTGCGGTGCTGTGCGCTACCTTATTGAAGACAGGACGTCTTCTGCCGCCGATTTCCCGGACCTCTTCAGTCTTCTGGCTCTGTAAGGGGGCCGGCGGCACGGCTCTGGGACCCATCCATGGCTGGGCCTGTGATCGTCCCTCTGGAGCTAATGTCCAGAAGCCTAAGAAGCCCAATCCACTCTGCACGCAGGTGAGTTCGCTTCTTCTCCCCTTAGTCCCTCGGTTCTCGTTCGGGCACAAAAATCTAACTGAGGCTTGGAGGAGGGTCATAGGGGGAGGAGCCAGTGCACACCAGGTAGTCCTAAAGCTTTTACTTTTGTGCCCAGTCTCCTGCGGAGCCGCTATTCCCCATGGTCCTTACGGAGTCCCCAGCATCCACTTAGGACGTTAGAGAAATATATATATATATATACACACACTGCTCAAAAAAATAAAGGGAACACTAAAATAACACATCCTAGATCTGAATGAGTGAAATATTCTTATTAAGTACTTTGTTCTTTACATAGTTGAATGTGCTGACAACAAAATCACACAAAAATTATCAATGGAAATCAAATTTATTAACCAATGGAGGTCTGAATTTGGAGTCACCCTCAAAATTAAAGTGGAAAAACACACTACAGGCTGATCCAACTTTGATGTAATGTCCTTAAAACAAGTCAAAATGAGGCTCAGTAGTGTGTGTGGCCTCCACGTGCCTGTATGACCTCCCTACAATGCCTGGGCATGCTCCTGATGAGGTGGCAGTTGGTCTTCTGAGGGATCTCCTCCCAGACCTGGACTAAAGCATCCACCAACTCCTGGACAGTCTGTGGTGCAACGTGGCATTGGTGGATGGAGCGAGACATGATGTCCCAGATGTGCTCAATTGGATTCAGGTCTGGGGAACGGGCGGGCCAGTCCATAGCATCAATGCCTTCGTCTTGCAGGAACTGCTGACACACTCCAGCCACATGAGGTCTAGCATTGTCTTGCATTAGGAGGAACCCAGGGCCAACCGCACGAGCATATGGTCTCACAAGGGGTCTGAGGATCTCATCTCGGTACCTAATGGCAGTCAGGCTACCTCTGCACATGGAGGGCTGTGTGGCCCCCCAAAGAAATGCCACCCCACACCATTACTGACGCACTGCCAAACCGGTCATGCTGGAGGATGTTGCAGGCAGCAGAACGTTCTCCTTGGCGTCTCCAGACTCTGTCACGTCTGTCACATGTGCTCAGTGAGAACCTGCTTTCATCTGTGAAGAGCACAGGGCGCCAGTGGCGAATTTGCCAATCTTGGTGTTCTCTGGCAAATACCAAACGTCCTGCACGGTGTTGGACTGTAAGCACAACCCCCACCTGTGGGCGTCGGGCCCTCATACCACCCTCATGGAGTCTGTTTCTGATAGTTTGAGTAGACATATGCACATTTGTGGCTTGCTGGAGGTCATTTTGCAGGGCTCTGGCAGTGCTCCTCCTGTTCCTCCTTGCACAAAGGCGGAGGTTGCGGTCCTGCTGCTGGGTTGTTGCCCTCCTACGGCCTCCTCCACGTCTCCTGATGTACTGGCCTGTCTCCTGGTAGCGCCTCCATGCTCTGGACACTACGCTGACAGACACAGCAAACCTTCTTGCCACAGCTCGCATTGATGTGCCATCCTGGATGAGCTGCACTACCTAAGCCACTTGTGTGGGTTGTAGGGAGGTCATACAGGCACGTGGAGGCCACACACACTACTGAGCCTCATTTTGACTTGTTTTAAGGACATTACATCAAAGTTGGATCAGCCTGTAGTGTGTTTTTCCACTTTAATTTTGAGGGTGACTCCAAATCCAGACCTCCATGGGTTAATAAATTTGATTTCCATTGATAATTTTTGTGTGATTCTGTTGTCAGCACATTCAACTATGTAAAGAACAAAGTATTTAATAAGAATATTTCATTCATTCAGATCTAGGATGTGTTATTTTAGTGTTCCCTTTATTTTTTTGAGCAGTGTATATATATATATATATATATATATATATACAGGTTGAGTCTCCCTTATCCAAAATGCTCGGGACCAGGGGTATTTTGGATATGGGATTTTTCCGTATTTTGAAATAATTGCATACCATAATGAGATATCATGGTGATGGGACCTAAATCTAAGCACAGAATGCATTTATGTTACATATACACCTTATACACACAGCCTGAAGGTCATTTTAGCCAATATTTTTTGTAACTTTGTGTATTAAACAAAGTGTGTACATTCACACAATTCATTTATGTTTCATATACACCTTATATACACAGCCTGAAAGTCATTTAATACAATATTTTTAATAACTTTGTGTATTAAACAAAGTTTGTGTACATTGAGCCATCAGAAAACAAAGGTTTCACTATCTCACTCTCACTCAAAAAAGTCCGTATTTCGGAATATTCCGTATTTCGGAATATTTGGATATGGGATACTCAACCTGTATATATTTATTCTAAAAAGATAAAACAGGGTGGCGCTCATAGTGCACCAATCGATTTGATACCGCAACTTTGGCCAGATTCAGCAGTGGTTGCTAATGTGAGAGATTTCTCCATTTTGGCCAATGCACATGTGCAGGCAATACGTAGCATACAATGCTGCAATACTACAGTACTCAGGAATAAATCATTAGATAAATCTTGTTACCATAGAGACCTATGGAGGGAATTCAATTCAACGTGATAGATGTGATGTGCCATTCCAGAATGGCACATTGCACCCGCTGGCATTGCAAGTTTTCCCTCACATCTAAAAGAAGTGCAAGGGAAAACTTGCGATGCTGGTACCGCGGCGATATCCGACAGCACTCTGTGCTCTATTCAGCCCCTATGGGTGTAAATAAAATGTTACTTAGTGACGACGTATTTATGCTAATGCCATGGCCGATGGTCTTCCTTCTGAGACACTCACTGGTCGCGGTGCTAATCTGCCGCTGTGCACACAAAAACACACCATCAGTCTCACCATGGGACATTGCACCAGCCCTATGGAGTAGCAGAATGTCTATCTGAACATGGGTGCCAATGCAACTGCTGCAAAAAATGTAGTCGCTGGCCACGACACGCCCGCATCTGGCTAGCCAGCTTCTGTTACCTCCTAGGGACGCCCACTACAATTGCCTATCTCTGCATCCAAATTCGGTCTGTGTTTCCCGGTGGTAACCATGGGGAAGCAAGTGCAGTGCGACTCACACGCATGCGCAGACTGAAAAGATCATCCACTTGCGTGTGGCAATCACATAGCGTGCACCTATGAATCAGGCCCTCTGTCTTCTGGTTACAACTTTCTTGGGAAAATCTAATAATAATGGGAAAGTATTTTAAACACAACAACAAGATGCTAATAATATAGACTACCTTACATATGTAAGATATATTTACAGCTACACTTATTAGTTATTACTACAATAGGTTACAATTCCGAAATGAAGGCAGAAAACAGACAAAGAGGTACATCATAATGGACTGCATAAAATATTTATTATATGGTGTGTCACTAGTGCAGGCACACTGCCACACACCCCTCTTTGGTGGTGACAGCTCACACTGCTGTTACAGTGAGGTGCACCCACGTGCCCCTGAAACTATTACAGCATATTCACCCACCATCCTATTACTTTAACTCACCTACCCCCACTCACCAATTCTCTCACTAGGCCTGAATGGAAGCTTCTCTGCTACAGATGTACAGTAAGTTTAATCATGAGCAGGACCTCGTGGTAAGATTAGGTGTTTCAAGGATTGAGAATGAAAGATTAGCCAGCTGGACAACCGCTTCTTTGTAACTTGAGTATGAGTGTATGTGCTGGTATTGCTGTCATGCCCTATGTTTATATGTGTATGTATTGTGATTCTCTTTCTTCTGTAGATATCTATTTCCATCCAGCTGGATTCCTGCTGAGTCACATCCAGTATGGACTGATATGCTGGAGCAAGGTCACTCATGGCAACTATGAAAACATAAAGGCAGGGGAGGTCCCAGGTACAGTGAAACACCCTAAGACTATCAGGGTTTAAAAAAGCGTAGTCTCAGCGCAGCAATGTGCTAGCATGTTGGATATAAACTTGTCAGTGCAGATATAGGATGACAACGGATTTACTATATGAAGGGAAAGAAATTATTAGATGCAAAAAAAAGACAGGCAAAGAGTGTCCGCATATGGATCAGGAAGACACCACAGACTTTGCTATTTAGTGCATCCATCTAATGCAGGAAGAAATTAAGCAAAGTCTTTACCTATGATCAGTTTCTGATTTCATTAATACACATTTCCCTCTCTCTGATCACAACCTTATCACCTTCCCAATCTCTTCCATTACTCCAATCTCTATGACACTAAAATAAAACAAGCCTCCTCTAACCCCAGGAAATACTAACACTATTAATTTTCAGCAACTGCTCTCACCAATTTCTACATTTACCTCTTCTGAGACTTCTGTATCCCACCTGAACCAGACTCTAGAGAGAGACCTTGATGAAGTGGTTCCGGCTACCCATCACACTCCACGTAGGCTTAGGTGCCAACCGTGGCACTCTAAATCAACAAGACACCTACAAAAACTGTCACATAAAATAGAACATCAGTGGAGTAAATCTCAGAATCCATATGACTTCCTCACATATAAGACCACCTACTACTCCTATTGTAATACCCTGGACACTGCCAAACCAGCATATTTCCAATCTCTCATCTGTTCTCATGCCACCAACTCCAAGCGACTTTTTCATACATTTAAATCACTACTTTACCTTGTCTCACTCCCACCACTAGCTACTATGAGTGCACAAGAACGTGCTTCCTAATTCAAGGACAAGATTGATAAAATCCAAGATGAAATGGTATGCTCTTCCTCAACCAGTGACCTGCTCAATTCCCTACGTGAACTCTCTGGCACATTCTCTTCATTTAATCCCACAAGTAAAGATGATGTATCAACACTCTTCTCATCCTCCTACTCCTCTACCTCTCCTCTTGATCCTATACCCTTACCAGACAGTAAAACTCTGTCTCCTGTGCTTATCCCTACCTTAACTAAAATCTGTAATCTCTTTCTCTCTACTGGTATCTATCTTTATCTGTTAAAGCATGCAGTGATTACTGCCATTCTGAAAAAAACAGAATTCTAACGCAAACTCTGTCGCTCTAACTACCGTTCCATCTCTCAGCTCCCTTACCTCTCCAAGCTACCTGAGAGACTTGCCTACACTTGCCTCATACACTTTCTTAACTCCCACAACTTATTGGATCCACTTCAGTCAGGCTTTCGTTCCTAACAATCCACAGAGACAGCACTGACTAAAGTAGTGAATGATTTGGTCACTGCTAGATCGAAAGGCCATTACTCACTTCTTATTCTTCTAGATCTCTCTGCTGCTTTTGACACTGTTGACCACTCACTTCTCATGCAAACACTATGATCCCTTGGTCTTCAGGACACAGCCCTTTCTTGGTTATTATCCAACCTATCTAATCATTCTTTCAGAGTTCACGTTTCTGATTTCACCTCCTCTTTGCTACCTCTATCATCAGAGTACCGCAAGGCTCAGTCTTAGGTCCTCTGCTTTTCTCAATCTATACCTCATCTCTTAGTAAACTAATCAGCTCCTTTGGATTTCAGTATCATTTGTACGCTGATGATACTCAAATCTATCTATCCTCCCCAGATTTATCACCATCTGTATTGGCCCGTATTACTGAATGCCTTTCTGCCATTTCATCTTGGATGTCATCTCGCCACCTCAAACTCAACATTTCCAAAACAGAATTAATGATATTCCCGCCAGCCAAGAGTACGTACCAACCTCATATCTCCAGAACTGTTGACAACTCGACAATCTACCCTACCCCACAAGCTCACTGTCTAGGTGTCATCCTTGACTCTGAACCGTCTTTTACTCCACACTTTCAATCTTTCTCTAAATCATGTTACATGCATCTAAAAAAACATAGCCAATATATGACCCTATCTTACACAAGACACTGCAAAAATTCTAATTCATGCTCTCATTATCTTCCGCATCAATTATTGCAATAGTCTCCTTACTGGTCTTCCCAAGAAAAGACTCACCACTACAATCCATTCTGAATGCAGCTGCAAGGCTTATATTCCTAGCAAGGCGTTCATCGTCTGCCGATCCTGTCAGTCACCTCCTTTGGTTGCCCATATTCTATCATATTCAATAAAAAATACTTCTACTCACATATAAAGCTATTAACCAAACTACACCAACATATATGTATTTGCTTATCTCAAAATATCTAACAACTTGACCTCTTTGCTCTGCACAAGATCTGCATCTCTTATCTGCACGGATTACTCGCTCCCTTTCAAAATTGCAGGACTTTCTTCGGGCAGCACCCACCATATGAAATGCCCTCCCACGCATGAACAGACTCTCCTCTAGCCTCCAAACTTTCAAGCGTTCCCTAAAAGATGACCTCTTCAGGTAAGCCTATCAAATTCCTGAACAGCCCACATAACATTCAGAATATCTAATTACACCCCATCAGGACCAGGGACATGAAGTCAGGCCTGTCATTAATGATTAAAATAATATAAAGAAGTTACTTATGACACATATTCTGTAATTTCTTTATATTATGCTAACCATTTTAATACTTAAAATTAGTTTGGGAGGCACCGATAGCAGTGCCTCCCGTTGGCAATAGGAACGGGGTAAAGCGGGGGGCGGGGCTAAGCACTTGGGCTGTAAAAGGCCATTAAAAAACTGAGGGGAAAGTGGCACTTATACAAGTGCCTCGTTGACAGGGACGGGTTTTCACTGGCCACGCCCCTGTCAGCGAGGCAGATGTGGATTGGACAGCAGGTCCAGTGCTGGATCTGCTGGTCCAATCACCCATACGTGGAGGGGTGAAGCGGTGGCGGGACCCGGCGTTACTAATGTTAGAACTGTCACTACAGCAGCGGCAGCCCTAGAGGCAGCGGGAACCCCAGAGCTGGAGACCATTTGCTCCCAAACACTGGAAAGCAGACAAAAATGGACATGGAGATATGTTGGTTAAATCCATTGATTTAACCAATTTATCCGAAGGACCATTTTTGTCCATATTCCTGCTTTTGGGAGCAAATGGTTGTTTCTCATACATTACCAGATTTTTGCTCTGACCAGAAAGACTGGACAGATATTCTTATAAAGTACATCCAGCTTTATATACTACCATACTACCACTCTCAATGCAAACTCTCCAGAAAGTGAGTTGCGGCAAGCTATAATTTGACAGAAAATCAAACTATATTACAGGCTGAGAACTGGCGTGTAGTGTGGTGGATGCTAGTGCTGCCTATGTGTCACAAGTCTTGGATGGATTATGTGGATGCACTTTTTGAGTTGGAATATATCCCGAAATGAGGCTTGGAGTTTAATGTGTCAGTGGTTTTCACCAGGGATCCCCATAAGGGATTTGGACCTGGCTGCGCCTGTTATGCATGTTCCAGTATACAGGCTGGTGGGATAAAGGAACTAAAGACAGGTAGAGGCTAGTCGCGGGGTGAACAGGAGCATAGTCGTCAGGAATGAGTCAAAACCAGCTGGGCAATGCAGTATCAGGGAAAAAGCACAATCAGGTCAATGAATACCAGAAATTATTATGACACTGTACCAGGGGTTAAACAGAATCAGTCCAATTGGAAATTGCATTGGAGTTCACCGGTATGAAATTATGTAGCTAGGTATGGAGTCTAATACTCTGGCAATTGATCAGAGCTCACAGACTTCCATTTATAGGGGGTGGAATCTGAAATAATGTCAAACACTTAGAGTGCCTGGCCCTTTAAAGCAGAGACAGAGCGCCGCGAGGAGACCCTATGGAAGCTGACTGTCAGAGCTGACAGAGTGAACATATACATATATATATATACACACACACACACACACACACACACACACACACACACACACACACACACACACACACACTACCCTGGCTCTGCAAGGAGACTGCACATGCTGCGGTCGGGCCAGATAACAGGACGGTGGGATTTAAGTATGAACACCTACATTTCAATGTAAGTGTTCACACAGTGTGGCTGTGCCGGACTGCGTTACACTGAAATCCTGTGTGTCACTGGCCAGATCCTGTTCAACAGGATCCGTGTGGACACAAAACCCCCCTCCCCGCTTGGCCGCTATATGTGGCCAAAGCCTAGTGGGTGATTCTGAGTTGATCGCAGCAGGAATTTTGTTAGCAGTTGGGCAAAACCATGTGCACTGCAGGGGGGGGGGGGGGGGGGGGGCAGATATAACATGTGCAGAGAGAGTTAGATTTGGGTCGGTTATTTTGTTTCTGTGCAGGGTAAATGCTGGCTGCTTTATTTTTACACTGCAATTTAGATTGCAGACTGAACACACCACACCCAAATCAAACTCTCTCTGCACATGTTAAATCTGCCTCCCCTGCACTGCACATGGTTTTGCCCAACTGCTAACAAAATTCCTGCTGCGATCAACTCGGAATTACCCCCCTAAGGTGCAGAGACTTTCCAGACATACTGTACACATGTAATTCTGTAAAACAATTATATGGGGAAGGGACTTGGGGACTGAATATAATAGCAGGCAGTGGACAATTCCAAACAAAGCAAACTGAATAAACAATGGACGCACCATTTATATGAGAGCAGGCAGAGAGAGAGAGCACATCTTTTGCTTTTTCCAACCTGACAGTGGTCGCGCTGTGCACAGGGAGACATCATGGAGCACGGTGCCTGCTGCTGCCCAAGTGGTCTGACTCTCTGTCACTCTTTAGCGGCGCGCTCGTGGATGAGGACGGACGTCTCAAGAGGCGGGGACTGACAGGGGAGACGGCCCCTGAGGAATAACCAGGTCCTGTAGGACGCGGTGTGAGTCAAGAGTCTTGTGTGTGCGTCAGCCAATAACATTCCTCAGTATTGGCTGAGGCGCACAGAGGACTATGGTGGTCATTCCGAGTTGTTCGCTCGCTAGCCGCTTTTAGCAGCATTGCAAACGCTAGGCCGCCGCCCTCTGGGAGTGTATCTTAACTTAGCAGAATAGCAAATGAGAGATTAGCAGAATTGATACTTAATATTTTCTTGCAGTTTCTGAGTAGCTCCAGACCTACTCCTAGATTGCGATCACCTCAGTACGTTTAGTTCCTGGTTTGACGTCACAAACACGCCCTGCGTTCGGCGAGACACTCCCCCGTTTCTCCAGACACTCCCGCGTTTTTCCCTGACACGCCTGCGTTTTTTAGCACACTCCCAGAAAACGCTCAGTTACCACCCAGAAACGCCCCTTTCCTGTCAATCATTCACCGATCAGCAGTGCGACTGAAAAGCACCGCACAAACACCAGCAAATCTACCAATTTTTGTGTTAAATAACTTAGCGCATTCGCTCTGCATACCATGCGCATTTAGCAACAAATCGCAGCATAGCGAAAATCGGCAACGAGCGAACAACTCGGAATGACCACCTATGACTCACAGCGCGTCCTGCAGGACCCGGTAATTTTTTCAAACTGAGTCCCTAGCTTGCTATAGCGCGTAAAAACGCGCTACAGCGCATATTTTGCGATCACAGTATTAACAATACATGGTGGTGTAATGGCTTTGTCAGTGATCCGAGAGACATATGGGGATGCCTGAGGGCATATGGGGGATGGCCATTTTAGGGGTATGTAGGGTGATATGATGCCATGTCGTGTGGTCTGAGAGAACATAAAGGAAACATGGAGAGGTTTGGGTGTATTTAAGGGGCATGTGGAGAGGTCTGATAGTTATCTTATAGATTTTACAACAATAAATAATGATGGGAACCAGAAACAACGAGGTAGGACCCCAATTTAAAAAAAATAATGGATCCATCGGACCAATATAATTTTTGCTTAAGTGCGAACACTGTACATCTTCAGAAAGTATCAGAATGTCATCCAAATAGATCACAACATATTTATAGAGGAGATTTTGGAAAATGCTGTTCATGTATTTTTGAAGAACAGCAGGTGCATTACTTAACCCGAATGGCATAACCAAAAACTTGCCGTGCCCGTCACCGGTGTTAAAGGTCATTTTCCACTGGTCCTATGAATTGGGGGCCCTGCTGTGTGGCATGTTATGAATTGGGGCAGTACTGTGTGGTATACTATAAATTGGGGACCAGAGAGAGGCATGTGACTGGATCAGATGGGCATTGAAGAGGAATGTGTGGTGGTCTAATGGCATTCAGGGAGGTCTGTGGGGCACTAAAGGGCTTGTATGGTGATCTATACAAGTTTTCATACATTTTGGTTGGTGATGATGGTCTGGCCCCTAAACTTTTAAGCTGGTTACTATACTGTATAGAAATTTGGTAAGCCCTGCAGGGAAAACCCAAAGTAATTGGATTCTCAGCCAATGGAAGTATCTAGAAAGAGATCAGCTCCTATGGAGAGCACTAACCTGCATGGTCAGACTTTGGGTTTGATAACTGATGATAACTGTAGGAATTTAATTCCCATACACTCCAATTATACAGAGGGAAGACCCAAGTATCACAGTTGGAATCCCTATCTCTTTAACTTTGCTGGGGGTAATGAAGTTCCATTGGCACCAGAATTAAGAAAGTCCATAAGAGACTCAGTCAATTTGTTCAGCAATTTGAATACTTCAATAGAAAATTATGATGAAGTGTCTTCTTTTTGGGTGTGTTGAACTGAGCCTAATCTGGCCACCCCTTGATCAGTTAGGCTTGAGTTTACGCAGGCTGGCCGTGCCTGTAACCATCATGAATAGCAACGGTGCGATGGTGGTCCAAGGCTGCATCCTCAGATGCAGCACTCGGATCCTCACTAATCTTAACAGGACCCATCTATCTCCAACAGATGCCTCCTGCTGCATTAGAATTGTAATTAGACAGATTTGCACAGTTGCTTCATTGTGCCTGTGTAAGTCCATACAAACATGAATCGAGCTCACTATCACAACTGTCGGATGGATTATATGGATGCTGACTCTTGGAGTCAGAATGGAGGCACAGTGTCTAATGTATCACTAGGACCTCTGCAGGGATTTGTACTTTGCTGTGCCCGATACACAGATCACGACCCACAGTCTGGGTTACAATATGTGGCTGGTGGCATGAAGGAACTAAAGACAGGCAGAGAGTGGTCGCTGGGGAGAACGGGAGCATAGTCATCAGGAATGGGTCAGAACTCGTGGGACAATGTGGTACCAGGGAGCAAGCAGAATCATGTCAAGGAATAGCCAAAGTCAATATCAGAAATTACTAGGAACAGTACCAGGGGCTAAGCAGAATCAGGTCAAATGGAACTTGCACCAGGAGTTCACTTGGAACAAACACTAGAGCTAGGTATGGAGCCTAATACTCGGGCACTTGATCAGTGCTCAGAGACTTCCAAGACTTCCTTTTATAGGGAGGGGAGTTTGAATCTGCTGTCAAACGTGATGTCACGTTTTGCGTGCCTGGCCCTATAAATCTGAGACAGCAGAGAACCCGTGTGTCCCTATGGAGCCTGCAGCAACAGCAAGGATGGGATGCCAGTGGCCCCTGCAGCAGTTGGGAAAAGGAGCCTGCCGGCAATGTAAGCACCCTCCTGCAGCGAGAGCTGGTAGGCACCTGAAAGCCACAGACCCAGGAGGCAGTCATCACTTGGAAAGTGAGCACCAGGCTCTGTCACGCTGTGACACTATGCCTTGGTCCTATTTAATATATCATATTACAAACAACTAGATATGTGATTTGAAACAAAGACAACAAACTACTATGAACTAAAGCAAGCCTTCTAGTTTTAATAGCCTATGTACACTTAGAAAAATGTATTTATTTAAAAATTAAGAGTTATTGTAATGCAAACAGTGGCACACTAATAAACATGATACCATGGAATTAGACAGATGATGTGTAGTGAATGCAGAGAGCGAGTGAAAATACGCTCTCTTCTTGTATTCATTTTCAAACAAAATCAATACAGATTTATCAACCGTAGCTCATTCCTTATCACCCCTGGCTGGCCACTTGCCATTGATGCAATCTATGAATGCTGGACACACACCGTAATTATTCAAATATGAGCTCATTGGATTAGTCTGCCTACACAGTGCACGCAGCCGGCTCCTACTCTGTGACAAGAGCCAAGTGCTGCACTTAATGTTACTGTGCAGCACCCGCCCCCTTGTCACTGCGGAGGAGCCGGAATTTTAGTGTTACCTGCACCCCCTAGTGACGACACTGCCCAATCGTATAAATAAAAATGTGCCACATTGTACTGTCTCAGCTTCACCCATTCACTTTCAGTATACATGATTGTGGCACACTACAGTTGATATCTCAGGGTTACATTTACTAGGTAAAGATATTGTTATTCTGGTTTTCCATTGATCATACAATCCGTAGATTTACTAAAGGCAAATCTGACACACAAAAAAAAATCACAAAAAACCCCCAACGTTAGACAGCAATAAACCACTGGACCAAACAATCAGTACATCCAAAAAGTATTCACATCGCTTCACTTTTTCCCCATTTTGTTATGTTACAGCCTTATTCCAAAATGGAGTAAATTAATTTTTTCCCACAAAATTCTACATACAATGCACCCCATAATGAAGTGAAAAAGTTTTTTTTAGATTTTTGTAAATTTATTAAAAATAAAAAACTAAGAAATCACATGTACATAAGTATTCACATCCTTTGCCATGAAGCTCATACTTGAGCTCAGGCGCATGCTGTTTCCAATGACAATTCTTTTTTTTTTTTTAACTTGAGTAATTTTTATTTTCTTTTTTTTTTTGCAAGGGAAACAAAAAGAACATAGAAACAAAAGGGAAAAAAAAACACATACAAAAACATACAGAGAATAAACAGATACAATCCAAGTCACAATGTCATAAACATATCAATAAAAAGTGTTGTGTTTATATCAATACATAAGGGTTTTGTGATCATTAATCTCTCATATAGTATTAACAGTCAGAGAGTTGAGCTGGAGCCGCCACAGCCGTAGCTAGACGGGAGGCGTTCCACCTGTTCCACTTATTGAGATAATGTGGCAGGGTTCCTCTAGACCTATGTGTAAACCTTTCGTGTCCAGATACCACATTTACCATAGCCCGCCAGTTGTATGGGTTAGGAGGGGAGACAGCAAACCAGTTACGCGCTATAATCACCTTCGCTAAGGTAGTCAAGCAAAGAACATATTTATAAAGTATCGGACAGTAGGTTTCCTCTAAATCTAGGGCAAACATACACAATTTAGGAGAGAAAGGGGGTAACGTCGGTTCTGTAATTAGTATGTCTGACCAAATCGCTTCCCAGAAAGCATACACAGTTGGGCATAACCATAATAAGTGTCAGAAATTAGCTCCAGAGGCACCACACCTCTGACATGCATCATTAGGCCGCAGCCCCGCTTTAAAAAGAGAAACTGGAGTTCTATACGACCTATGGAGAATAAAGAAGAAGACTTGTTGATATCTGATACATGGAGTAGTATACTTAAGAGAGCACAACACCTGGAGCCACTGGTCATCTTCAAGTGGACCCATGTCCTGCTCCCATTTAAGTTTAAGCGGGTCAAAGACATTCGGGCAAATGTGATCATTAAGGCTAGCATATAAAGTGGAAACCTGGTGTCTCGTTCCCAGGTCCACAACCAATTCTTTAATTGGCGAATTAGAAATGGTCGGAGACGAAACCCCAAATTGTGCCTGCACTGCATGACGGAGCTGTAGGTAACGATAAAAGGATTTATTGGATATACCAAGCTCCTCCTGCAGTTGCGCAAAAGATTTGAAAACACCAGTATCATATAGCTGTGAAATTGTTATAAGGCCCGCGCCAATCCATATATTATCTTGTGTGAGATGCAATAGCTCCCTATATGTTGTGTTAAACCAAAGGGGTGTATCGGGATCTGTATCGCTCCAGTCATAAAAAGAGTGAGCCAGTCGCCATACAAGTAGCGATTGACGGAGTAGAAGGGGAAGACCAGAAGTAGAAGAGGCTGAAAGAAGGAACTGAACAGGGGAGAAGTGAGACCCCACACACTCGGCAAAGAATCTCACAAACGTGGGACTATCCCTATTTAAAATCCAATTCGACAAATGTACAAGTTGGGCAGCCAGATAATAAGCGCGCATATTAGGAAAACCCAATCCTCCAGCAGATTTAGCCTTAACCAGAGCTCTCAGGGCAACCCTAGGCGTCTTGTTACCCCAAACAAATGAAGAGAGTAAACTATCAATGCCAGAGAATACCTTCTTAGGAATATAAACAGGGGCATGTTGTAATAGGTAAAGAAATTTCGGTTGGATCACCATTTTAATTAGATTAATGCGACCCGTGACAGTAAGGGGAAGCTTCTTCCATACATGGACCCGA
Organism: Pseudophryne corroboree; assembly: GCF_028390025.1. Classification (NCBI taxonomy): domain Eukaryota; kingdom Metazoa; phylum Chordata; class Amphibia; order Anura; family Myobatrachidae; genus Pseudophryne; species Pseudophryne corroboree. The sequence continues at coordinate 594,381,392 of NC_086445.1, read as the reverse complement.
CGCTTCAAATCCTCCATGACCTGGTCTATGTTATGATGTACAAAAGTTGTGACATCAGGAGTGATCCAGACACCAAGATATCGAAAGCGGAGGGTCC